>NC_068431.1:16637327-16965660 GCF_023373465.1 Oncorhynchus keta
GATGCCGTCTGGGCCGAAAACCTTGCGAGGGTTAACACGCTTAAATGTGTCACACCCTAATTAGTTTCACCTGTATTTATGCTTGTCTCCACCCCCCTCCAGGTGTTGCCCATCTTCCCCATTATCCCCAGTGTATTTATACCTGTGATCTCTGTTTGTCTGTTGCCAGTTCCTTTTGTTTGTCAAAACTTCCAGCATTTTCCCCTTGCTCCTGGCTTTTTCTAGTTCCGGTTTTGACCATTCTGCCTGCCCTGGCCCTGTGCCTGCCGCTCTGTATCTTGTCACACCACCCTGGATTAAAGACCTCTGCCTGCCCTGACCCCGAGACTGCCTAATATTCTGGGAAGCAGGTAGCCTAGTGGTTAGAGTGTTGGACTAGTAACGGAAAGGGTGCAAGATCAAATCCCAGAGCTGACAAGGTAAAAAAAATCTGTCGTTCTGCCACTGAACAAGGCAGTTAACCCACTGTTCCCAGTCCATCATTGAAAATAAGGTTTTGTTCTTAACTAACTTTTCTAGTTAAATAAAGGTAAGAGAAAAGAAAAACTTGCCACACCACCCTGGATTACTGCCCTTGACCTGTCTTTTTGCCTGTTCTAGTAATAAACTTTTAATTCGACACTGTCTGCATCTGGGTCTTCTCCTGAAACGTGATAGAATTTCTTACTTAGGTTGGCCACGGAGAAGGAGAGCCCACAATCCTTGGTAGCGGGCCGCGTCGGTGGCACTGTGTTACCCTCAAAGCGGGCGAAGAAGGTGTTTACAGTGGCTTGTGAAAGTATTCAAACCCTTGGAATTGTTCCTATTTTGTTGCCTTACAACCTGGAATTAAAATAGATTTTGGGGGGGTTTGATTTACACTACATGCCTACCACTTTGAAGATGCAAAATGTTTTTCATTGTGAAACAAACAATAACAAAAAAAAATGTAAACAGACCATTTGAGCGTGCATAGCTATTCACCTCCTCAAAGTCAATACATTTTGTAGAGCCACCTTTTGCAGCAATTGCAGCTGCAAGTCTCTTGGGGTATGTCTTCATAAGCTTGGCACATCTAGTCACTGGGATTTTTGACCATTCTTCAAGGAAAACTGCTCCAGCTCCTTCAAGTTGGATGGGTTCCGCTGGTGTACAGCAATCTTTAAGTCATACCACAGATTCTCATTTGGATTGAGGTCTGAGCTTTGACGAAGCCATTCCAAGACATTTAAATGTTTCCCCTTAAACCCCTCGAGTGTTGCTTTAGCAGTGTGCTTAGGGTCATGGTCCTGCTGGAAGGTGAACCTCCGTCCCGGTCTCAAATCTCTGGAAGACTGAAACAGGTTTCCCTCAAGAATTTCCCTGTATTTAGCGCCATCCATCATTCCTTAAATTCTGACCAGTTTCCCAGTCCCTGCCGATGAAATGTTGCCACCACCATGCTTCACTGTGGGGATGGTGTTCTCGGGGTGATGGGGGGTGTTGGGTTTGTGCCAGACATAGCTTTTTCTTTGATGGCCAAAAAGCTCAATTTAAGTCTCATCTGACCAGAGTACTTTCTTCCATTTGTTTGGGGAGTCTCCCACATGCCTTTTGGCAAACACCAAACGTGTTTACTTATTTTTTTCTTTATGCAATGGCTTTTTTTCTGGCCATTCTTCTGTAAAGCCCAGCTCTGTGAAGTGTACAGCTTAAAGTGAGAGAGATACTCCAATCCCCACTGTGGTGCCTTGCAGCTCCTTCAGGGTTATCTTTGGTCTGTTTGTTGCCTCTCTGATTAATGCCATCTTTGCCTGCTCCGTGAGTTTTGGTGGACAGGCCCTCTCTTGGCAGGTCTGTTGTGGTGCCAAATTCTTTCCATATTTTAATAATGGATTTAATGGTGCTCCGTGGGATGCTCAAAGTTTTGGATATTTTTGTATAACCCAACCCTGATCTGTACTTCTCCACAACTTTGTCCCTGACCTGTTTGGAGAGCTCCTTGGTCTTCATGGTGCCGCTTGCTTGGTGCTGCCCCTTGCTTAGTGGCGTTGCAGACTCTGGGGCCTTTCAAAACAGGTGTATATATACTGAAATCATGTGACAGATCATGTGACACTTAGATAGCACACAGGTGGACATTATTTAACTAATTATGTGATTTCTGAAGGTAATTGGTTGCACCAGATCTTATTTAGGGGCTTCATAGCAAAGGGGGTGAATACATATGCACACACCACTTTTCCGTTTATATTTTTTAGAATTTTTTGAAATAAGTTTTTTTTTTTTCATTTCACTCGGACTATTATGTCTATGTCCATTACATGAAATCCAAATAAAAATCCATTTAAATTACAGGTTGTAATGCAACAAAATAGGAAAAACGCCAATGGGGGATGAATACTTTTGCAAGGCACTGTAGCTTGTCCGGAAGCAAAAAGAACAGCCGCGACGTGGCTGGTTTTCCTTTTGTAATCCCTGCCACATACGTCTTGAATTGCGACTCCACTTTGTCTCTGTACTGACGTTTTTCCTGTTTGATTGTGTAGCACTTCCAGGGTGACTTCACTGTAAATTAAATGTAGCCGACCAGGCCTGGGAGAATGTTTGTTCCCAGGATTTATCCACAACTAGATGATATACTGTGAGAAGCAGCCTGTTCAAATCTATTTCTCACACATACAAACTCTCACCAAACGCTCTCTCCCAAATACATGAGTAAGTATGGTTTAGGGTTGGGTTTCGCTTGTCATTACAGGGACAGAGTTAGTTGACTATGAATCACCTTGTTCAGGGGTCATTGTTTATTTTCTGCAAGGATATAACTACCACACTATCATCACAACATCGTCCTGCAGCTTCCTGTCTAATACAGTAGCTTCCTGTGTAATACTGTAGCTACCTGTATAATACAGCAGCTTCCCATGTAACACAGCAGTTTCCTGTGTAATACAGTGGCTTATCTCCTGATAGTATTTCCATGTAATAACATTATCCAGGGTGAAGAGAAATCTCAGCTGCATGAATCCAGATGTCCTAAAATGGAAAATACAGTGTGAGAATTTTAAATGTAATCAATTACTTTAATAAATATACATTTAACAATAGGTATCAGTGTGCATCATACCCATGCCTGTTTGGTTATAAAAAGAGGGTGAAACAGTTCAGCACCAATTGGGACATCCAATCTCTGTTTTCAGTCTCTGAATCAAGTCAAAACCATCAAAGCTTGAGGTTTAGGATTCCAAAGCCGGTTCAATCTCAGAACGTTTCCCACAGCCTTTCATGGGTTGCCAAACATTTATTTGTTTTGGATTGGTTTAATTAACCCCGCCTTTCCCAGTTTCACACAGACTAGCCCCAGCCGCAGTGAAACGATTACAAGGCCCTCCCTCATAAATCCAGCTCAATGACTGTATTGTCCGATAAACAACGGCAAAATATTTAATATCACTGGATAATATTTTGTTTTTGTTTTACAAGTAAATCAATCGCCAACTGAGCTGACAGTTCTCATTAGTACATGCCTACATACACTACATGGCCATAAGTATGTGAAGGCTCGTCCAACATCTCATTCCAAAATAATGGGCATTAATATAGAGTTGGTCCCCCCTTTGCTGCTATAACAACCTCCACTCTTCTGGGAAGGCTTTCCACAAGATTTTGGAACATTGCTGCTATTACAGCCTCCACTCTTCTGGGAAGGCTTTCCACGAGATGTTGGAACATTGCTGCTGCGACTTGCTTTCATTCAGCCACAAGAGCATTAGTGAGGTCGGGCACTGATGTTGGGCGATTAGGTCTGGCTCGCAGTCTGAGTTCCAATTCATCCCAAAGGTGTTCGAATTGGGTTGAGGTCAGGGCTCTTTGCAGACCAGTCAAGTTCCCAACCTGTTGCCACAAAGTTGGAAGCACAGAATCGTCTACAATGCTGTAGAGTTAAGATTTCCCTTCATTGGAACTAAGGGGCCTAGCGCGAACTATGAAAAACCGCCCCAGTCCATTACTCATCCACCAAACTTTACAGTTGGCACTATGCATTCAGGGAGGTAGTGTTCTCCTGGCATCCACCAAACCCAGATTTGTCCGTCAGACTGCCAGATGGTGAAGCGTGATTCATCACTCCAGATAACTTGTTTCCACTGCTCCAGAGTCCAATGGTGGTAAGCTTTATACCACTCCAACCAACGCTTGGCATTGTGCATGATGATCTTAGGCTTGTGTGCGGCTACTCGGCCATGGAAACGCATTTCATTAAGCTCCCGACGAACAGTTCTTGCGCTGACGTTGCTTCCAGAGGCAGTTTGGAACTCTGTTGTGAGTGTTGCAACCGAGGACAGAAGATTTTTACACACTACGCGCTTCAGCACTCTGCGGTCCCGTTCTGTGAGCTTATGTGGCCTACCACTTCGCGGCGGCACTTACAGTTGACCGGGGCAGCTCTAGCAGGGCAGAAATTTTATGAACTGACTTGTTGGAAAGGTGGCATCCTATGACGGTGCCACGTTGAAAGTCACTGAGCTCTTCAGTACGGACCATTCTACTGCTAATGTTTGTCTATGGAGATTGCTTGATTTTATACACCTGTCAGCAACAGGTATGGCTGAAATAGCCAAAACCACAAATTTGAAGGGGTGTCCACATACTTATGTATATATAGTGTACAATTGGTGTCACTGTGGCAAAATGATAATTATATCTTTACTGTTCTCATCAATTGAAAAAATGTATTAGACATGATGAAATTATGAATTATAGATGTTTTCTTTGAGGGGGAAATTTGGATATGATTTCATATACAAAGTGCATGATTTAAGTGTCTTGGTAATAGACAACTAATCAAATACCACAGACGGTTGTCATTACATTATTGTCTTGGAAAGTAGTTCACCATCGAGAAAATAAGTTGCGTGATCAAAAATGAAGGCAGACTCATCGAATTAAAGCATAATTCTTCTGGCGTCAGTATTTTTTCACTTGACAGATGTCATGATAAAAATGATGTGCGAGTATGTAATATATTAGTGCTCCAACCATAGTGAAATGTCTTATGAATCCAGTGGTTTTCTATTTCATACTATATCTTCTTCCATGGGTTAAAATACATCTGTTGCAGGGAATTTGGATCAATCCCAGACTGGACCAAATCATTTTTCTAAGTGTTGTAAAATGAGTGATGTGGCTTCTGATATAGCACTATAGGACATGCTAGTTCATTTTGAAAGAACGTTCCTTAAACCTCTAGAATTCTCTGGCAGTGACACAGACAAGAATAAATAATAATTAAGACTGTAAAGTACTGATCTGATTCTAAGTAATTATACCACAAATTTAAAAAACAGAACAAATCACATATTTTCATTTAGAAACCTTGATCAGATTTGCCAAAAACATTTGTATGTACAGGAATCTGACTTGGTGAAATGGTGCTGCGACGGAGTTACAGACAGACAACAGACAGAAAATAGACAGGTATGGTGAAGTTGAAAGTTGGCATTGTGCTCTCTGAGTCTGAGCTGGGATTTTACAGTCAGATAAAGGGTCAAAAATCATGTTTGTCCACCGATAGACAAGACCAGACTGGCCCTGTAGGTTACTGTAGAAAAACTGCTTCCACTAATTCCCTTCTTATTCCTCAAGGGGTCAGCCTTAGTCACTTTGCTAAGTCCTTGGTCCTATGAATTATCTTACTGGCCAATTCCACACAGTACATTGGTAAAAGAAAAGTGTCCCGCAGTTCTGTAAGAAGCAGTGGAAAATAGTGTTTCTTGCATAAACTCATAAATTGGTTGACATGTTGTTGCAATGGTGTAATCCATATAATTTCTGTGTAAATAATATTTAATTAAAAAAAGCAGTGGTGTAAAAAGTACCCAATTGTCATACTTGAGTAAAAGTAAAGATACCTTAATAGAAAATGACTCAAGTAAAAGTGAAAGTCACCCAGTAAAATATTACTTGAGTAGAAGTCTAAAAGTATTTGGCTTTAAATATACGTAAGTATCAAAAGTAAATGTAATTGCTGAAATATACTTAAGTATTGAAAGTAAAAGTACAAATAATTTAAAATTACTTATATTAAGCAAACCAGACGGCAACATTTTCTTGTTTTTTAATTTACGGATAGTCAGGGTCACACTCCAACACTCAGACATAATTTACAAATGATGCATGTGTATTTAGTGAGTCCGCCAGATCAGAGGCAGTAGGGATGACCAGGGATGTTCTCTTGATAAGTGCATGAATTTGACAATTTTCCTGTCTTGCTAAGCATTCAAAATGTATGTACTTTTGGGTGTCAGAGAAAATGTATAGAGTAAAAAGTATATTATTTTCTTTAGAAATGTAGTAAAGTAAAAGTTGTCAAAAATATCAAAAGTAAAGTACAGATACCCAAAAAAACAACTTAAGTAAAAATACTGGAAAGTACTAATTAAGTACTTTACACCACTGTACGAAAGTGCTCTTGTTAGCCTACATGCATTAGTACCATTGACACACTGTCCCATGTGCAGTATATGTAGCTACAGAGCTTTCATTTTCATCACACATCTCACCATTATTTACTTAACCATCACACCACAATTTGATTCAGAGTGGTTGGGTTAAATGTGGAACACGCATTACAGTTGAATGCATTCAGTTGTACAACTGATTAGGTATCCCCTCTTCCCTTGACCTTTTTGTCCCTGAGTGAGAAGTTAAGTCGGATCCTCGGCTTTCACCACTCCTCAGGCAACCAATTAGCAACAGCTCTCTAAATATTTTCCCTTTATTTCCATGGATTTTGCCAGCTTGTAAAAAAGTCTGGGATGATTTTTTTTTTCTGTGTGACACTCCCCACTTTTGACCTTGGCTTCAGAGAGGCTGTTTGGCTCTCATAATGCTTAGAAATTCACAAGATCAGACAAAGGAGTTTTTGCTGTGTTCTTTACTATCCTGGCGCTTGTAATAGTCTTACCACATTTTCTATCCTCCATTCACTTGTGAAGGCTGCTGGTGCTGCTGGGATTAAGAGCTGAAAATCCATCCATTTATTAATGTTGATGCTATTGTTCTTTTATGAATGGTTCATATGCATTGCTTCTTGTGATACACAAAAACTGTTTATAGCAAAGGGGCCATGTAATAAGATTTTCTCAATCTACAACTGTATTTATTTTTTCAAACACTACAAATCTACAAATCTCACTGCACCCTCATATGACATGTCTTGAAATATGCAGACAGAAGGATTAAAAGTAATTTTAAAATACTTTTGACAGCCAATTTTCTAACTCCGTCCATAACGTTTGGACTTTATAGCATTCCCAGAAGGCATGGATTATTGAGCCATTGTTAGTTTTGCATTTTAAGACATGACTCTGTCATTGTGATGTACATTTTGTGGATGTTGTCTATTGTATAATAAATTCTACACATACAGTACCAGTCAAAAGTGTGGACACACCTACTCATTCAATGGTTTTTCTTTGTTTGTACTATTTTCAAAATTGTAGAATAATAGTGAAGACATCAAAACTATGAAATAACACATGGAATCATGTAGTAACCAAAAAAGTGTGAAACAAATAAAAATATATGTTATATTTGATATTCTTCGAAGTAGCAACCCTTGCCATGATGACAGCTTTGCACACTCTTGGCATTCTATCAACCAGCTTCACCTGGAATGCTTTTCCAACAGTCTTGAAGGAGTTCCCACATATGCTGAGCACTTGTTGGCTGCTTTTCCTTCACTCTGTGGTCCAATTCATCCCAAACCATCTCAATTGGGTTGAGGTTGAGTGATTGTGGAGGCCAGGTCATCTGATGCCGCGCTCCATCACTCTCCATATTGGTCAAATAGCCCTTACACAGCCTGAAGGTGTGTTGAGTCATTGTCCTGCTGAAAACAATGATAGTCCCACAATTCGCAAACCAGATGGGATGGCGTATTGCTGCAGAATGCTGTGGTAGCCATGCTGGTTAAGTGTGCCTTGAATTCTAAATAAATCACAGACAGTGTCACCAGAAAAGCACCCCCACACGGTGGGAACTACACAGATCATCCGTTCACCTGCTCTGCATATCACAAAGACACAGCGGTTGGAATTGAAAATATAACATTTGGACTCATCAGAACAAAGGACAGATTTCCACTGGTCTAATGTCCATTGCTTATGTTTCTTGGCCCAAGCAAGTCTCTTATTATTATTGGTGTCCTTTAGTAGTGGTTTCTCTGCTGCAATTCGACCATGAAGGCCTGATTCACGCAGTCGCCTCTGAACAGTTGATGTTGAGATGTGTCTGTTTCTTGAACTCTGTAAAGCATTTATTTGGGCTGCAATTTCTGAGGCTGGTAACTCTAATGAACTTATAGCAGAGGTAACTCTCGGTCTTCCTTTCCTGTGGCGGTCCCCATGAGAGCCAGTTTCATCATAGCGATTGCTGGTTTTGCGACTGCACATGAAGAAACTTTCAACATTCTTAATTTTCTGGATTGACTGACCTTCATGTCTTAAACTATTGATGGACATTTGTTTCTCTTTGCTTATTTAAGCTGTTCTTAGCCCTATTTGGTAAAAGACCATCTTCTGTATACCACCCCTACCTTGTCACAACACAACTGATTGGCTCAAACGCATTAAGAAGGAATGAAATTCCACAAATGAACTTTTAAGAAGGCACACCTGATAATTGAAATGCATTCCAGGTGACTACCTCATGAAGCTGGTTGAGAGAATGCCAAGAGGGTACAAAGCTATCATCAAGGCAAAGGGTGGCTACTATGAAGGATCTCAAATATAACATATTTTGATTTGTTTAAATCAAAATCCTCCGACACATTGGTGTGGCTGGCTTCCGGGTTAAGCGGGCATTGTGTCAAGAAGCAGTGTGGCTCCATTGTGTTTCGGAGGACACATGGCTCTCGACCTTCGCCTCTCCCGAATCAGTATGGAAGTTGCAGCGATGGGACAAGACTGTAACTACCAATTGGGGAGAAAAAGGGGCAATAAATTATTATTTTTAAATGTAGTGAAGGTAAAGCGGGTCAAAAATATAAATAGCAAAGTAAAGTACAGTTACCCAAAATAAACTACTTTATTTTATACTTTAAAGTATTTTTTACTAATGTACTTTACACCACTGATTCTAAGTATTTGATAGTTTTGTGGTCCACTTAAAGGATTACTGTATATAATGAGTTATTCTTTTCAAGGGGGGCATTGCATTTTCAATATTGGTCAGGTATATCAGGAGATTATTGGCAAATAAGTTTAGTTTATATTCATGTTTACCAATACTGATACCTGTTACGTTTGGGTCCTGTCTAATTCTTTCTTCAAGCAGTTATTTGCCAGTGCAAACAGGAGGGGGAGAGAAGACATCCCTGTGTTGTGCCCCTTTTAAAGCAATTTAATCAGATGATGTACAGTATTACGTGTGTATATTTTTGCTTTATGATATTTATATATCTTTATTAAATGTATTTTTCCAGCTAGAAAGTTGAAGGCTTCCAAAGTTTTGAATAGAAAAGGACATTCAAGACAGTTGAAGGCCTTTTTGGGATCAACAGGCATTATTTATGAATCTATATCTAATGTATTATACTGAAACATATTCTTGTATTTGTTTGTAAGTGTCTATTTTTTTATAAACTCTGTTTGATATGTATCAAGTTTGGTAAGACTTTTGCCATTCTATTGCTTATGAGCTTTGTTATTATTATATATAATTTCCTCTATTTCCTTTCATGTTGATTGATGCTCATGTATGATCTTTGTGGATATCTTGTCTTAAAGCGAGACCCTGTGAACAGGAGTCTCATGGGCATGTCCACATAAGGATATACATGTGGTCTGCCAAGTTATCTCATTAGCCTAAAGCAGGAATAACAGCACTCAGTCTGAACATACTTACACAAACTGCTTTCTTGCCTGTCTGCACCTTGGCAGGTATCAATTGGTGGCTTCTGTATGGGTCTTGTGAAACATTGGTACCCAGATAATAGATGCATGTGTGTTTGTGCATTCTAGGAATATGGGACCAAATACTAAACTTTTTCTCTATTTATTTTTAAGAATCTTTAGGGGTGTCAATATTTTTTTGGGGGACAATAATATTTGTTTTATAACTTGTTAAATAAAATCTCTTTCTCTGAGAAATTGTATTAGTATAAATAATAATTTGTATAAAACATTTTTGGAGTATGCAATATAGCTCAGTATTTGAATTATTTATTTTATACAGTCCTTATTGCTCTTCTTTATCAAGGGTGTCAATAATTTCGGAGCCCACTGTACATGCATGTGTGCCTAAGTCCTGCCATCCCCTTGATACATGGATACATGGCTACGCACATACACAATTCAAACCTAAACAATGATCCATCATGAGAATCCACATCCTCTACTCGGCCACATCAGCCCACTAACAGCGGAAAAACTGATCCCGGAATCTGCTGTTAACTGTCAACTCAAAAATTCAACTCGCCCACTCACCACTAGAAAGCGACCACTGTGAATGCACACATTTAATAGCTGTGCCATCAGACTAAAGGAAGCCCTGGTGACTGATCTTTCTCTATCTAACATTCATTTTTTCACTCTTCAAACCAATAAAAAGAAACACAACAATGGCAGAATTGTAACTGTAATTATCTTGTTCATTGTGATGTACTGTATTGAGGTGGCTTTCTTAGTGACGTCATATTCATATCCATACAGTTTCATAAACTGAAGTAATAACAAAAGTACATTTGTGTGTGTGTGTGTGTGTGTGTGTGTGTGTGTGTGTGTGTGTGTGTGTGTGTGTGTGTGTGTGTGTGTGTGTGTGTGTGTGTGTGTGTGTTTTGTACAATTATATATTAAGCCATTTAAGTACATTGTAATAACTATACAGTATAAAAGTGCATACGTGTATGTTAGTTTGTTCGCACCGTACCGCTCCTGCCACTCTATTCACTTGCTGAAGTACACTCATTCCTCTTGGATTTCCTGTCACATGCCTTCAACCCCACCCATTTATGGTCTAACTGGGGCAGGGAGTCAGGGGGGCCTCAGGCATCAGCCTTCAGCTGCCCACTGCTGTGGTCAGACCCTGCTGCCTTCCCACCAAGGTTCTCATGCTTGTCTACCTATGGAATCCAGTGCTCAGACCACAGACACACACATCGCACACAAGTCATACACACAAATACACAAATACACAAATACACACACACACACACACACACACACACACACACACACACACACACACACACACACACACACACACACACACACACACACACACACACACACACACACACACACACACAAATATGACACAAGGTCATACAGACAGACACACACACATACAGATGCTTGCACACACACATATAGAGGCACAGTCTCTCTTTATGTGAGAGACTTTGCCTGGATAAAAACCTCATCAGGGAGATAGTTACTCAACCACAGCAGACCTTGCTGGACTGTGGTAACAACCAACCAATATCAGCAAAACCGCTAATATCAAGTTAGGTACAGAGGCGGGGCTGGGCCGACTCACTCGCTGTAGCACAAATCCAAGCTAAAACTTGCTTTTGCATGTCAATGACTTTAGGGTTACACTCGAATACAATTGTGAAGTTGTGTGGTGATGCCAAATAAGGTTGCACTGTTGTTTTAAATAATTGCAACGTGGAAATGTTGGCGTAAGATCAACAAGCAATGGAATAAAGTCAATGAGTTAAAAAGTTGCAGTAAAAAAAAATATCTTTCCACTGAAGCAACCTTCTGCCTTGTGGTGCATCTTGAACAAACAGACATCATTGTTTCAATCTAGTGTATCTCTAAATAGCAGACACGTTCCAACTCAGGGGCAGGGGAAAAGAGTATATTTCTTTCTACAGTTATTTCTTTGAGTGCATGTGTACTTGCATCTGTGTGTGTAAGTGTGTTTGTGCGTGCATCTGTGTGTGTGTGTGTGTGTGCCTTAATGAGTGTGTGGGCACACGCATGCCTGTGTGTGTGGAAGAAGCGAGGAGTGAATGGCTTGGCTCCACATCAAAGGTCCCTGCGAGTCTCTGCATTAACGAGGCCCTTTGTTTCCTGCCTCACAGATTACAACAGGTTTCTCCCTCCACTGCCAAGGTTCAGTCTCTGCTTGGGAGGGGAGGGCACAGTAACCTCAGGACCAAGGCCTTGTCCTCAGTAACAGACAACACTACAGCCCTGGTGGGTAGGAGCTTTGGGCCAGTAACCGAAAGATTGACGAGGTAAAAATCAGTCGTTCTGCCCCTGAGTTAACACACTGTTCCCTGGGCGCCGAAAACGTGAATGTGGATTAAGGTAGCCCTCTGGACCTCTCTTATTCAGAGGGGTTGGGTTAAATGCGGAAGACACATTTCAGTTGAATTCCTTCAATTGTACAACTGACTAGGTATCCCCCTTTCCCTACAGCCCTGACTACAGAGTAGGGGAGGGCTAGGGTAGAACAGTCATCACAATACCCCACTCATGGGCCCTGGTCAAAAGTAGTGCACTATATAGGAAATAGAATGCCATTTGGGATGCAACATTTGTCTCTGTATGGTAGGTCCTTTCAGAAGGTCTCATCAGAGAGACTTTTTTTATGAGCCAGTCCAGCTCTTTTAAAACGAACAACTTTAAAAGCACATGAGCTAAGCAGTTGTGAGGGAAGATGGACCCTTTCCAATAATGGTTTGCCACTTTCTTCTCCTTAATACACTCGTTCCCTTACTCAAAATGAGGCACATAGTTAACTTACTTTTTACTTAGCAATTTACCTCCTTTTAACTTAAATGTTGCATTCAAAGTAACCTAGCTTTATTTAACCTTCATAGAAACAAGTGCATATTGCAGAATCACTATTACATTTCTAATGTCTCCTTTTCTGCTGAGCTTATTATCCTCAGTTTGACTCTGCCTCGCACTCAGAGGGGACACATCAATTATGTAGACCTCAGAGATGTATTCAAATAGTGTTTGTGTGAAAGTCCTAGATAATTATAGAGGGGATAACAGACAGAAATGCCTTTTTACATATTTTTCATCAAACTCCAGTTTAGAAGGAGAAAGAACCTTCCAGGTCAAATATATGGTGTGTCCCAAATTGCACCCTATGCCCTTTATAGCAGGGTTGGGGTCAATTCCATTTAAATTCCAATCAATTCAGGAAGTACACTGAAATTACAATTATCTTCAATGCTTTTTAAATTAGGAATTGCAATTTGCATTAGGCCTACTTTCTAAATTGACTGGAATTCAAATGGAATGGACTCCAACCCTGCTTCATAGCATACTTTATGGCATTTTTTTATTTAACCTTTATTTAAACAGGGAGTCACATTGAGATTAAAAATATATTTTACAAAAGAGCCCTGTATACATTACAATAAAAACAGAATAATAAAACATACACATATATGTGTATATAAAAAATATAATTGTTTTGTATATAATTATAATATACCGCACCTGCTGTCTCTAACTCTGACTGCTTGGCTATGAAAAGCCAATTGACATTTACTCCTGAGGTGCTGACCTGTTGCACCTTCTACAACCACTGTGATTATTATTATTATTTGACCCTGCTGATCATCTATGAACGTTTGAACATCTTGGCCATGTTCTGTTATAATCTCCACCCGGCACAGCCAGAAAAGGACTGGCCACCCCTCAGAGCCTGGTTCCTCTCTAGGTTTCTTCCTAGGTTCTGGCCTTTCTAGGGAGTTTTTCCTAGCCACCGTGCTTCTACATCTGCAATGCTTGCTGTTTGGGGTTTTAGACTGGGTTTCTGTATAGAACGTTGTGACATCAGCTGATGTAAAAAGGGCTTTATAAATACATTTGATTGATTGATTGATTGATTGATTGATTGATTGATACAATTCAGCACACAATAGCAAAATAAATATATTTAATGAAAGCAATCACATTCAACTACATAGAGGTCCGTAATCAATAATGTAAACTGCCTGAGTGACACCAGTACATGTAGCTGCAGTGAACTCTGCAGAGTGTTCCACAAATTAGGGGCATAAAAACAAAACGCAGATTTCCCCAAATCTGTGGAGACTGAAGGGATCTCTAGTGTTATCCGTTCCTGAGAACGGGTTTGGTAACTGAGGATTCTAAACTTCATTAATGAAGTTACATATGGAGGCAGTTTCTGTCAGATTGCTTTGGAAATAAATCAAAGAGAATGCAACTCTCTTCTTACAGACAGAGAGGTCCATCCCACATTTTTATACAGACTACAATGATGAGTCCTAAAATTGTCCCCCGTGATAAAACGTATTGCGGAATGGTAGACTGTGTCCAAGGGTTTCAAAACGCATGCATGTAAACAACATCACTAAAATACCATACAGGGAGAAGCGTTGTTTGAACAATCTTTCTCCTATTTTCAATACTGAGGCATGATTTATTTCAATATTAAAAAACAATATTGGATCTTAGCTTTTTAGTCACATTTTCTACATGCTTTACGAAGGACAACTTCTCATCAATCCAGACACCCAGGTACTTATTTTGAGAAACAAGCTCAATTTGGGCTCCATTTGAAGCGCAAATATGCAGGTCCTCAGGGTCAACATTTCGTGACCTAGAGAAAAGCATCAGCTTGGTTTTACTTGCATTTAACACTCATTTAATATCTGTAAGTGATTTCAGAATTGAATCAGTCATGCTGAGGTGGTACAGGAATACAAAACTGTGTCATCTGCATAGAGATGAATGTTACAAGTATCAACAGTGTTTCCTATGTCATTAATATACAATGTGAAGAATAATAGACCCAAAATCGAACCCTGAGTAACATCTTTTTGAATCTCAAGAAATTCAGATTCAACCCCATCTGTTAAGATGGCCTGAGTTCTGTCGCTAAGATCATTTAAATAAATAAAAAAAGATCATTCTGAAACTATAAACAGGCTGTATATCCCAGGCCTATTTTTGATAACTTCTCAGGCAAAACAAAATGATCAACAGTGTCGAACACCTTTGACAGGTCAATAAACAAGGCAGCACAGCTCTTTTTAACATCCAAGGCATTGACAAGATCATTAACAATTAGCGTGGTTGTTGTGGTAGTACTATGCCCAGGCCTAAACCCTGATTGGTTTATATTAAAAATACAGTTATCAGATAAAAAGGAACGAAGTTGTACATTATCCAAGGATTTAAGAATCTTAGCTAAAGAAGGTGGTCTAGTAATGGAGTGATAGTTGTCAAGATCATTTGTATCCCTTATGGAGTGGCCGCATATATACGGATTTCCATGCTTTTGGAATACTTCCTGATAACAATGTTAATTAAAATGTGGGCTACCGAGGCAGCAATAAAGGGATCTGCACACTTAAGCAGACCAGACTCCAAATGATCAGCCCCTGTGGATTTTTTTGTCTAATGTTAGCAAAGCATTCAGGACTTCTTCATCAGTGAATTTCCGAAAACAAAACTCCTGACCAAGCATTTTCATTATCATTCAATAGAGTAGACAAACTACTATTTTCACGAGCTGGCTTTGAAATACATTCAAATATATATCCCGCAGAGATAAAATGGTGATTAAATGCATTAATAATATCAATTTTGTCAGTAATATTGCCAGAATCTAAATTAATTTATTGGGGGAGAGAAGAGGAGACACAACCCTTCAGTGACGTAGCAGCTTTCCAAAATGTAGCTGTGTTCCCTGTACATTCAGATAGTGTATTAACATCATCTGATCTTGCTTTTTTAACTAGTTTTACACACAGATTTCTAAATTGCCTGAAAGACTGCCAGTCTGGGCATGAGTCTGTGAATCTAGCTTTGGCCCAGGCAGCATCTCTGTTGTGTATGACTTCAGATACAGTAGCTCTGGACTGAACCAAAGGCAAGACCTATTTTTGAATTCTCCATTTTTTTAAAGGGAGCATGTTAATCTACAATAGAATTGAAAACATTTGAGAAGTGGTTCAGAGCCAACTCTGGGTCGGGTATAGATGCAATTACAATCAAAGTCACCAAAACAAAGGTCACAAAAAATAGCCTGTTAATTTAAATGTTTAAAATTGATAAAACGAGGTCTGGATCTAGGCATCCGTATATCCCTGACACATGCAATGGGACAGTGGTCACTAATATCCAAAGAAAATTAGGGTGTGTGTTAAATGCGGAATACACATTTCAGTTGAATACATTCAGTTGGACAACTGACTACCCCCAATACCCCACTCCCAGCATACTTCTCTGGAGTATTTGTAAATATGAGGTCAATCAAAGTCGATTTCAGAAGGGTCCTTTAAGTTTGGACGAGTAGGCTTTGTAATCAGCTGGGACAAATTTAGATTAGTACAAATATCCTTTAAACAGTCAGCAGCCTACATTCCCCATGCAAGATTAAAATCTCCAGCGATCCACACCTCTGGGGCAGTAAAAATGGCAACTAAATCAGTGAGTTAGATTCCTATAACTGTTATTTTTGAGTTTGAACTGAGCTGAAGACTTAAAGCCAACAATTCAAATAGTTTAGGACAGGATGTAGCCTTTAACAGAGACACAGAAACAATATTCTTTGTGTAAAAAGCAACACCACTCCCTTTGCCTTTCCTATTAACCCTAAACACATTGTAACCATCCATAGCAACATCAGAGTCCAGGGTTTATCAGTTAACCAGGTTTCAGATCAAATACAAATATCAGGGTCTGTCTGAGAGAAGCAGATCTTGACATTATCCATTTTTAGGTAATAAACTACGAATGTTAAGATGTAAAAATGTCAAACCTTTTTCAATACAAGTCAGATTACTTTGAGATTTCAGAACAACAGGAGACTCAAAGATTGTATTAGACCTATTAGGAAAAGAAAACAAAGTAGGAATAGCAATTCCATTTCTCCATTTAACACCGTTAGGCATGCCACCACTTTCAGATACAACATGTGGAACTCTCATAGTGACCAAAGAGGAGATGGTAAAAACGGACTTAAATGTAATGTTAATATTGTCCTCACATCGATTTAGTTGACCAAAAACCTTTCCCATGTTCGATGACAACAGCTATAAGAAATAGTAACCTCACACATCTGATGAATTACTCTCATTTACAGGGTTTCACATTCAAGGGCTCTTCATATTTGTTGAATGATGGAATCCTTCATGGGGGAAAAGATATATCAAACTAGACTGTCGAAAAGATTTGCTAAGGTTCAGTATTGCACATTGGACGCTGCTTGAGAGAACATGTTTTTGGTTGGAGGGAAACTACCAATAAAACGCACACAAGTGGTTCCAGTTAAGAGCTGTTCCCTTCGATGTGGTGTAGCCTCAATGAAAGGATATGATTTAATTACTTTGCTGCTTTAATGTGCCTGAAGTTTATTTAGAAAGCAGAGTATATAATTTGTTTCATAGGAACTGCAATTTATCATTTGTGCTGTAATCTGTACAAAAGAGAGTGGTTTCCCTTGCAAATGATTAAGAAACTGAAAAATAATTTCTAAAAACCAAAGTTCTCACTTGAAATCATTTCATGATTCCAATTGTTCAGGCTTAGTGATATCTGAGAAGGAAAATGCATATCCGAGACGCCAATGCACCAACATGTATAGCAAACAGGGTTAACTTCGGTGGAACTCGATAAATGTTGCAAGATTCCATATCATGTGTACAACATCACCCCCAGACATAGTTCTGTCTTACAAACTTGATCTGAGTTCAACCCGTTGACATTATAGTAACTACTTATGTGCCATTAATATTTGCATTGGGTTACCATAAACTGCTGCCTGAAGCAATATTACCAATGGTATATTTTTCTCTCGACATGAAGTGCTACTGTTGGCAGGCAGTGTTTTTTTCTTTCCTTTTTTGGTGTTTCCTGCCCCCTAAGGCAGAGAGAGCAGAGAGTATAATTTACTGACGTCATGGCTGCAATTACCATAGAGGAGATAAGAGAGGAGGATACAGAGGCTGGTGTGTGAGTGAGTCATGCAAACGCACAGACTGATAAGAAGGATTTGAGGTCAACAAAGATCGATCATATTAATCAGATCCAAAACTCACACACAGTCAAGTCCAACGAAGGAACAAGCACAGACACCACCTCAAGGATATGTGAAACCAATGTAAGCACACAAAGAGAGACCCAAAGATGCGAGAACTTGTAAAGTAAGCAACATAGAGAAACTGGTTCTACGAAAAACAGCTGTCTATATTTAATCAATGCGAATAAACAAGGAGTTTAAACAACTCATTTATAATTTAGATTTGCATACATTAAACTGCTCATTTTAATCTTTTTATTAATATGCATGGCCAATATTGTATAAATATGCAGCTTTATGCAAATACTAGGCACATTTTCTGTTTGTATTTAATTCTATTTCCCAGCTGTGGTTCATCATTTTCTTTCAAGGCAACAGATTAAGTCAAATATTAAGTCACAGCATGGGCGCGTATAAATATTTCTCAATTAAAACTCAGAAGACCATGCTACTGTATCAGCATAAAAAATGCATGAAGTGAAAAAAACATTTTTTTTAAATAGTCAGGGGAGAATTGTTTTGGTTGTCTCATGGGTTGGTTGTCACAGTGCTTATTACTCGCAATCTAGAGGGTGCTGTGTAGTAATTGTAAAATTAAAATGTGTGAATTCTTTGAAAAAACTCATCCACCTGGTCAATTCATGTCAACATGACAAAACATGGAGGTAGTGCTGAGCGATTAGTACTTTTTGAGGTTGGTTCGATTTCAGGTCAATTATTTAAAATATAATCACGGTTTTCGATTTTGGTTTCGATTATTTGGGTTGGATGATGTAACACAGAATAAAACAATGAATAAAAGTCCCATGATGGTAGTGGCTGCCCATTTACTGCTTATCTCTTATTTACCATCATTTATTCACATAACTTCACCAAAATATTTCAATTGTTGTGTATATTACATTTGTTTTATTTGATTACTTTATTATTTCATTCCAATTCATCATCTCCTCTCTATATAGCTGCTGCATATGCGGTCTTACAAAATTACTATTTTGTAGATCTTCAAAGTAAATAAGGCATCATTTTATGACTGCTGAATACTAACTATCAATCACTTAGAGCATGTATTTTCAGGTAGGGATACCTCGCGAAGCAACACCTGCTCTCTATTTCCACAATCACACATTCTTCTGCCTCTCACTCCATCATTTGCTCACTCACACATAATTTGCACATACAGTTATACTGACTCTAAGCACCCGCACACCCACTCACATGCAAGCTGCTACTCTGTTTATCTTATATCCTGTTGCCTAGTCCCCTTACCCCTTAAATATTTCCTGTATATAGTATTCTTGCTTACTTACTTACTTACTTACATACTTTATTGTGTTTTTTCTAGTATTACATTGTTTTTTATTATTGCATTGTTGGGTTTTGAGTTTACAAGAAAGGCAAATCACTGTACTTGTGCATGTGACATTAAAACTTGAAACTCATCTGTCGTAAGCATAAAAGACACAAAGACCACAACTAGCTGTGCAATGGATTATGGACATTGTAGTTAATTACCCAGCTTTATGCGCTAAACTTTATAGAAAATTGGCCTGTTGGAAACTACAACTCCTTACTACATCGCACAGTTAAGGCTGAATCTGATTTATCACTCAAGAGCAGTGGTGTAAAAAGAACCCAATTGTCATACTTGAGTAAAAGTAAAGATACCTTAATAGAAAATGACTCAAGTAAAAGTGAAAGTCACCAAGTAAAATACTACTTTAGTAAAAGTCTAAAAATATTTGGTTTTAAATAGACTTAAATATCAAAAGTAAATTCAATTGCAAAAATATACTTAAGTATCAAAAGTAAAAGTATACATAATTTCAAATAAGGATTTTATAATATAATTTTATAATAAGGAAATCGGACAGCACAATTTTCTTGTTTTTTAAATTTACGGATAGTCAAGGGCACACTACAACACGCAGACATAATTTACAAATGAAGCATTTGTGTTTAGTGAGTCCTCCAGATCAGAGGCAGTAGGGATGATCAGGGATGTTCTCTTGATAAGTACTTGAATTGGACCATTTTGCGGTCCTGCTAAGCATTGAAAATGTACTTTTGGGTGTCAGGGAAAATGTATGGAGTAAAAAGTACAATGTTTTCTTTAGGAATGTAGTGAAGTAAAAGTAGTACAAAATATAAATAGTAATGTACAGATACCCCCAAAAACGACTTATGTAGTACTTTAAAATATTTTTACTTAAGTACTTTACACCACTGCTCAAGAGAAACTAGATTTCGGCTTATCACTCCACCACTACATTGAGGTGAGGGGATTTATGTGCTTTTCATAGGTGAAAGTAAAAATGAGATGTATTGGTATTTTCTTTATGAACGTTTGAATTATGGCAGTATACATGAAAAATGTTGTAGAAAAGAGGAAAGGGAGAGCTACATTCCAAACCTATTTCTGAGTTGCTTGGTCAAGCCATGTGGTAACTAGCATCTTAATTAGCATTTGGGGGGTGGTTGGGGATGGTTGTCACATGGAATGTGGGGTTAGTTGTCACTATCAACTCCATTATAACCATAGTGTTCAGGGACATTTCCACTGCCAGTATTCAATAAATACCAAGCTCTTTTCTGCTGTTGCTATAGAGACCTCTCTTCCCAGTAAACACCTTTGGCCAACATATCAAAATGTGTTGGGAGTATGTAGTGTGGAGACATTATGCACATTGGAAAGACGTCGCCAGGACATTGGAATATAATGTAGATGCCTTGACCGATGTATAAACCATATATAGAACTGTAGAATTTAGAATGCAGGTAGTCTAAATACGTGTCTGTGAAACGTCTTGCATCTCACACAATTATTTTCTGTCACACACCCACACTAGTACACAAACACACACATACACACACAAATTTACTGTAAATGTCACAAGTTGTTCTCAAGGCATAAAATGCTGAATTTTGTTAGGAGTATAGTTCGATCTAAGAAAGGCTATTTCTAAGAATGTTTGGTAAATTGCTTCAATTCCTGTTACAAAGGGAATACGCTACTAGCAAACATTGTGTCAACCAACCCCATACTATGTGACAACCAACCCTGTGATGGGGTTGGTTGTCGCAAGTTGACAGAGTGTGTTTGATGGCTTATAAATATATACCCCATGTCAGAATAAGATATGATGATAAAAAGGGTTCCTATTTCAACCCAATACCTTGGTCTTTCTATTAATGTTGAAAAGAGTCTTGTAAGATGCACTGGTGCTGAGAAATACACATGGGTAAAAAGTGACAACCAACCCCGGCCTCCCCTACTTGTTTGACAAGGCACCCAGACACCAAGTCTACATCTTTGAACTACATTCTGTTTTCCCCCCCAAATTTGTTTTGCATCGATCAAATAGTTTCATTCCAGCAAGTTGCTGTTTTTTGAGATTACAACTGAATCCATGTGCTCTAGAGACTAGCAGCAACATTTCATGCCTCTTTTATTGATGAGCTTGACTCATTTTCTGATGGTTTACAAGGGATGCCCTACATGTCTCTGATGTTCTCACA
The DNA here is from genome assembly GCF_023373465.1 of Oncorhynchus keta. Lineage (NCBI taxonomy): Eukaryota > Metazoa > Chordata > Actinopteri > Salmoniformes > Salmonidae > Oncorhynchus > Oncorhynchus keta. The sequence continues at coordinate 16,658,829 of NC_068431.1, forward strand.
ATGTCAATACAAATCTCACATCAATATTTCTACTACTTCACAAATGTTGGGCGAACATGGTTTTATGGTTTTGTTTCTAAATATGTAGTGTATATGAAGGAACTATGTTTAACCCTCAGCATCCCTGATCTCTCTCTCTTTATATGTCCTATGTATGGTATACACAACATGTGCATCCAATGAAATGCTGACTTGCAGGTTCCTTCTCGACAATGCAACAACAATAAGAAATAATCAAATCTAAGAATACGAACATAAAGAAAATAGCATAAGTAAAACACAGAAAGGCACAATTTATAGTACAATATTTATACCTGTTTTGAGGAAGGGGGAATTGGAGGACAAGTGTTTTAAATTGTGCAGTATTTAGCAATCATAATAAGAGTCTGGTAGAAGTGTGTGTGTTCAACAATGTATATATATATATATATGTTTTGCCTTTATTTAACTAGTCAAGTCAGTTAAGAACAAATGATTACTACACCGGCCAAACCCGGACGATGCTGGGCCAATTGTGCGCCGCCCTATGGGACTCCCAATCACGACCAGTTGTGATTCAGCCTGGAATCGAACCAGGGTGTCTGTAGTGACGCCTCAAGCACTGAGAGGCCTTATACCACTGCACCACTCAAATGTATAACAATGTTATAACAATGTTACATAACTAGACTGCGTTGTGGGAAATATCTATTAATGCAGAAGAATCTGAAAGACCGTTTGCTCACGTGTCTTATATCCAGGACTTCGGTTCAGTCTTTGCTAAAAACAAGCAACTTTATCCATGATGAAGTGTTAAAAGACATGAACATGGCCAACAGGCTCTGAGGTGATGTCTCTTTAAGAGCGGAACCCTCTGCTGAAACAACCCCCAACAAGTCATCGAATCTGTCAATCACTGGTCGGCGATCTTTGATGTTGGGAGTCGCCTTGTTTCGAGCTCAAATGCACTATTTGTTGCTGCCGAGCAACATTACTTTCAACTTGCAGGGCCGCTCCACAGCAGAGCAACTTTTGTTTTGTTTTATACTTTGGCCGTATCTGAGCGCAACAATTTAGGGAGGTTTGGGTTAATAGGAAGTTTCATTAATTTTTTTCAAAGGAGCACTCCGCTGATTAGGGTAATTTTCAAAGCAACATGCCTCAGCTCAGTAGTGGCGGAGGAGATGATCAAGGAGCAAACGATGAAATGATATCCTTCAAGGATGAAGGCGAACAAGATGAGAAAATTCAAGAAAACGCTTTCACAGAAAGGGACTTAGCTGACCTCAAGTCGTCTCTGGTGAATGAATCGGAGACAAATCAAAGTTCGAACGCAGCGGTAGGTAGACTACAGAGAGAGAAAGTTATGTTATGCGCTGTTGGTAAGGTTGAAAGGGGTCTTGGTATTAAACTTTTGGCTCTTCAAAGTCATTCGTAGGTTACTAATCTATGTTTAATGTTGCTTTGGACACTCAGGCGGTCAGACGAAGTCAGCAAAACGATCATAGAGGTTATCAAGAGAAACACCGGGAGCATCTCGACAGCGGTAAGAACTAGACAGGAGCTGAATTAGGCTAACTATACCTCAGTAAAACAAGTTGTCTGTGATTTCTGACATTACTGTGCTGTTGCATCATAGACTGACTCTAAAAGGAAGGTGTTGCTTTCCCTGGGCTACATAGGTTATAACATGGTAATAAGGTTTCAAGTAGCTTCAGTCTGAAAGTCCTAAAGAAAATCTAAATTAAAGCATGCTGTAACTTAACATTAGGTTTATATATTGTCCCAATGGGGCAAAAACGGCCAAAAACACAAACGTATGCTTGCTGTGCTGAACCTCTGGGCAGCTACAAGTTATTTAAAGTTAGAAATGCTCTCTAGTTCATTAACAATGTTTGAATATGTCAAGTAACTCACAAAACATTGTCCACTTATGCATTCAGCTGAAAGGTTGAAAACAAGCCATGTGGATCAATGACCCTCTGTTTGGACAGCCTGTAAAGATGCATTGCACATTTGAAGTTACCATCAACACTCTAGACTGGAGAGATCGGTCGCTAGCCATTCTATTGGGTGACAAACAACAAAGGGTTGGGGTTTGGCTGTGTTTTTGTGATGCAAGATTACGGCTGTCACTTTGTCTCACAAATATGTTACAGTACTGAACAAGTCTGTAACAATCTGTCGAAGAGCTCTATCATTATTTGTCCAATATACTTTTTTCAATAGTAAAACACTGCTAATTATAACTGTTTGAACTACAATAGTTAACCAAAAAGTATTTATTTGAAGTGAAATTAATATCAGAAAACATCTCATCTCACATCTTTGTCTTCCTCCACAGTGTCCAAACATCAAGATGGAGGGATGTATAAAACAGCATATCCAGGGTACCCGTTTCTCATGCTGCCTGACCCATACATCCCCAACGGATCCATGTCCCCATCTGTAAGTCCACATCACGTTACCTTCTACATCACAATGTAGAGTTCTTCATTCTGTTGAATCATTATGGATCATTATTCCAAGTCTCGGAATGAAACAATGTGTCTATTATACCAGAAGTATGCAAGGACAACAAACTAAGGAAATTAGAAAGTTAAATAAAGACCATCTAAAGTCGTACGTGTACACCCATGTATCACTGTCTGATCATCCGCACCCCCATACAACCTTGAATATGTTCGGAACCGGCAGCACATCAAAAACAAAACACATTTTAAGGCGGGACTAACTGACACTGAGAACGGTTATATGCACGCAATAATATGATTATTGTGGATAGACAGATTACTATAATACCTCGATTAATACATTTACATGCTTTGCAAGAACAATTTCCCTAATAATCCTGTTTACATGGACACATCTGAAATCAGGCTACCTGATTGGGACTTTTAATAAATGCAGAAAATTGCAAATCAAAATAAACCTTCTACCACAGTGACCATGTTATTCTGAGTTGGTATATACTGTATAATGTTTGTAGTTGAAAACTACTTTTAAGATGCATACTTCTGGTTGTTCCGAACTCAGAACTCACTTCACTAGCGCTGAAGAGAGAGGCTCTCGGCTGGTGCTATCACATGCGCAAATCAAATACACCACTGTTACTCCGATTAAGGTGTTTATATGTCCTAATAATATGACAGAATGCTCAGAAAACAAGGTGTTTTAATTTGCGTATGCTTATTAAATTATGACCGTACGCTGATTAAGATTGCAGAGTAATGTGTTTACATGACTAATGCCTTATTCGGCCTACTACCAAAATCAGTTAAATATCGAATTATAAATGAGCATGTAAACATGCTCAATGTGTTGACTCCCTCATTTTGCTTACACTTTTGTATGTTCTCTGTGTATTGGTTGGTGGTTTAAAACGTATAACTTAAAGCTGCAATCAGCAGTTGAAACAATATAAAAGTGTGCTCCCCACAACTGTTTAGGTAAAAAGCAAGGGGGATAGGACTGGAGAAAAGTTACCACTCTCAAATTCAAAGACAGAGGTATGGATGCAAGGACAGACCATCCATGATCTCAAAATTATAGTTTTTACCATGTTTTTAAGCTTTACAGTGTTTGTTTACATTTACTTTGTTTACAAACATTGGAGTAAAACAAGCTTACATTTTGGGTTCTGAAGGGGTACGACATTTATAAGTTATATTCTTCAAGAATCAATGGGCGCATATAATTCATTTATAAGTCCAAAAATGCATGTAGAAACTGCTGATTGCCCCTTTCAACATGGAACTATGCATCTTTCATCAGGTGAAGCTCATTCTTCGATGTTAAATCTGTAATAACAGTAAGCACTCTCATATTAAGCATGGTGTTTTGAAAAAGCATATGTTTCTGTCATAATTCATTCTACTCCAACAGTCTTTCTTTGATGTGTTCTGAATGAAATGCTAGCACAATCAGAAGCTCTGTTTCAAATGGGCTCAGCATTGAGACCTAGTCATGTTGTCACTCAAATTACCTAAAGGTGTCACGTTTGTGTGTGTGTGTGTGTGTGTGTGTGTGTGTGTGTGTGTGTGTGTGTGTGTGTGTGTGTGTGTGTGTGTGTGTGTGTGTGTGTGTGTGTGTGTGTGTGTGTGTGTGTGTGTGTGTGTGTGTGTGTGTGTATGCACGTTTGTGAGACAAATCTTATATAGACCAAAAACTGTTTGTATTATAAGTAATGGCTACGTTTGTCTCCAAATGCATCAGATAATTTATAAAAAACGGGACACATTTTATTGAGACGTTATTACATAGACATCAGTTATCATTACGTAGTAAACACACACTGTGAAAACTACTCTCAACTATTTTTATGTGCAGAAATGAATGTGCTGCCACCTCTTTCTTCTCATGAATGCATCCCCAACGTCTTATCCTTAATTGCCTCACAGCGCAAAGCACAGAGGTTCTCAAAGATTGTTTTGGGAATAAAGAGCACTTTCTTCTGTGTGTGAGTGTGTCTCCTCGGCTTCATACAATGCTCACTTGTTGCTTCCCTTGTAATTACCCGGCAGAAGCACTGTAGCTGCAGCTCTATCGACCTGCCACTTGAAAGGAAGGGAGGATGGTGTAGATGGTGATTATAGCTTGGGACATGGCAGTGGGGCGGGAGGGGACACAGTGCTGTGGATCCCCTCCTGTTTGGTTCTCCAGTTGAAATGTTTACATTGAACAAAGTGATGCCTGTATTCACTCCCCCCGCAGGCAGGCTCTCTGCTTCTATCTCAGCTCAGGTGGTCTATCATCTTTACAGGGGTTCATTTGGTGCTTTTATTTTTCTTTGTTCTTTTTAATTGTCAGATAATGTTTATTATTTTTTGTCTGTTGTTTAGGCTGCCAAATGTCCTAGTAAAAACAAGACTTTGTATACTATCCATATGACTAGTATTAGACTATTGAAAGGAGAATTCTAAAACAATTTTATGATGAAAAGATGTACATTTCCTTCATGAGTTCAAACGCCTCACTAAACAGATCGTCTAATTAGCTAATTCTTCCCCCAGATATTTGAATAACAATAATTATTTCATGATTAATGTTATTAAACTCTTCAAAAGAATTTCACAAACATCTCACATCTATTCTGTTCACAGAAATGATTTTACAGTGTCTCAAAACAAAAGGCATGAGGCTGGAAAGCGTGTTCCTCCTAAGCCGAGTGCATCCTAATATGCTTGTTACAGCGTTGTTTCGTGGGCCAGGGAATTACGTTCTGGATCTAACATTAATGTAGATATCAGTTGTCCTTCCAGAGACGGTGTCTAAAGAAGGCGATTTGAGACAATCCCAGATTCTCTACTAGATTTCCCTTAGCTTTTCTCTGAACAAAGCTTCCTTCTGAATGAGTAGCTGTGAATCGGGTTGGGTTAGTAATGCTCTGGATTACCACAAGACATTGTTTAATTTGAGGGGATCAGTAGAAGAGGTTCGCCTGGAAGAGTCAAACCCCTGTGGATGGAGGATTCTGAATGAGAGCTAACAGAATACACTCCTCCTGATCTCTCCATCTCGCTCCTCTCTCTGCCTCCTCTCTAGCTCTATCCTCACCACATTACACTCATTCTCATCTCCCCATCCATCTCGTTCCTCTGTCTGCCTCCTCTCTCTCCTCTCTCTGCCCTCTCTCTCTCTCCTCTCTGCCTTCTATCGCTCTCTCTGCCTTCTCTCTCTCTCCTCTCTCTGCCTTCTCTCTCTCTCCTCTCTCTGCCTTCTCTCTCTGCCTTCTCTCTCTATACCTTTCTCCCCTTTCTGCCTCCTCTATCACTCTCTTCTCTCTTTCGCTTCTCATTCTCAGTCTTCTCTCTTCTAATCTCCCCTCTCCTTCTCACCCCCACCTATCCCTACCTACTCTTACCTATCCCTACCTATCCCTACCTACTCCCACCTACTCCTACCTATCCCTACCTACTCCTACCTACTCCTACCTATCCCTACCTACTCCCACCTACTCCTACCTATCCCTACCTACTCCTACCTATCCCTACCAACTCTAACCTATCCCTACCTATCCCTACCTATCCCTACCTATCCCTACCTATCCCTACCTACTCCTACCTACTCCTACCTATCCCTACCAACTCTTACCTATCCCTACCTATCCCTACCAACTCTTACCTATCCCTACCTATCCCTACCAACTCTTACCTATCCCTACCTATCCCTACCTATCCCTACCTACTCCTACCTACTCCTACCTACTCCTACCTATCCCTACCAACTCTTACCTATCCCTACCTATCCCTACCAACTCTTACCTATCCCTACCTATCCCTACCAACTCTTACCTATCCCTACCTATCCCTACCTATCCCTACCTACTCCTATCTATCCCTACCAACTCTTACCTATCCCTACCTACTCATACCTACTCCTACCTATCCCTACCTACTCATACCTACTCCTACCTATCCCTACCTACTCTTACCCATCCCTACCTATCCCTACCTACTCCTACCTATCCCTACCTATCCCTACCTACTCATACCTACTCCTACCTATCCCTACCTACTTCTACCCATCCCTACCTATCCCTACCTACTTATACCTACTCCTACCTATCCCTACCTACTCTTACCTATCCCTACCTATCCCTACCTACTCCTACCTATCCCTACCTACTCTTACCTATCCCTACCTATCCCTACCTACTCTTACCTAGCCCTACCTATCCCTACCTACTCTTACCTATCCCTGCCTACTCATACCTATCCCTACCTACTCATACCTATCCCCACCTATCCCTACCTATCCCTACCTACTCCTATCTATCCCTACCTACTCCTATCTATCCCTACCTATCCCCATCTACTCCTACCTATCCCCACCTACTCCTACCTATCCCTACCTACTCCTATCTATCCCTACCTACTCCTATCTATCCCTACCTATCCCCACCTACTCCTACCTATCCCTACCTACCCCTACCTATCCCTACCTACCCCTACCTACCCCTACCTATACCTACCTACCTCTACCTATCCCTACCTACCCCTACCTATACCTACCTATCCCTACCTACCCCTACCTATCCCTATCATCCCTGCCTATCCCTACCTACACCTACCTATACCTACCTACCTCTACCTATCCCTACCTATCCCTACCCATCCCTATCATCCCTACCTACCCCTACCTATCCATATTCTCCCTACCCATCCCTACCTATCCCTTTCATTCCTATCCATCTCTACCAATCCCTATCATCCCTACCCATCCCTACCTATCCCTATCATCCCTGCCCATCCCTACCCATCCCTATCATCCCTATCCATCCCTACCTATCCCTACCTACCCGGACATACCCCTACCCCTACCCATCCCTACCTATCCCTATCACCCCTACCCACCCCTACCCATCCATATCATCCCCACCCATCCCTACCCATCCCTACCTATCCCTATCATCTCTACCTATCCCTATCATCCCTACCTATCCCTATCATTCCTACCTACCCCTACATACCCCTACCCATCCCTAGCATCCCTATCATCCCTATCATCCCTACCTATCCCTATCACCCCTACCTATCCCTATCATCCCTACCCACCCCTACATACCCCTACCCATCCCTAGCATCCCTATCATCCCTATCATCCCTACCTATCCCTATCATCCCTGCCTACCCCTGCCTACCCCTACCAATCCCTACCTATCCCTATCACCCCTACCCATCCCAACCTACCCCTATCATCCCTACCCATCCCTACTCATCCCTACCTATCCCTACCTATCTCTACATATCCATACCCATCCCTACCTATCCCTACACATCCCTACCCATCCCTACCTATCCCTACCCATCCCTATCATCCCTGCCCATCCCTACCTGTCCCAACCCATCCCTACCCATCCCTATCATCCCTGCCCATCCCTACCCATCCCTACCCATCCCTATCATCCCTGCCTATCCCTACCCATTCTTACCCATCCCTACCATCCCCTATCCCTATCATCCCTACCTATCCCTATCATCCCTACCACCCCTATACCCCTACCCATCCCTACCTATCCCTACACATCCCTACCCATCCCTACCTATCCCTACCCATCCCTATCATCCCTGCCCATCCCTACCTGTCCCAACCCATCCCTACCCATCCCTATCATCCCTGCCCATCCCTACCCATCCCTACCCATCCCTATCATCCCTGCCTATCCCTACCCATTCTTACCCATCCCTACCTATCCTACCTATCCCTATCATCCCTACCTATCCCTATCATCCCTACCTACCCCTACATACCCCTACCCATCCCTAGCATCCCTATCATCCCTATCATCCCTACCTATCCCTATCATCCCTATCATCCCTACCTATCCCTATCATCCCTGCCTACCCCTACATACCCCTACCCATCCCTACCTATCCCTATCACCCCTACCTATCCCTATCACCCCTACCTATCCCTACACATCCCTACCCATCCCTACCTATCCCTACTCATTCCTACCCATCCCTACCTATCCCTATCATCCCTACCTATCCCTACCTATCCCTACACATCCCTACCCATCCCTATCATCCCTACCCATCCCTACCTACCCTACCCATCCCTACCCATCCCTATCATCCCTGCCCATCCCTACCCATCCCTACCTATCCCTACCCATCCCTACCCATCCCTTCCCATCCCTTCCCATCCCTACCTATCCCTACCCATCCCTACCTATCCTGTGTCACTGCTATCTGATGGCCTTAAGTCCCGGGGGGGGTGAGGACTCGCAGGAGGATTTTAAGCAGTGGGCTGTACTCATGGAGAGCTAGACAGTCAGGACAATCATCAGAGCCAAGAGAGCCTGTGATGTGGAAGATGTGGATCACAGGCGCTAACTTGTCAAGCGGACAGACTGGCTGGTTTATCAAATCAAATCAATTTTATTTGTCACATACACATGGTTAGCAGATGTTAATGCGAGTGTAGCAAAATGCTTGTGCTTCTAGTTCCGACAATGCAGCAATAACCAACGAGTAATCTAACCTAACAATTCCAAAACTACTACCTTATAGACACAAGTGTAAAGGGATAAGAATATGTACATAAAGATATATGAATGAGTGATGGTACAGAACGGCATAGGCCAGATAGATGGTATCGAGTACAGTATATACCTATGAGATGAGTAATGTAATGTTTAAATCATATCCCACTTACCCTGTTTAATTAGAATGTAAAGAACAGTTCATCACGGATGTGTTCACATTGTTTCTTTGTTGTTTTGAAACTTGAGGACTTGCATAGAGCTAAGCAGTGAATCCCCTTTAAAAGGCCAATTATTTGTTTCAAATATATCGGAGTAAGTTTTCATGAACGGCTTAATGCTGTTAACTGAGCTTTTCGGTGCTCCTCTTACATTCTGTCAGTGAACTTTTTGAGTATCCTCATGCAGAAAATAGGAAAAAATCTTTCAATGTTACTTTACCAGTTCAGCCCTCTCTCTCTCTCTCTCTCTCTCTCTCTCTCTCTCTCTCTCTCTCCCTCTCTTTCTCTCTCTCTCTCCTTCTCTTTCTCTCTTTCTCTCTCTCTCTCTCTCTCTCTCTCTCTCTCTCTCTCTCTCTCTCTCTCTCTCTCTCTCCCTCTCTTTCTCTCTCTCTCTCTCTCTTTCTTTCTCTCTCTCTCTCTCTCTCTTCTCTCTCTCTCTCTCTCTCTCTCTCTCTCTCTCTCTCTCTCTCTCTCTCTCTCTCTCTCTCTCTCTCTCTCTCTCTCTCTCTCTCTCTCTCTCTTTCTCTCTCTCTCTCCTTCTCTTTCTCTCTCTCTCGCTCTCTCTCTCTCTCTCTCGCTCTCTCTCTCTCTCTCTCCCTCTCTTTCTCTCTCTCTCTCCCAAAGCCTGGGTAAACACTAGAGCGCCTAGTCCCTGGGTAAACACTAGAGCGCCTAGTCCCTGGGTAAACACTAGAGCTCCTAGTCCCTGGGTAAACACTAGAGCTCCTAGTCCCTGGGTAAACACTAGGGCCCCTAGTCCCTGGGTAAACAGTAGAGCCCCTAGTCCCTGGGTAAACACTAGAGCCCCTAGTCCCTGGGTAAACAGTAGAGCCCCTGGTCCCTGGGTAAACAGTAGAGCCCCTGGTCCCTGGGTAAACACTAGAGCTCCTAGTCCCTGGGTAAACACTAGAGCTCCTAGTCCCTGGGTAAACTCTAGCAGGGACACTGGCTTGTTTAACCAGGCCCTAGTCCCTGGGTAGGCCCTGTAAACCCTGCATACAAGCCCAGAGGCTGGGGCTCTGTGCCTCTGACTGACGACGATAAGAAACAGTGGTGCTGGATTATGCTACGCTAAAGAAAAGCAGCTTTGCGCCCGCTTTTGTGTGTGAACAAGCTACTTGGAAACTTGCGACAGCCCCAAAACTGCTCCTTGTTGTCATTTAACATGTAAGCAGGAGATGATTGAAATGATCAAGGATGATGGCTGGCGGTGGCGGAATAGTCTAATAGATGTGTTGACCGTAGCAGAACACTCCGAGAAAGCCGTGTCAGTCAGAGAATGTACATTATGTACTGAACTTTGACTTTGAGACCAACTAAAGCATGCTGGTACACATTGTGTAGTGATGCTGACAATACATTGCAGTTCCGTACTGGGACAGGGCAGGCTAACAGTGAGGGTGTGACTCTGTCCCAAATGGCAACCGTTTCCCTATATAGTGCATTACTTTTGACCAAGCCTATATAGGGAATAGGGTGCCATTTTGGACGCAAAGGGTGAGACCACACTCTCTCTTTCTCTCTGACCCTCAGGTAAGTTAGCAAACGCTTTAAAAAGGAACAGCAGGAAATGACAGAGAGGCTGCAGATTTTAATACAAATGATGATAAGGGGCCTTCATCCTCAGAGCTTTGAAGTAGATGGCTGTAAATAAGCCTCAAGTGAAAATGTGTAGCAGCCTATTTTAAGAGGCGGAAACATTTAGAAAATATCAAAAACCTGTTGAATCCCCCGAGGTGTTTATAGCTGTAATTATTCATGCACTTATTTATTTTCTGGTGGGTGAAGAAGAAGAAGGAGAAGCAGAGTAAAAGACAGGTGTTGTAGAGGAAGTGTGTGTTTTTCTGATTGATATTTTGCCTGTCACACACGCCACTTATAAGACGCGCTCCTTGATTTCCGACCAATTTTTAGTCCATTAAAGAGCTCTCCTGAAAGGGGGGGGGGGGTGTTCCAGCGTCTGCTCCTGACGTTTCTCTTTTATAGTCATTGACTCAAAAATCTCAGTTTCAATGGCAGGTTTAATAACGTTTTTTACAAGAGTGCCACTCACCGAGGAGAGAGGCTCAGCAGTGAGCAGAGCACGTCTGTAATAAACACTGTTCAGTCTTCTAAATCTTCCACCAGGAGCCGCTCAGCGCTGCTTGTGTCTTCCTGGGCCCCTGTTTGTGTTTGTCTGCAAGGACTTTACAGGTGGGCAGGGGGGTAAGGAGATGGGGGGGGGTGGGGGGGGGGGGTTGCACCCAGGTAACTCATTGGCTGACGGGAGAAAACCAAACAGTGGCTCCATTGGGGTTGTTTGCAGAGCCGGGCTGAATAAAGCAGGTGGGAGAGCAGCATCGTCCCACATCCAGCCCAGATGCTCAGCTTCTCAGACTGCAGTGAATAAACTACAGGAACATGTTGATCACTCAGGGATGCACAGCACCGCACAGCACAGCAGAGCAGAGCAGAGAACAGCACAGCACCGCACCGCACCGCACCGCACCGCACAGCACAGCACAGCAGAGAACAGCACAGCACAGCACAGCAGAGCAGAGCAGAGAACAGCACAGCACAGCACAGCACAGCACAGCAGAGAACAGCACAGCACAGCACAGCAGCACAGCAGAGCAGAGAACAGCACAGCACAGCAGAGAACAGCACAGCACAGCAGAACACAGCACTGCACAGCAGAGAACAGCACAGCAGAGCAGAGCAGAGAACAGCACAGCACAGCAGAGAACAGCACAGCACAGCACAGCAGAACACAGCACAGCATAGTAGAGAACAGCACAGCACAGCACAGCAGAGAACAGAACAGCACAGCACCGCACAGCACAGCAGAGCACAGCACAGCACAGCAGAACACAGCACAGCACAGCAGAGAACAGCACAGCACAGGGTTTAAATAGAACGCCTTCCTTCTAAGTCTCCACTATGCAAATAGGTGTAAATATAGTCCTGTCTGGGGTTACCGAAGCATAACAAAGTACAGGAACACGAGGTAACCTGCTTTTTACCCAGTCAATGTGTAATTATCAAAACATTGAGTTCTCCATCTGGGGCTGAGGTACCTGTGTTACTAAGACACTGTAGTTTTACACATGTTGATATTGTTTGCTGTTTACCTAATTGAAATGAAATGACGAGGGTGACCATGTGACATATGCGAAGCAGGTTTTGTTTCATTTCTTGTTACTGTATTTCACAGTGCCGTCACATGCGGTCTTCATACAGCATCACCTACTCAGATGAATCCTATTTTACAGGATATACATATACAGCCACTAGTTGTTTAGAAGAGGGAGAGAAAAAGTGTTATAGAACGGTGACTTTAGATTATTGTTGTCAGAGGGTGGTATCGCTTTTATGTTTTAGGATGATGTTTATGAAAAAAACATCATTGTTGTGTAGGAAAAGCAAGAGGAAAGAGAGCTTGAAGATGGCTGAACAAAACATGTGGGCACCTTAGAGCTCGCCGAGCCTCTGCTCTATGGGTTGGTGGGGAGGGAGGGGGAGGCCGTGTATGTCTGGGATGGGGCTCTCTGGAGCTGGGGTGTCCAGGCTGGGGACACTGTATCCTGGGTAGAGTGAGTGACACTGGGCTGATGGATGCAGCTTTAATGGCCTGCCTGGGTCACAGATGTCTCATTCTCACCCTGTTGTGTCTAACTCCCTGGCCATTTGGTATGTGTCAGGTTGGGGTGGGAAATCAGCAGCGTGACCCACCCCTGGAAGAGGGCCAGGCGGAGAAGGAGGGGTGATGTTGGAATGCTGGGCCCTGGAGAGACTTAGAGGTGTGACATTCAGGCAGGTTACCATTGTTTTCCTGGGTGCTAGCTAGCAGGACAGGAGTGAGTGAGTGGATGCCTCCTTTGTGAATTAGCTCATCCATTGTGATGTCATCTCATCTATAGCATCTGGGCCAGGAAATCAGTCATTGGTTTTTCCACTTTGAAATAGAAGTGTGTTGGATGATGGGGTGTGACCATTCACAAGCCTGTTTGAGAGCTTGTTGTCCACTCTCTTGTTGACATGATGACTGACTGGTCAGGAGGATTTTCCATGTGCTCTCTCTCATCTGGCTCTGTAAGAAACTTTACTACCTATTTTTGCTGTGTCTTCTGTCTTACCCAGCTACAACGGATCGTACCACGTGTGTCTTCTGTCGACGGGCTGTACCATGTGTGCTTAGAGCAGGGTGGAAATCTCAGCTTGATGTGCTTCCTTTGCACAGGCCTGCTGGGGTGGAATGTTTCACCACAACATGAAACTGTCCCTTATCACCGGTACCTTAATCACTGTCATTTCAGAGTTAGCCGTAGCATCACAGAGTGACACACATTACTTTTTATTTGTTTACCTTTATTTAACTAGGCAAGTCAGTTAAGAACTAATTCTTATTTTCAATGACGGTCAGTGGATTAACTGCCTTGTTCAGGGGCAAAATGACAGAGTTTTACCTGGTCAGCTTGGGGATTCCATCTTGCAACCTTCCGGTTACTGGTCCAACGCTCTAACCACTAGGCTATCTGACTGACTGTTGCTCCGGTCAGGATTAACAGTCCTATGCCTTCTAACAGTGAGGAAAGTGGTACTGTGTTGGGCTGTGTTGGCCATGCATGTACACTCTGTTCCTGCTACCTATCCTATGTGGATTAGGCATGTTATAAAGGTGTGTCATGTACGTCACAATGTCAGATTAGGACTATTATGTGTTTGGGGTCTGTGTGTATTCTAATTAAGCAATAAGGCCCGAGGAGTGCCAGGAAACAGCTCTTGGCTGTGGTATATTGGCCGTATATCACAAACCCCTGAGGAGCCTTATTGCTGTTATAAACTGGTTACCAACGTAACTGGATCGGTAAAACTAAGTGTTTTGACGTACCCGTGGTATACGGTCTGATATACCATGGTTGTCAGCCAATCATCAAATGGTTATAATTAGACTGAAGGGGTAGGGGACAGGAAATGCATAGATTACATAAACACATTCTGTAACATGATTACAAGCTTTGTAGGTTCCTTTCAAGAGGCCACACAGGAACACATCCTTCAGTCACAGGTTGTGCTGCCCACTTCAGCTATGGTCATGTGACGTTTGTCCTCTGCTGCGAGGGACAGGCCCAGTCGTGGCAAAGCTGAGCGGCAGAGCCACACAGCAGCAGGAGGAAACCAGAGCTGAGTGGTGGTGGTGGGTGGGTGAGGCCGTGGGTGAAGGCTGCTGTTAGATGGGTATCAGATGGGGCAGGATTAAGCCGCTGTGATCACACCCATGTGTGCCTTGCCCATGCGGCTGGGGTGGCTCCACTGGGTCTGGGGATGGGCACTCGCTCATTCAGGGGCTGGGTTGGGTGGATGGGCGGGGGTTAGAGGGTGGGCTGGGCAGCCATGGTGGTGGTGGTGGTGGTGATGAGCCGTGGCTTGACCCCAGCAAAGGGAAGGTTAAGCCCAAGGCCTTGTGCGACCACTCCTTGGTTGCATCCCAAATGACACCCTATTCCTTATACAGTGCACTATTTTGAGCCCTATGGGTCCTGGTCAAAAGTAGTACTATATAGGTAATAGGGTGCCTTGTAGGACCACTTCCAGAGACGTACTACACAGATACTGCAATGGCATTGAAAGTTGCATGTTGAACTGTATTGTGTTGAAAGGGGAGATTGGCATTGAAATCTGTGTTGACATGCAAACATGTTGGATTTTAGGGGTTCTGCCAAGCCATCCAAGAAGAGGCTTGTTAGAAGAGGCATGTTAGGGTATCTGTCGCATGTAACCACATAAGGTCATATGTTGTGCTTGACTACGTGTGTGTTCTGGTAGAGAGCAGGGCAGTTGGAGGGCTGGGGACAGTCAGCCCCATACTTACCAACATTAAAATAACTTCATTAGAAAGGTATTTTATTGAATTCTAAAAGTGTGAGTGTTTGGAAGAGCATCTAACTGTCAAAGGGAGACAGACGGAAAAAAATCCCTGTAAATCATATGGGAACAAAATCCCAAAGAGAGAGAAAGAGAGACAGATTCTACTCCCAGATAGGCTGAACATGGCGCAGCGGTCTAAGGCCCTGCAGTGCTTGATGCATCACTGCAGATCCGGGTTCGATCCCGGGCTGTGTCGTAGCCGGCCGTGACGGGGAGATCCATGAGGCAACGCACAATTGGCCCAGCGTCGTCAGGGTTAGGGGAGGGTTTGGCCAGCCAGGATGTCCTTGTCCCATTGTGCTCTAGCAAAACTGGGGAGAAAAGGGGGTGAACATTTATTTTAATTTTTTTAAACAGGCTGATTCATTTCTCCAATGAATTAGTTAGTTTATTTTTATATCCTTGACTCCAAAGGGTAAAGTCAATCTTTGTTCAACATTAATAGTAATGTCCCCTAACATTTTCAGCTAACATCTCTTATGGTCTTATATCCATCCATTGCCATGTTTATTTCATTTTTTTGCCTTCACAATGTTTCTGAAACAATGTTTAGATAGGGAAAGGATAATCGTCCACACATTGTGAACTTCATTCCACTGTGTGTAGAAGACAATGAAATGAGTATATGTGCCCGCCTGGATTGTTTTCCAAGGTGAGACTGTGGTTTGTTTGAAGCAGCGTGGAGCTGTATCATTCCTGTAGGTCTCAGACAGTCCCTGAAGAGTAAGCTGATATGTCTTGTCAGAGCCGGTTCCTCGTGTGTGTACTCATCTCTGAGACAGGGGCCCGGATATAATGATGCACTTCCTACTGCAGGCAGGGAGGGCTCCCAAACACACACAGCCATATAAAAGCAGCTGTGTGTGTGTGTGTGTGTGTGTGTGTGTGTGTGTGTGTGTGTGTGTGTGTGTGTGTGTGTGTGTGTGTGTGTGTGTGTGTGTGTGTGTGTGTGTGAGAGAGAGAGAGAGAGAGAGAGAAAGAGAGAGAGATGAGGAGAAAGAGAGAGAGATGAGGAGAAAGAGAGAGAGATGAGGAGAAAGAGAGAGATGAGAGAGAGAGAGAGATGAGAAAGAGAGAGAGAGAGATATGAGGAGAAAGAGAGAGAAAAGGAAAAAGAGACAGATGAGGAGAAAGAGAGAGAGAGAGTGAGAGATGAGGAGAAAGAGAGTGAGAGATGAGGAGAAAGAGAGAGATAAGGAAAGAGAGAGAGAGATGAGGAGGAGAACGAGAGAGAGAGATGAGGAGAAAGAGAGAGAGATGAGGAGAAAGAGAGAGAGAGAGAGAGAGAGAGAGAGAGAGAAAGAGAGATGAGGAGAAAGAGAGAGATGAGGAGAAAGAGAGAGAGAGAGAGAGAGATATGAGGAGAAAGAGAGAGAAAAGGAAAAAGAGATAGATGAGGAGAAAGAGAGAGAGAGAGAGAGTGAGAGATGAGGAGAAAGAGAGAGAGATGAGGAGAAAGAGAGAGATAAGGAAAGAGAGAGAGAGAGAGAGATGAGGAGGAGAACGAGAGAGAGATGAGGATAAAGAGAGAGAGAGAAAAAGAGATGAGGAGACAGAGAGAGAGATGAGGAGGAGAAAGAGAGAGAGAGAGAGAGAGATGAGGAGAAAGAGAGAAAGAGAGAGAGATGAGGAGAAAGAGAGAGAGAGAGATGAGGAGAGAGAGAGGGAGAGAGAGAAAAAACGACATAGCCAAAGTTAATTTCTACTCTTTTCTTTTTCTCTTTTTCCTAGACGGGGAAGCACACATTCCTACAAACACACACACACACACTTTAGATTGGGGCGTCTTTAGAGAGAGTAGGTGGGTGTGGTGGTAGTTACTGAGGCAATGCTGTTGTGGGGATGTAAAAGACATTTCATCTCAGAGCCGGAGCCTCAGTCGCTCTACCAGTTAAACAAGAGGCATCCCAGTTCCGCCGAGCTGCTCGCTGCCTTCCTTTCAAATGTTATGGAATGTGGTTTTCTCTGTGGTTTTCCCTCTATGATCGTCTGGAGCCAACTGGAAACCATTTCATGTCTAAAAATAGGGCTTTGCTTATGGGATCGGGAGCAAGGTCTTTGTAGATATCAAACAAGCTGAGGCGAAGGAAAAAATGAATATCTTGCTTCAAAAAATAGCATCAACATTTTTAATAATGGACATGAAAGTTATTAACGTAAAACGCTCCACCATTTCAGCTGGAACCGCAGAGCCCTGCCGCGGATCTGTGCTTTCGTGCCTGAGCTTAAAGGGAGGTTGTAACGGAAAGACTGTGTGTAGTGGATACAGACGGTCTGCGTACCAAATGGCACCCTATTCACTTGAGCCTCTAGTCAGAAGTAGTGCACTATATAGGGAATAGGGTGCCATTTGGGACACAGCCTGTGTGCTGTGGATACAGAGGGAGACCCTTCCTGCCTCAGATGTAATGACGCCTGTTTGAAGTCCCTGCCACTCACCTCTGTCACACCTCCAATTGTTGCTGTCTGAGTTAGGAAACATTTAGGATGTCAGACCTAGTTCACATATCACTGTAGTTTGGGACATTGATGTGCAGGTTTTATAGCGTTAATGTGTGTATGTGTGTGTGTGTGTGTGTGTGTGCGTAGGCATTGTGGTGGCTGGGCCTCTGACATACATCCTGTATATCAATGCCAAGTCGAAGAGCTTGTGTGAATACAGTGATGTCTAGTGTGGTTAGACGACTTATCTACTCTTTGTGTTAGTGTGTGCGTTAACGTGTATGCATGCGGAAAACACTCAACATAGACAGTGAGGGAGGTAGGATAGAGAGAGGGTGAAACAAGCCTCTTTCTCTCTCTCCTCTCCTTTCTCTCAGTACCTTATCTGATTTCTAGAGGGGGAGTAAAGAGAGGGAGTGTACAGCAGAGCGCTAGCGGAAGAGAGTTAGCAGTAAACAATGAGAAGCCAGTAACCGCGTGTGCACCTGGTACACCTCACTGCGAACGACTTGAAACAGTCAGAGGCACCTTCGCAGCACCTTAACCATTTCACGGCCGTCCACAGCAAGCAGCACACAGGGAACAACCGTAACCGTAATCCGTTAAGACAGCATAACTCCCCTGTCAGGCCCTACACAGTAACTAACCTACGCCTCTCTCTGGTCACTTACACTCTGTCATATTGTAAACAAAGTATTTTATTGTGTGAGTCAAATCAAATCACATTTTATTTGTCACAGATGTTGAATACAACAGGTAAACCTTACAGTGAAATGCTTACTTCCAAGAACTTAGGCAGTTTTAAGAAAAATAGAGTTAAGAAAATATTTACTATATAAACTAAAGTTAAAAAAATAAAAAAAGTTTTAACAAAATAACAATAATGAGGCTTTATACAGGGGGTACCAGTACCGAGTCTGTCTGATCATCGTGTTCCTCCCTTTATCCTATCTAAAGATGAAATATGAGAAGGGTTCGTTCGTGCAGTTTTAAACTGCTGTTTAAAATGCAATGGGAGAGCATGTGTGTATTAGCAGAAAGGAAACAGTCATGAGTAGATGCCATGATGACTAAGAGAGAGAGAGAGCGAGCACTGTTGTGTTCCTGGAGGAATAGGCCGCTCACTGTGGTTGGCTGCCTTTTCTGAATGGAAGCCAGAGAGTGGATGGTTTTTATCAAGTCAAACTGACTGGAAGCGCAGAGGAAGTTGCGTCCCAAATGGCACCTATTCCCTACATAATGCACTACTGGCCCCTATATAAGGAATAGGGTGTCATTTAGGAAGCCATCGACTCCCTGGCGTTTTATGCTCCCCTTGCTCCATCTCAGCAGCTTGTCGTATTAGAATGAGATCATTGTGACAGAGGACCCCGGGCCCCCTCTCCTCTCTCTGTGGTCCAAGTCTCAAAGGGACGCCATCGTCGTCCTACTTCTATCCTCTCTTGGGGTTTTTTGTAGAAAGAGGGCTCCAAGTTAATGTGCCAAAAAGTTGTCTTCATTAAAAGCAGAGAGCCATCCCAGCTCAAATATATGTCCCTTCTCATTAATTCAAGCCAACATTTTTGATGAGGGGAAACAAGGGTGATGACTGTTGATTTTACAACAAGGAAGGAAGAAAGTCTCCGAACGTCCCTTTTGTCCATAGTACGGTCAGCTTCTAATGCCAAGTTTACAAATGGATATGAGTGTCATAGTATTTCATAGGCCTAACTTAACTAATATAATAAACAACTGTTTATTATTATTATTTCTTAAAACCTGACAACTTTTAAAGCATTTGTTTCAGGGCATCTTTTGTTCGATGTGATTCTGGGTTACTTCTGCAGTGGTTTTACCAGAGGGAGATGCCTTAAAGTGAGTTACATTGGCGACATGGATGAGGACATAGGCTAATCAACGTCATGCAACACAGGACATCTTAAAGTGAGTTACATTGGCGACATGGATGAGGACATTGGCTAATCAACGTCATGCAACACAGGACATCTTAAAGTGAGTTACATTGGCGACATGGATGAGGACATTGGCTAATCAACGTCATGCAACACAGGACATCTTAAAGTGAGTTACATTGGCGACATGGATGAGGACATAGGCTAATCAACGTCATGCAACACAGGACATCTTAAAGTGAGTTACATTGGCGACATGGATGAGGACATTGGCTAATCAACGTCATGCAACACAGGACATCTTAAAGTGAGTTACATTGGCGACATGGATGAGGACATAGGCTAATCAACGTCATGCAACACAGGACATCTTAAAGTGAGTTACATTGGCGACATGGATGAGGACATAGGCTAATCAACGTCATGCAACACAGGACATCTTAAAGTGAGTTACATTGGCGACATGGATGAGGACATTGGCTAATCAACGTCATGCAACACAGGACATCTTAAAGTGAGTTACATTGATGAGAAAAAGACGCCACTGTTCCATGGCTGCTGTGTGTCTGTGTGTGTGTGTGTGTGTGTGTGTGTCAGTATTGTGCAGCATGTGCATGTATAGCATAAGGCAGGTCCTATTCCCTATTCCCTATATAGTGTACTACTTTTGACCAGGACCCATAGGACTCCATTTCGGACACAGACGATATCCTCACTATGAAACTTCTGTACCATGAGATGAAATGCATGAAGAAACGACTTTCCTCTAAAAGACTGTGATTGTGATCTCTGGTATTTGTATTACCCAGTAAATGTTACCTTTGTGATTTACTGAATACTGTGCTTTGTTGCTAGGAAGTTGTGTTAAGAATAGATTCCAGGTACACTGTAGATGGTTTTGTCTGCAGCTTGTCCTGTGTGTTTCGCTCGTCTCATTCTGTACAGTTGTGCGAAGGTAAACCTCTCGTGGTTTACCATGGAAAATAAAGCTCAGGTTTGTTAGTGTGTCACCTGAGCAACACAACACAGCAGTTCCTCAACAGGGCGCAGGACGACGGAAACATTTCAGAGGTCCGACCTGCTCTGTCACAACTGCATCTTTCCTACTGCGGCTGTCACAAATGGAGCAAAATGTCCCAAAATCTATTTTTTTACACCTTTGCAGGTAGCTACTCTATTTTAAACCCAGTTGTCAGGTACATTATTCTCTCTTCGGCCGCACCATCTGAGGGAGCTGTGAACCCTCAGCTCTGAATGAAGAACTAAATTAGATGCAGTGTATACAAAAGTTCATTAAATTCAGAGGGTTTTTAGTTCAGAAGGGAGCACTCCATGTATAAGAAGGCAACAATGTCAGATATTAGATTTGTGGCATTGTGTGCTGTGGTCATGGATAATGGGATGTGAGGAGAGAGCGATAGGTCTGTGTCAGAACCATGCCCTCTCCCCAGCAGCCTCCCTCCCAGCACATCCCACGTCCCAGGCGCAGTAGCAGGGAGGGAAGCCTGCCTGGAAGGAGCGGGTTCGGCCGGCGGTGCCGAGGCACACACACTCGTCTTTTCCATGTTTCTTTTGGATTGCGATGAAACGAGGCCGGGGGACATATCTACGGCTGCATCTGAGGACCACACTGTTGCCGTAAATCTGGGAGGCTGCTTCTGGTTAGAGTCTTGGCTCCGCCAAACCCCACGCTGGAAGATGAGAGTCAGGGAGCAATTATGGGATGCAGCAGCGGCCGGGGAGCTCACTCGGGGGGAGCAGTGTTCACGTGCAACCGCATATTTACATTACAAATCAT
This sequence comes from Oncorhynchus keta, assembly GCF_023373465.1. Taxonomy (NCBI): domain Eukaryota; kingdom Metazoa; phylum Chordata; class Actinopteri; order Salmoniformes; family Salmonidae; genus Oncorhynchus; species Oncorhynchus keta. The sequence goes on from NC_068431.1 coordinate 16,680,057, forward strand.
CGCCAAACAATTCACCCGACTGCAGGACAAATAAGGCCTATTGTTTCAGAAGGGATGGAAGGAGTGCACAGGGTCGTGCCAGACCATGTTCCAGCCATGCAGTACCTTCCGGCCCTCTCAGCAACTATTTTAGGTTGAGATTGAGAGAGGCAGAGCAAAGGAGAAGGGCCTTGCATGGCACTTTATTTTGGGGTGAAAATTACAGTGAGGAGGCTGACTATGTTATTTGTACAGATGATCGATTGCCCAATACCACCCTCTTGCTAGGCAGCTTGGCAGCGTCCCCAGAATCACTGGCAACATGTTCTCTAGAAAACCCGGGTGGAGCGGAGGGGAGCATTCAGGCCAAGCGGCCCGACCGGGAGGAGTAACCCAGTGATGACAGTGCTTCTCTGTGATGCTGGGCCGCAGGGGGGCCCCTGGGGCTGGGAGTACTGCTCTGTGGTTGTGCCCTCGCTGGGTTGGCTCATTGCTGGCTCTCACAAAGCTCTGCTGACTCCTGGCTCCTAGTGCACTGACTGTTGCTGGAGAAGCTGACTCTTTCAGAAGTGGCCAGTAAGATTGCACTATGGGCCCCTGGTCAAAATTAGTGCACTATATAGGGAATAGGGTGCCATTTGGGATGCAGACAGTGTGAGTCACTCCTTTTACACAGAGCTCTGGGGAGAAGCTGGTCTGTCTGCCTTCACTCACTGGACCGTGCTGAGCTTTCCACCATGCAAAACAGTAATTAGTTCCTCAACTGCTCAGATGCAAAACTTTGCCCAGCGAACTCTGTCTTGTCTATAGTGTCTTAGCGTCCGTCACTTCCACTGATGCCCTCAGTGTGTAGTGGTGCCTGGAGCAGTGGATATACTCTAATTTTGCCAGAAATTTCCCAAATGGCCCGCTCGGCAAAGAAATGGCCCGCCCAGCAAAGAAAAGGCCCGCCCGGCGAAGAAATAGCGCCCTGTGTGAAAATGTCTGTACTCTGAATGACCTAAAATTATAAATCCCATATTGGTCTTTCACAGCTAATAATAGGCATACTATTGAAATAGATAATTGAGGCTGTCAATTGAGTCAGAAATTCACAGGTTTCTGATAATAATTTTTTTAAATCTGGTTTTCGCTGTAAGGTCACACTTTTTTTAATAGAAAAACAACACAATTGAATATTCTAACTTCACAAAAATGCTTAAACCACATCAGGAGACCACTTTTGAGGTCTGTAAAAATCCAGAAATGTCGATTTTTGAATATCGTTAGCCTTTAATTGAAGTGTGCAGGCACCTAGCACTGTTTGGTTACTGGTGTGTCTGTAGCGCACATGAGATGGAGTTTGCAAAACAAATGGCCACTGGATTGATGCAAATAATCCTGATATCATTCTGCCAGGTAGGTTAACATTTAATTGAGAAGGTTTTGGGGAAAGCCTTTCCATCTGCCAGAAGACGGTTACTCCTATCATTAGTGTCTATATTTTTCCTGTTCCTTAATTGTTTGAAACCTGGACGTTGTACTTTATATTATGAGGCATGCCAAGCCTAAATCTGACCATAGAAACACTTCCTCTGATATTTCCATCTCTGTCCAAGAAACAGGTCGTATGTTGCACATTTTAGGACATGGTTTTCCTACTAATTGCATTTTGGACCATTCAGGCGTAAGCTAAACATTGTGATCTGTTCCATTAGCCTTATTAATTGATGTCTTTTACCTCCACTACACTACTTTGATTCTCGTCAGTGGGTTTAAGAAGTGAGTGTATGCAACGTCCACTGAAAGAAAGTGGTTATACAACGTATACCTGCATATACCCTCCACTACACTACTGGTCGCACTGATCTGAAGCTAAGAATCCCCTCAGTCTTTAAATCATTGAGGATCATCTGCAGCATCTCTCTCTGAGGACGGCGGTGGATAGATGTGATAGGTAGCTTGTCTTCTAATGCAACATAGACAGCCAATAGAGGGTTAAAGCTCTCCCAACATGCTGAGGATGGGGATGGGATGACTCTCCTCTCTAGGTCTTTGAGTTCTACAAGATGAAAGGAATAGCCTGAACATCAAATCAATACTAGCATCAATGGGAACATCTCCTGGAGATTAAAGACACACAGAGATGGAGAGCCGGGTGCTAATAGTGTACAAGGGCAGGCAAATGGAAAGGCTTTAATTGATGTGTGATGTGTATGGGGTGGATGATACAGAAGTGGGGGGCGAAGGTGGTAAAATGGTACATTACAGACACACACCCTCATGGCGAGCAGCGGACCCTCAGAACGAGCTGTGTGTCCGGTCGGTGTAGCGGTGCCATTGATCTCTTTAATCAATTGATCTGGCTCTCTCTCTCCACTCAAAATGCATTAAGGTTCCACTCCATGGAGCTTTATAACTCTATTTGGTTGGTGGCCTGTTTTTATGCTATTATTTGGTATAACAATTATGAGGATATTCTGAGTGTTCATAGTGTGGATTTTCTATTATAAATGAGATTTTGTAATAGAATGGTTGGTTATAATACGCGGTGAAGAAGGAAAACAGCCCACTCTTCTGCATAGCCCAAGCCATCTGTAGATGTTGACGACACCTTGTATATTCATTTTCTGCTGTAACTAACTTTTATGGAGAGTCAAATACATTTGTAGATTTAGTAACGAAGACGAGAGACGACATTCTTAATCTTGACTGAATTCTTCTCTGGTTTTAAATGCAATCTGATTAGGAACATTACTAGCTCATGTGCTCACTGGATAAAACAGAGACATCAAATTACAAGGAGTTATCCGTAGGTAGTGTCACCTCTGCTTTGTGTGTGGTCTGGCTCTTGTCTGTGTTGCTCTGAAGTCTGCTCATTCTCGTCAGAGTGGTTGTATTATGTGGAGCATTAAGAACAGAACGGTTTTTACTAAATCCCTTGATAATGAGTTTCAAGGGGTAATATTTAAAACATGTAAGATCTAATATACTGAAGTCTGTATGATGTCATTCTTACACACTCCATGTTTATTTTCTCCTGTTATATGTATGTACCAGTCAGATGTCTGGACACACCTACTAATTCCAGGGTTTGTCCTGATTTTTTTACTATTTTCTACATTGTGGAATAATAGTGAAGATATTATGTAGTCTATGAAAGCATTTTGTCCATCAACCCAAAATTTCACCATCATTGTAAAGCCTTAGTGATTCATTTACACCTGTCTCTCATTTTAAGGTTAACCCTGTTACGTGAGGTTAACCCTGTTTCGTGAGGTTAACCCTGTTGCGTGAGATTAACCCTGTTGCGTGAGATTAACCCTGTTGCGTGGGGTTAACCCTGTTATGTGAGGTTAACCCTGTTACGTGAGGTTAACCCTGTTTCGTGAGGTTAACCATGTTTTGTGAGGTTAACCCTGTTACGTGAGGTTAACCCTGTTTCGTGAGGTTAACCCTGTTTCGTGAGGTTAACCCTGTTGCGTGAGGATAACTCTTGTTTTAAAGAAACGTTGAACATCTAATAGTAAAATCATAGTGTAAAAGCAGGTGAGTTGGTTCTACACTTTTTGGCCATTTGCTGGTGTTTTGTGGTGGAAAACTGAACAGGTCAAGCATAACACATCAACCCTGTTACCCATAGACAGACAGGCTAGAATAACACATCAACCCTGTTACCCAGACATAGACAGGCTAGAATAACACATCAACCCTGTTACCTATAGACAGACAGGCTAGAATAACACATCAACCCTGTTACCCAGAGATAGACAGGCTAGAATAACACATCAACCCTGTTACCTATAGACAGACAGGCTAGAATAACACATCAACCCTGTTACCCATAGACAGACAGGCTAGAATAACACGTCAACCCTGTTACCTAGAGATAGACAGGCTAGAATAACACATCAACCCTGTTACCCATAGACAGACAGGCTAGAATAACACATCAACCCTGTTACCCACAGACAGACAGGCTAGAATAACACATCAACCCTGTTACCCACAGACAGACAGGCTAGAATAACACATCAACCCTGTTACCCAGAGATAGACAGGCTAGTTACCCAGAGATAGACAGGCTAGAATAACACATCAACCCTGTTACCCATAGATAGACAGGCTAGAATAACACGTCAACCCTGTTACCCATAGATAGACAGGCTAGAATAACACATCAACCCTGTTACCCACAGACAGACAGGCTAGAATAACACGTCAACCCTGTTACCCATAGACAGACAGGCTAGAATAACACATCAACCCTGTTACCCATAGACAGACAGGCTAGAATAACACATCAACCCTGTTACCCACAGACAGACAGGCTAGAATAACACATCAACCCTGTTACCCACAGACAGACAGGCTAGAATAACACATCAACCCTGTTACCCACAGACAGACAGGCTAGAATAACACGTCAACCCTGTTACCTATAGACAGACAGGCTAGAATAACACATCAACCCTGTTACCCATAGATAGACAGGCTAGAATAACACATCAACCCTGTTACCCATAGACAGACAGGCTAGAATAACACGTCAACCCTGTTACCCATAGACAGACAGGCTAGAATAACACGTCAACCCTGTTACCTATAGACAGACAGGCTAGAATAACACATCAACCCTGTTACCCATAGACAGACAGGCTAGAATAACACATCAACCCTGTTACCCATAGACAGACAGGCTAGAATAACACGTCAACCCTGTTACCTATAGACAGACAGGCTAGAATAACACATCAACCCTGTTACCCATAGACAGACAGGCTAGAATAACACATCAACCCTGTTACCCATAGATAGACAGGCTAGAATAACACATCAACCCTGTTACCCACAGACAGACAGGCTAGAATAACACATCAACCCTGTTACCCAGAGATAGACAGGCTAGAATAACACATCAACCCTGTTACCCATAGACAGACAGGCTAGAATAACACATCAACCCTGTTACCCACAGACAGACAGGCTAGAATAACACATCAACCCTGTTACCCATAGACAGACAGGCTAGAATAACACATCAACCCTGTTACCCACAGACAGACAGGCTAGAATAACACATCAACCCTGTTACCCAGAGACAGACAGGCTAGAATAACACATCAACCCTGTTACCCAGAGACAGACAGGCTAGAATAACACGTCAACCCTGTTTACCCATAGACAGACAGGCTAGAATAACACGTCAACCCTGTTACCCATAGACAGACAGGCTAGAATAACACATCAACCCTGTTACCCAGAGACAGACAGGCTAGAATAACACATCAACCCTGTTACCCATAGACAGACAGGCTAGAATAACACGTCAACCCTGTTACCCACAGACAGACAGGCTAGAATAACACATCAACCCTGTTACCCAGAGATAGACAGGCTAGAATAACACATCAACCCTGTTACCCAGAGACAGACAGGCTAGAATAACACGTCAACCCTGTTACCCACAGACAGACAGGCTAGAATAACACATCAACCCTGTTACCCAGAGATAGACAGGCTAGAATAACACGTCAACCCTGTTACCCAGAGATAGACAGGCTAGAATAACACATCAACCCTGTTACCTATAGACAGACAGGCTAGAATAACACGTCAACCCTGTTACCTATAGACAGACAGGCTAGAATAACACATCAACCCTGTTACCCATAGATAGACAGGCTAGAATAACACATCAACCCTGTTACCCACAGACAGACAGGCTAGAATAACACATCAACCCTGTTACCCATAGATAGACAGGCTAGAATAACACATCAACCCTGTTACCCACAGACAGACAGGCTAGAATAACACATCAACCCTGTTACCCATAGACAGACAGGCTAGAATAACACATCAACCCTGTTACCCATAGATAGACAGGCTAGAATAACACATCAACCCTGTTACCCACAGACAGACAGGCTAGAATAACACGTCAACCCTGTTACCTATAGATAGACAGGCTAGAATAACACATCAACCCTGTTACCCAGAGATAGACAGGCTAGAATAACACGTCAACCCTGTTACCTATAGACAGACAGGCTAGAATAACACATCAACCCTGTTACCCAGAGATAGACAGGCTAGAATAACACGTCAACCCTGTTACCCATAGACAGACAGGCTAGAATAACACATCAACCCTGTTACCCACAGACAGACAGGCTAGAATAACACGTCAACCCTGTTACCCATAGATAGACAGGCTAGAATAACACATCAACCCTGTTACCCATAGATAGACAGGCTAGAATAACACATCAACCCTGTTACCCAGAGATAGACAGGCTAGAATAACACATCAACCCTGTTACCCAGAGATAGACAGGCTAGAATAACACATCAACCCTGTTACCCACAGACAGACAGGCTAGAATAACACATCAACCCTGTTACCCTATAGATAGACAGGCTAGAATAACACATCAACCCTGTTACCCATAGATAGACAGGCTAGAATAACACATCAACCCTGTTACCCAGAGATAGACAGGCTAGAATAACACGTCAACCCTGTTACCCAGAGATAGACAGGCTAGAATAACACGTCAACCCTGTTACCTATAGACAGACAGGCTAGAATAACACATAACACATCAACCCTGTTACCCAGAGATAGACAGGCTAGAATAACACATCAACCCTGTTACCTATAGACAGACAGGCTAGAATAACACATCAACCCTGTTACCCAGAGACAGACAGGCTAGAATAACACATCAACCCTGTTACCCAGAGACAGACAGGCTAGAATAACACGTCAACCCTGTTTACCCATAGACAGACAGGCTAGAATAACACGTCAACCCTGTTACCCACAGACAGACAGGCTAGAATAACACATCAACCCTGTTACCCAGAGATAGACAGGCTAGAATAACACATCAACCCTGTTACCCAGAGACAGACAGGCTAGAATAACACGTCAACCCTGTTACCCACAGACAGACAGGCTAGAATAACACATCAACCCTGTTACCCAGAGATAGACAGGCTAGAATAACACGTCAACCCTGTTACCCAGAGATAGACAGGCTAGAATAACACATCAACCCTGTTACCTATAGACAGACAGGCTAGAATAACACGTCAACCCTGTTACCTATAGACAGACAGGCTAGAATAACACATCAACCCTGTTACCCACAGACAGACAGGCTAGAATAACACATCAACCCTGTTACCCATAGATAGACAGGCTAGAATAACACATCAACCCTGTTACCCACAGACAGACAGGCTAGAATAACACATCAACCCTGTTACCCATAGACAGACAGGCTAGAATAACACATCAACCCTGTTACCCATAGATAGACAGGCTAGAATAACACATCAACCCTGTTACCCACAGACAGACAGGCTAGAATAACACATCAACCCTGTTACCCACAGACAGACAGGCTAGAATAACACGTCAACCCTGTTACCTATAGATAGACAGGCTAGAATAACACATCAACCCTGTTACCCAGAGATAGACAGGCTAGAATAACACGTCAACCCTGTTACCTATAGACAGACAGGCTAGAATAACACATCAACCCTGTTACCCAGAGATAGACAGGCTAGAATAACACGTCAACCCTGTTACCTATAGACAGACAGGCTAGAATAACACATCAACCCTGTTACCCAGAGATAGACAGGCTAGAATAACACGTCAACCCTGTTTACCCATAGACAGACAGGCTAGAATAACACATCAACCCTGTTACCCATAGATAGACAGGCTAGAATAACACGTCAACCCTGTTTACCCATAGACAGACAGGCTAGAATAACACATCAACCCTGTTACCCACAGACAGACAGGCTAGAATAACACGTCAACCCTGTTTACCTATAGACAGACAGGCTAGAATAACACATCAACCCTGTTACCCATAGATAGACAGGCTAGAATAACACGTCAACCCTGTTTACCCATAGATAGACAGGCTAGAATAACACGTCAACCCTGTTTACCTATAGACAGACAGGCTAGAATAACACATCAACCCTGTTACCCATAGATAGACAGGCTAGAATAACACGTCAACCCTGTTTACCCATAGATAGACAGGCTAGAATAACACGTCAACCCTGTTACCCACAGATAGACAGGCTAGAATAACACGTCAACCCTGTTACCCACAGATAGACAGGCTAGAATAACACATCAACCCTGTTACCCATAGATAGACAGGCTAGAATAACACATCAACCCTGTTACCCATAGATAGACAGGCTAGAATAACACGTCAACCCTGTTACCCATAGACAGACAGGCTAGAATAACACGTCAACCCTGTTACCCACAGATAGACAGGCTAGAATAACACGTCAACCCTGTTACCCACAGATAGACAGGCTAGAATAACACGTCAACCCTGTTACCCAGAGATAGACAGGCTAGAATAACACGTCAACCCTGTTACCTATAGACAGACAGGCTAGAATAACACATCAACCCTGTTACCCAGAGATAGACAGGCTAGAATAACACGTCAACCCTGTTACCTATAGACAGACAGGCTAGAATAACACATCAACCCTGTTACCCATAGATAGACAGGCTAGAATAACACGTCAACCCTGTTTACCCATAGACAGACAGGCTAGAATAACACATCAACCCTGTTACCTATAGATAGACAGGCTAGAATAACACATCAACCCTGTTACCCAGAGATAGACAGGCTAGAATAACACGTCAACCCTGTTACCTATAGACAGACAGGCTAGAATAACACATCAACCCTGTTACCCAGAGATAGACAGGCTAGAATAACACGTCAACCCTGTTACCTATAGACAGACAGGCTAGAATAACACATCAACCCTGTTACCCACAGACAGACAGGCTAGAATAACACGTCAACCCTGTTACCTATAGACAGACAGGCTAGAATAACACATCAACCCTGTTACCCAGAGATAGACAGGCTAGAATAACACATCAACCCTGTTACCCATAGATAGACAGGCTAGAATAACACGTCAACCCTGTTACCCAGAGATAGACAGGCTAGAATAACACATCAACCCTGTTACCCATAGATAGACAGGCTAGAATAACACGTCAACCCTGTTACCCATAGATAGACAGGCTAGAATAACACGTCAACCCTGTTACCCACAGATAGACAGGCTAGAATAACACGTCAACCCTGTTACCCACAGATAGACAGGCTAGAATAACACGTCAACCCTGTTACCCACAGATAGACAGGCTAGAATAACACGTCAACCCTGTTACCCATAGATAGACAGGCTAGAATAACACGTCAACCCTGTTACCCACAGACAGACAGGCTAGAATAACACGTCAACCCTGTTACCCATAGATAGACAGGCTAGAATAACACGTCAACCCTGTTACCCACAGATAGACAGGCTAGAATAACACGTCAACCCTGTTACCCACAGATAGACAGGCTAGAATAACACATCAACCCTGTTACCCACAGACAGACAGGCTAGAATAACACGTCAACCCTGTTACCCACAGATAGACAGGCTAGAATAACACGTCAACCCTGTTACCTATAGACAGACAGGCTAGAATAACACATCAACCCTGTTACCCATAGATAGACAGGCTAGAATAACACGTCAACCCTGTTACCCATAGACAGACAGGCTAGAATAACACATCAACCCTGTTACCCATAGATAGACAGGCTAGAATAACACGTCAACCCTGTTACCTATAGACAGACAGGCTAGAATAACACATCAACCCTGTTACCCATAGATAGACAGGCTAGAATAACACGTCAACCCTGTTACCTATAGACAGACAGGCTAGAATAACACATCAACCCTGTTACCCACAGACAGACAGGCTAGAATAACACGTCAACCCTGTTACCTATAGACAGACAGGCTAGAATAACACATCAACCCTGTTACCCATAGATAGACAGGCTAGAATAACACGTCAACCCTGTTACCCATAGACAGACAGGCTAGAATAACACATCAACCCTGTTACCCATAGATAGACAGGCTAGAATAACACGTCAACCCTGTTACCCATAGATAGACAGGCTAGAATAACACATCAACCCTGTTACCCATAGACAGACAGGCTAGAATAACACGTCAACCCTGTTACCCAGAGATAGACAGGCTAGAATAACACATCAATCCTGTTACCCATAGACAGACAGGCTAGAATAACACATCAACCCTGTTACCCATAGACAGACAGGCTAGAATAACACATCAACCCTGTTACCCATAGATAGACAGGCTAGAATAACACATCAACCCTGTTACCCATAGATAGACAGGCTAGAATAACACATCAACCCTGTTACCCACAGACAGACAGGCTAGAATAACACATCAACCCTGTTACCCACAGACAGACAGGCTAGAATAACACATCAACCCTGTTACCCATAGACAGATAGGCTAGAATAACACATCAACCCTGTTACCCATAGACAGACAGGCTAGAATAACACGTCAACCCTGTTTACCCATAGACATAAATGGTTAATTGTCACATACACCGGATAGCTGCAATGAAATGTGTTAGTTGATGGTTTATATTTAGGTTAGTGTTTTACAGCTTTGTCATTCAATTTTGTATTTTTTAAATAATCTTATTTTATTAATTGATATATATATTTTTTACATGTAATAAGGCCACACAGAGGGCCAGAGAGGATTACAGACAACTGTGATAATCTGAAGTATCCTAAAACAACCACTAGATGTCATGTGATAAAATTCCATAAAATATTTAAAAGTTACCAAAATTCTGTTAGTTTACTGGTAAACGTTGAAAGTTACCAGTAATATACCCTCCCTTTGCAACCCTAGGATGGATACAGCTTGTATTGTATCCCTGGAGGAGTGATCTAAAAGGCCTCAGTCTGTTGCTCGTCTTCACTTCAAACCCCTACTCGGAGTTAGCTGAATGCATAAATGTGGTGATGATCATTTAACAGAGCAAAGGTTTTTCATGATCCCCATTCCCCAATTCAATGGTTTGGGGGCCTTCCATGCATTCAACATAGCTTCTAAAACCCGAACTGACACTATTTATCGAGCACGAAAGCCACTATATGCCTTTGCGAAACTCTCCAGCCCAAGAATGAAAACTGCTGAAATACTGTATGCATCACTTTGACTAACTTGTCATAACTACTCACCCAAACATATTCCTAATCTGGAGTGATGTCAGGCGATGTTTTTTTCCGCTCATATGAAAATGGGAACAGTATGTCGGGCCCAGCTAGGGGGAGTTCTGGTTAGCAAGTATACAAGGCATTCCAAAATATTATTTCATAGACAGAACCCACAGAACAAGGCTCCTTCAAGCTGGCTTCTTCTCGGTTGAGTTTGAATGATATCTGTGGCCACATCAGAGCGTTGGGCCCTGTGATATCTGAGCCTGGTGGATTTAAATCGGAATGGCTGGTGGATTTAAAGCCTAACATGAGGTCCAGCTCTGGAAGACTGGTCAATAATCGAACGCTCGTTCAATAACAAACCATTAGCCTTCCAGGCAGGCTCACATATGTTTTAACGGTCCCATTTCCACAGAGGGAACTAGCTCTCTCTCTCTCGCTCTTTCTTTCAGTTTCTATCTATCTCGACTTGCGTCGCCGTTCTCTCCTCACTCAAAGGATTGAGCAAACAAACAAACAGCTGGGGTTTGAGTCTCAAATCTACAATTAAAGCAGCAAATTACTGAGGCTGTTTCCTAAAAGCTCACACACTGGTAGGATTGTCAAACTGACGGCAGTACTTAGCACCTCTGAACAGAGTGTCAGCCATCAATCTCTTTTGTGTTCACACAGCAAAGACCTCGGAATTCGTCAGCAACTCAGCCTTGTTAAAATACTCCACACCAGAAGGTGGCAGTAGCATTGTTTGGCAATGCATATCCATGTGTATTGCTTATGGTCTAGATTCCAAGCTATCTGCGCTAATGTTGCTAATTTGTAGAAAGCTCTTGTTGATACTAGTCAGATGGCCACATCTAAATAACTACCTAGCAAGATGGTGAAGAAACAATTGTATTTACTTGCCATAATCCCATATTGCCAGCACATAGACACATTTTTAGCTAGCTATTGTTATTATATTCGCTAGCTGGCACAACATAGCTAGCTAGCTAAGGACATTGCACTAATTAGCCAGCTAACGCAGATAGCAGTGAGATTCCAGGTGTGTTTAATGCTTACCGTAAAGACACTTCTTAGGAATCAAATGAAATACATGGAACGACATGCTCAAAACTTTATATGGTTTGCCAACAAGTTCTAAACCTTTTAATCAATGTATATGTAGTGTATCAAGCATAGGGGTTGATCATATTGGTAGGGCAACGAATATATACAGTACAGTACGTCCAAGGTCTTACTTCAGGAAAATCCAGGGGTTTAGGATGTTTCTCAACAGGAGGTTCCTCACAGGCTTAAGTTTAGGTTTAATTAAGTCACATTAAGTGGTTTGATGATGCAGCAGCACACTCACACCCAGTCTAAATGCTCCGGCTGTGGAGCTCCACCTCTCATCTGTCTGTCCGGGAGCAGCAGACTATGCTTCAGAACAGGGCAGTGCTCTCTCTCTCTCTCTCTCTCTCTCACATACACACACACTGAGGGCTGAGAACTGAGAGGGGTGAGTCGGCACAGAGCGGGCCTCATGGCCTTGCTGCGCACAGCACACAGTGCAGGGGCGGTAACCATGGGTACGGCATGCCTTGTTCCTGGTGCCACGGGCGGGCACGTAGAGGGCCCCAGCCCAGCAGGTGGGCTCTGAGAGAGAGGAGAGAATAGCGGGTTGGGGGCTGTATGGAGGATGGTGGGGGGGAGGAGGAAGAAGGGTGGGGGGCTGTATGGAGGAAGGTGGGGGGTAGAGAAGAGGAGGAAGAAGGGAGGGGGGCTGTATGGAGGAAGGTGGGGAGGGAGAAGAGGAGGAGGAAGATGGGAGGGGGCTGTATGGAGGAAGGTGGGGGGAGAGGAGGAGGAAGAAGGGTGGGGGGCTGTATGGAGGAAGGTGGGGGGTAGAGAAGAGGAGGAGGAAGAAGGGAGGGGGCTGTATGGAGGAAGGTGGGGGGAGAGGAGGAGGAAGAAGGGAGGGGGCTGTATGGAGGAAGGTGGGGGGAGAAGAGGAGGAGGAAGAAGGGAGGGGGCTGTATGGAGGAAGGTGGGGGGGAGAGGAGGAGGAAGAAGGGAGGGGGGCTGTATGGAGGAAGGTGGGGGGAGAGGAGGAGGAAGAAGGGGGGGCTGTATGGAGGAAGGTGGGGGGTAGAGAAGAGGAGGAGGAAGAAGGGAGGGGTCTGTATGGAGGAAGGTGGGGGGGGAGAGAAGAGGAGGAGGAAGAAGGGAGGGGGCTGTATGGAGGAAGGTGGGGGGGGGAGGAAGAAAGGGAGGGGGCTGTATGGAGGAAGGTGGGGGGTAGAGAAGAGGAGGAGGAAGAAGGGAGGGGGCTGTATGGAGGAAGGTGGGGGGTAGAGAAGAGGAGGAGGAAGTAGGGAGGGGGCTGTATGGAGGAAGGTGGGGGGAGAGGAGGAGGAAGAAGGGAGGGGGCTGTATGGAGGAAGGTGGGGGGGAGAGGGAGGAGGAAGAAGGGAGGGGGCTGTATGGAGGAAGGTGGGGGGGTAGAGAAGAGGAGGAGGATGAAGGGAGGGGGCTGTATGGAGGAAGGTGGGGGGAGAAGAGGAGGAGGAAGAAGGGAGGGGGCTGTATGGAGGAAGGTGGGGGGAGAAGAGGAGGAGGAAGAAGGGAGGGGGCTGTATGGAGGAAGGTGGGGGGGAAGAAGGGGAGGGGGCTGTATGGAGGAAGGTGGGGGGGAGAAGAGGAGGAGGAAGAAGGGAGGGGGGCTGTATGGAGGAAGGTGGGGGGAGAAGAGGAGGAGGAAGAAGGGAGGGGGCTGTATGGAGGAAGGTGGGGGGGAGGAGGAGGAAGAAGGGAGGGGGGCTGTATGGAGGAAGGTGGGGGGGGGGAGGCATATCCACTGGAATAACTTCAGCCACATGGGCAAAGGGAATTAATCACAGACTGAATTATGGTATGAAAGGAGAGAACCCCTCCTCGATCCAACTATCTCTGGATAGATAGATAGATAGATAGATAGATAGATAGATAGATAGATAGATAGATAGATAGATAGATAGATAGATAGATAGATAGATAGATAGATAGATAGATAGATAGGCAACCTTGCACTTTTCTAAAATAATTCCCTATTTCTTCTAAAATAACTTGAAATTGAAAGAAACATTTGGTCTCCACACCTTGTTATTGGTTTTCAACATTGATGAACCAATTTATTTTAGAAAATAAAGACAAATGGCATGGACAAAATATTGGCACCCTGGAGCTACATACAGTGGCTTAAAGTATTCACCCCCTTGGCATTTTTCCTATTTTGTTGCCTGTATAACCTGGAATTAAAATAGATTTTTTTGGGGGGTATCATTTGATTTACACAACATGCCTACCACTTTGAAGATGCTAAATATGTTTTATTGTGAAACAAACAAGAAATAATAGAAAAAACTTTAAACTTGATCTTGCATAACTATTCAAACCCTCCCCAAGTCAATACTTTGTAGAGCCACCTTTACAGCTGCCAGCACTTACAGCTGCAAGTCTCTTGGGGTGTCTCTATATAGCACATCTAGCCACTGGGATTTTTGCCCATTCTTAGAAACTGCTCCAACTCCTTCAAGTTGGATGAGTTATGGTGTACAGCAATCTTTAAGTCATACCACATATTCTATTGGGATTGAGGCCTGACATTTAAATGTTTAAACCACTCAAGTGTTGCTTTAGCAGTATGCTTAGGGTTATTGTCCTGCTGGAAGGGGAACCTCCGTCCCAGTCTCAAATATAGAAGACTGAAACAGGTTTCCCTCAAGAATTTCCCTGTATTTAGCATCCATCATTCCTTATTCTGACCAGATCCCTGTCGATGAAAGACATCCCCATAGCATGATGCTGCCAGCACCATGCTTCACTGTGGGGATGGTGTTCTCAGGGTGATGTGAGCTGTTGGGTTTGCGCCAGACATAGTGTTTTTCTTGATGTCCAAAAAACTCTATTTAAGTCTCATCTGACAGAGTACCCTCTTCCATATGTTTGGGGAGTCTCCCACATGTTACAGGGGAACACCAAACGTGTTTGCTTATTTTTTTCTTTAAGCAATGGGGATTCTTAGGTAAAGCCCAGCTCTGTGAGTGTGTGGTCTAAAGTGGTCCTATGGACAAATGCTGTTCTGTGGCTTTGCAGCTCCTTCAAGGAATTTGGTCTGTTTGTTTCCTCTCTTGTTAATGTCCTCTTTGCCTGGTCCATTAGTTTTGGTGGGTGGTCTCTCTTGGTAGGTTTGCTGTGGTGCCATATTCTTTCCATTTTTTAAATAATGGATTTAATGGTGCTCAGTGGGATGTTCAACGTTTCAGATATATTTTATGGCCCAACATTGATCTGTTTCTCACAACTTTGTCCCTGACCTGTTTGGAGAGCTTCTTGGTCTTCATAGTGCCGCTTGCTTGGTGGAGCCCCTTGCTTAGTGGTGTTGCAGACTCTGGGGCCTTTCAGTACAGGTGTATATATACTGAGATCATGTGATAGATCATGTGATACTTAGATTGCAAGGTGGACTTTATTTAACTAATCATGTGACTTGACATGTGACTTGCACCAGATCTTATTTAGGGGCTTCATAGCAAAGGGGGTGAATACATATGCACACAACATTTTTTTTAGGTAGATATTCACTGTAGATAGATACTGTAGATAGATAGATAGATAGATAGATAGATAGATAGATAGATAGATAGATAGATAGATAGATAGATAGATAGATAGATATTTAAATAGATACTGTAGATAGATATATAGATTGATACTGTAGATAGATATATAGATAGATACTGTGAAAGATATATATAGATAGATACTGTAGATATATATATAGATATATACTGTAGATATATATAGATAGATACTGTAGATAGATAGATAGATAGTTACTGTAGATATATATATAGATAGATCCTGTAGATATATTTATAGATAGATACTGTAGATAGATATATAGATAGATACTGTAGATATATATATATATATAGACACTGTAGATAGATAGACACTGTATATAGATATTTAAATAGATATTGTAGATAGATACTGTAGATATATAGATAGATAGATACTGTAGATAGATATATAGATAGATACTGTAGATATATATATAGATAGATCCTGTAGATATATATATAGATAGATACTGTAGATATATATATATATATATATATAGATAGATACTGTAGATATATATAGATATATACTGTAGATATATATATAGATAGATACTGTAGATAGATATATAGATAGATACTGTAGATATATATATATAGATAGATCCTGTAGATATATATATGGATATATACTGTAGATATATATATATAGATAGATACTGTAGATATATATATAGATAGATCCTGTAGATATATATATAGATAGATACTGTAGATAGATATATAGATTGATACTGTAGATATATATATAGATAGATACTGTAGATAGATATATAGATAGATACTGTAGAAAGATAAGACTTGGGCATGTGTAGCTGCCTCATTTATTTATATATTCGTTATTTTACCAAGTAAATTGACTGAGAACACGTTCTCATTTTCAGCAACGACCTGGGGAATAGTTACAGGGGAGAGGAGGGGGACGAATGAGCCAATTGTAAACTGGGGATTATTAGGTGACCGTGATGGTTTGAGGGCCTATACTAAATGCTGTTCCGTGGTGAAGGAAGTTTCTGATGAACTCCACCAACGGAGTGGAGCAGAGACCAGGCGTGCGTAGTTGCGTGCCTTTACTTGTTTGCTGAAATCCATAATTTTTAAATAAACGTTATCAAATACAACCACAGACTGTTTGCTCATTGCTGTTGCTCTAAAATGGCAACTCAGCGAAAATGCGCATGTGCCAATTGAATCTCAACAAGGAAACAGTCTGTGGTTGTATGGAATTCAGCAAACAAAGAATGGCAAGCAAATACAGAGGATGAACATAGGTGCAAGGTAAGCATTTCATTATTATTCTTTTTTAAGTATTCACTTTGGGCAAATCGATGTAGTCAGAGCTAAATTCGGCAAAGCTTGTCTCTGCTCCACTCCGTTAGGTAGACTTCATCAGAGACTTCATTCACACTGAAATGGAGTCTAGTCAGCTAGGATGTGTGTGGACTGTTTGTGCTGGTTTTGAATGGATTAATCCGTTGATTTTAGCAATAGCCATTGAACTGAGCAGCTGAAAGCAGAATCAGGGACAGGGTAGATTTCATCAGGGGTGGTGGGTCTCGTTTCAATCAGCACTAGTTTGTTTGTGCCTCTATGAAGAGCAGGGAGTTCAGGATTGAGTTAGACAGTCAGCTAGACATACAGTGTTCATCTTCATCAGCAGTAAAGTGCAGGGTGTTGAGAGCTACGCTGTAATAACTGTGACAGCTAGATGGAGTCTTATTGAAGAATGTTCTGATTGGTCACTTGCCTCAGGTCTCTTTTGTCCACGAATTATCTGTTTATCTCACTTCACTGATTGGGGGAGAACCAACCGCTCCTCCTTATTTACTTACTCCTCCTTCCTCACTTCCCCTCCTCTATCACCCTCTTCTATCATCCTCCTCAATCACCCACCTCTATCACCCTCCTCTATCACTCCCTCTTCTATCACCCTCCTCTATCACCCTCCTCTATCATCATCCTCCTCTATCACCCTCCTCTATCACCCTCTTCTATCACCCTCCTCTATCATCCTCTTCTATTACCCTCCTCTATCATCCTCCTCTATTACCCTCCTCTATCACCCTATTTCATCCTCCTCCTCTATCACCCTCCTCTATCATCATCCTCTATCACCCTCCTCTATCACCCTATTTCATCATCCTCCTCTATCACCCTCCTCTATCACCCTCCTCTATCACCCTCCTCTATCACCCTCCTCTATCACCCTCCTCTATCACCCCTCCTCTTCTATCACCCTCCTCTATCACCCTCCTCTATCACCCTCCTCTATCACCCTCCTCTATCACCCTCCTCTATCACTCCCTCTTCTATCACCCTCCTCTATCACCATCCTCTATCACCCTCCTCTATCACCCTCCTCTATCATCATCCTCCTCTATCACCCTCTTCTATCATCCTCCTCAATCACCCACCTCTTATCGTCCTCTTCTATTACCCTCCTCTATCATCCTCCTCTATTACCCTCCTCTATCACACTATTTCATCATCCTCCTCTATCACCCTCCTCTATCATCATCCTCTATCACCCTCCTCTATCACCCTATTTGATCACCCTCCTCTATCACCCTCTTCTATCATCCTCCTCAATCACCCACCTCTATCACCCTCCTCTATCACTCCCTCTTCTATCACCCTCCTCTATCATCATCCTCCTCTATCACCCTCCTCTATCACCCTCTTCTGAGACATTTCACCCTCCTCTATCATCCTCTTCTATTACCCTCCTCTATCATCCTCCTCTATTACCCTCCTCTATCACCCTATTTCATCCTCCTCCTCTATCACCCTCCTCTATCATCATCCTCTATCACCCTCCTCTATCACCCTATTTCATCATCCTCCTCTATCACCCTCCTCTATCACCCTCTTCTATCATCCTCCTCTATCACCCTCCTCTATTACCCTCCTCTATCACCCTCTTCTATCATCCTCCTCTATCACCCTCCTCTATCACCCTCCTCTATCATCATCCTCTATCACCCTCCTCTATCACTCCCTCTTCTATCACCCTCCTCTATCACCATCCTCTATCACCCTCCTCTATCATCATCCTCTATCATCCTCCTCTATCACCCTCCTCTATCACCCTCTTCTATCACCCTCCTCTTATCGTCCTCTTCTATTACCCTCCTCTATCATCCTCCTCTATTACCCTCCTCTATCACACTATTTCATCATCCTCCTCTATCACCCTCCTCTATCATCATCCTCTATCACCCTCCTCTATCACCCTATTTGATCACCCTCCTCTATCACCCTCTTCTATCATCCTCCTCTATCACCCTCCTCTATTACCCTCCTCTATCACCCTCTTCTATCATCCTCCTCTATCACCCTCTTCTATCACCCTCCTCTATCATCATCCTCTATCATCATCCTCTATCACCCTCCACTATCATCCTCCTCTATCACCCTCCTCTATCACCCTCTTCTATCATCCTCCTCTATCATCCTCCTCTATCATCTTCTTCTATCACCCTCTTCTATTACCCTCCTATCACCCTCCTCTATCATCCTCCTCTATCATCTTCTTCTATCACCCTCTTCTATTACCCTCCTCTATCACCCTCCTCTATCATCTTCTTCTATTACTCTCCTCTATCACCCTCCTCTATCATCTTCTTCTATTACTCTCCTCTATCACCCTCCTCTATCATCCTCCTCTATCATCCTCCTTTATCATCTTCTTCTATTACCCTCCTCTATCATCCTCCTCTATCATCCTCCTCTATCACCCTCTTCTATCATCCTCCTCGATCACCCTCCTCTTTCATCATCCCCTCTGATAGAAAGAAGAGGCTCATCTCTAATCTCAAATCAGTGGAGCTCTCTGACTAGACAGAAATATTTCAGAGACATTCACATTGCTTTGTTTGTAAACACTGGAAAGTAGAGTACACCATTTACACTTTATAGACTGATTCATGACACGGGAACTTGGGGTGGAGTTTACACAATTCGGTCATGTCATTCTGAGGGGAAGTGTTGAGATGTCTGAACTGAAAGGGACCTCTTGGACTGAAACAGTTACCACTTCCATACTATGACAAATGTAGTCCAAAGTTCAGAGTGGAAGTACAGTGCCCCCCCCCCACCCACCATCAAAGACACTCCTCTCTTCTCCCAGTCCTTTGATGTTCCCACCATTTAATAAAGAGCCCAGTAAGTGGTGTGGAGAGTAGAGGACACTCTGGCACACCCCACCCCTACCCTGCCCTGCGGTGCACTGGACCAACCCTCCCTGACAGATCCCCAACCCACACACACAACACACACACACTCCTGGAGACCGAGTAGCAGACCCCGCTAGGTCTTATCATGTGAGGGGGAGCTACAGAGGGCTGTCGTGTGACTCTGTAATTAGTATGTTGGTGGGCGGCTCACTGAGGATTGAGACGGCCAAGCAGTAGCCATGCTGAGGGAAGGTCTGAGTGGTAAACCAGAGAGAGGGCTGGTGCCTAACTTACCATGCCTTACCTCTGGGTATTATTTCAGTTACTTTGGGATGAGATCACCCCTCTCTCTGTCTTTTCTCTTTTCGCTCTCATGTCTCTCCCTCTCTTCTCTCCCACCCCCCTCTTCTCATCTCTTCTCTTTCTCTCTCACCCCCTCTTCTCATCTCTTCTCACCCCCTCCTCTCATCTCTTCTCACCCTCCTCTTCTCATCTCTTCTCTTTCTCTCTCACCCCCTCTTCTCATCTCTTCTCACCCCCTCCTCTCATCTCTTCTCACCCTCCTCTTCTCATCTCTTTTCACCCTCCTCTTCTCATCTCTTCTCTCCTTCTCACCCCCTCTTCTCATCTCCTCTCACCCTCCTCTTCTCATCTCTTTTCACCCTCCTCTTCTCATCTCTTCTCATCTCTTCTCACCCCCTCCTCTCATCTCTTCTCACCCTCCTCTTCTCATCTCTTTTCACCCTCCTCTTCTCATCTCTTCTCATCCCTCCTCTTCTCATCTCTTCTCACCCCCTCTCTCTCTCATCTCTTCTCACCCTCCTCTTCTCATCTCCTCTCATCCTTCTCACCCTCCTCTTCTCATCTCTTTTCACCCTCCTCTTCTCATCTCTTCTCTCCTTCTCACCCCCTCCTCTCATCTCTTCTCACCCTCCTCTTCTCATCTCCTCTCACCCTCCTCTTCTCATCTCTTCTCTCACCCTCCTCTTCTCATCTCTTCTCACCCTCCTCTTCTCATCTCTTCTCACCCTCCTCTTCTCATCTCTTCTCACCCTTCTCTCTTCTCATCTCTTCTCACCCTCCTCTTCTCATCTCTTCTCACCCTCCTCTTCTCATCTCTTCTCACCCCCTCTTCTCATCTCTTCTCATCTCTTCTCACCCTCCTCTTCTCATCTCTTCTCACCCTCCTCTTCTCATCTCTTCTCACCCTCCTCTTCTCATCTCTTCTCACCCCCCTCTTCTCATCTCTTCTCACCCCCTCTTCTCATCTCTTCTCACCCCCCTCTTCTCTCCTTCTCACCCCCTCTTCTCATCTCTTCTCACCCTTCTCATCTCTTCTCACCCTCCTCTTCTCATCTCTACTCAACCTCCTCTTCTCATCTCTTCTCACCCTCCTCTTCTCATCTCTTCTCACGCCCCTCTTCTCATCTCTTCTCATCTCTTCTCACCCCCCTCTTCTCTCCTTCTCTCTCTTCTCACCCCCTCTTCTCTCCTTCTCACCCCCTCCTCTTCTCATCTCTACTCCCCTCCTCATCTCTTCTCACCCTCTATTCTCATCTCCTCTCACCCTCCTCTTCTCATCTCTTCTCACCCTCCTCTTCTCATCTCTTCTCACCCCCTTCTCATCTCCTCTCACCCTCCTCTTCTCACCCTCCTCTTCTCATCTCTTCTCACCCTCCTCTCTTCTCATCTCTTCTCACCCTCCTCTTCTCATCTCTTCTCACCCTCCTCTTCTCATCTCTTCTCACCCCCTCTTCTCATCTCTTCTCACCCTCCTCTTCTCACCCCTCTTCTCATCTCTCACCCTCCTCTTCTCATCTCTTCTCATCTCTTCTCCTCCTCTTCTCATCTCTTCTCACCCCCTCTTCTCATCTCTTCTCACCCTCCTCTTCTCATCTCTTCTCACCCTCCTCTTCTCATCTCTTCTCACCCCCTCCTCCTCTCATCTCTTCTCACCCTCCTCTTCTCATCTCCTCTCACCCTCCTCTTCTCATCTCTTCTCACCCCCCTCTTCTCTCCTTCTCACCCCCTCTTCTCATCTCTTCTCACCCCTCTTCTCATTTCTTCTCACCCCCTCTTCTCATCTCTACTCACCCTCCTCTTCTCATCTATTCTCATCTCTTCTCACCCTCCTCTTCTCATCTCTTCTCACGCCCCTCTTCTCATCTCTTCTCACCCCCTCTTCTCATCTCTTCTCATCTCTTCTCACCCCCTCTTCTCTCCTTCTCAGCCCCTCTTCTCATCTCTTCTCACCCCTCTTCTCATTTCTTCTCACCCCCTCTTCTCATCTCTTCTCACCCCCCTCTTCTCATCTCTTCTCACCCCCCTCTTCTCTCCTTCTCACCCCCTCTTCTCATCTATTCTCACTTCTCTCCTTCTCACCCCACTCTTCGCATATCTTCTCAATTTCTCTCTCTAATGCCAGAACCCTCAGCATTCTTGTACTTTTCTAGAAAAAGGATGACAGTGAAACAGTATAGAGGGGGTTTTCATTGATAAAGGAAGTTGTGATCAGTTTTAGAAGTCAATAAGTCTAATGATGATAGTATATTTTTAGTTCATGGCAGGGTTTTTTGATATGCTGTGGTATTTCCCAGCGGGCTGCCAAGTCTGCTTTCAGAAACATGCTGTGAGTGAAAGCTGTCCCATCCGCCGTAGAGGACAGGTTTCACTATGATTCACACAGTGCTGAATGTATAGTCTGTTGAACACTATTACAGTCAGACCATTCAACCACTAACTGACGGGATTTGATTCAAAGGGGATCTTTAAGAACATTTAGAAGGGGGATCTTTACCCTGTAAAGTTAAAGGGTGGATTCACAAAAGGTCACGTGCGTTGTATGGGACTCAGAACGTGGTTCCAACCCCATTCCCTACCACAGCCCCCAACGAGGTCAGAGACTACGGTCCATATGGAAGTCTTGACATTTCACACAAACAATGAACACCCAATAATAACCAGACAAGTCATACTTTCAGCCGCTTTGACAATGCTCTTATTTCACTGCTTATGGTCTGGTTCTGAGTATAAAACGTCATTAAACAAACAAATGTCTCGTTCTGTGAACAGAACACCACTAGAAAAACAAATATGTCTCGTTCTGTGAACAGAACACCACTAGAAAAACAAATATGTCTGGTTCTGTGAACAGAACACCACTAGAAAAACAAATATGTCTCGTTCTGTGAACAGAACACCACTAGAAAAACAAATATGTCTCGTTCTGTGAACAGAACACCACTAGAAAAACAAATATGTCTCATTCTGTGAACAGAACACCACTAGAAAAACAAATATGTCTCGTTCTGTGAACAGAACACCACTAGAAAAACAAATATGTCTCATTCTGTGAACAGAACACCACTAGAAAAACAAACATGTCTGGTTCTGTGAACAGAACACCACTAGAAAAACAAACATGTCTGGTTCTGTGAACAGAATACCACTAGAAAAACAAATATGTCTCGTTCTGTGAACAGAACACTAGAAAAACAAATATGTCTGGTTCTGTGAACAGAACACCACTAGAAAAACAAACGTCTGGTTCTGTGAACAGAACACCACTAGAAAAACAAATATGTCTCGTTCTGTGAACAGAACACCACTAGAAAAACAAATATGTCTCGTTCTGTGAACAGAACACCACTAGAAAAACAAATATTTCTGGGTCTCTGTGTTAAAATGTTTATCTATTGTGTTGATAAACCATAAAGAGGAGGAAGTGTGTGTTTTCACCAGGATTTATGACTTCTGTGGTCATCTCATTTCCCTTAATTCTGCGTCAATATTATGTTTACGGATGACTCCTCTGATGATATGAACAGGAAGACCATTAGTTAAAATAGCAGCGGGAACTAGTTTGGGGGTGTGGGGCTGACCTTTTTTCAATGACGTGAGGGGGGTTCGGTCTTCAGCCGGCTGTATCATTCCGCTAATACAGGACTAGTAAAGCCTCAGTGCACTGCTTTTGTGAGACTTTGTGAGACACCCTCAGCACCCCTACTTCCTGTGACTATGTTAGTTAAGTTTTAAACCAGACCATTAAAGACTATTTCAGTGGAGCTGAACACATCTTTATTGTTGTCTGTCTGCGCTCATTTAGATTTAGATTGAGATGGTTAGTCTGCATGTTTGTACAGTGGTTTGGCCTGTCCGCCTGTCCCTCAGTCCCATCTATTGTTAAGTTAGAGACAGAATGGCTCTGCAATGGAGCATTTCCATAGTGCTGCACAGAGGTGACACTCTGCCCCACCAACAAAGCCCAGCATCTGCCCCACCAACAAAGCCCAGCATCTGCCCCACCAACATAGCCCAGCATCTACCCCACCAACATAGCCCAGCATCTGCCCCACCAACAAAGCCCAGCATCTGCCCCACCAACAAAGCCCAGCATCTGCCCCACCAACAAAGCCCAGCATCTGCCCCACCAACAAAGCCCAGCATCTGCCCCACCAACAAAGCCCAGCATCTGCCCCACCAACATAGCCCAGCATCTACGCCACCAACATAGCCCAGCATCTGCCCCACCAACAAAGCCCAGCATCTGCCCCACCAACAAAGCACAGCATCTGCCCCACCAACATAGCCCAGCATCTGCCCCACCAACATAGCCCAGCATCTGCCCCACCAACATAGCCCAGCATCTGCCCCACCAACATAGCCCAGCATCTGCCCCACCAACATAGCCCAGCATCTGCCCCACCAACATAGCCCAGCATCTACCCCACCAACAAAGCCCAGCATCTGCCCCACCAACATAGCCCAGCATCTGCCCCACCAACATAGCCCAGCATCTGCCCCACCAACATAGCCCAGCATCTGCCCCACCAACATAGCCCAGCATCTGCCCCACCAACATAGCCCAGCATCTGCCCCACCAACATAGCCCAGCATCTGCCCCACCAACATAGCCCAGCATCTGCCCCACCAACATAGCCCAGCATCTGCCCCACCAACATAGCCCAGCATCTGCCCCACCAACATAGCCCAGCATCTGCCCCACCATCATAGCCCAGCATCTGCCCCACCATCATAGCCCAGCATCTGCCCCACCAACATAGCCCAGCATCTGCCCCACCAACATAGCCCAGCATCTACCCCACCAACATAGCCAGCATCTACCCCACCAACATAGCCCAGCATCTGCCCCACCAACATAGCCCAGCATCTGCCCCACCAACATAGCCCAGCATCTGCCCCACCAACATAGCCCAGCATCTGCCCCACCAACATAGCCCAGCAT
This sequence comes from Oncorhynchus keta, assembly GCF_023373465.1. NCBI lineage: Eukaryota > Metazoa > Chordata > Actinopteri > Salmoniformes > Salmonidae > Oncorhynchus > Oncorhynchus keta. The sequence goes on from NC_068431.1 coordinate 16,705,219, forward strand.
CTGCCCCACCAACATAGATGTCCACAGTGTTGTGTGTGTGCGTATTTTAGTCTTTATACATGGCTGCGTTCAGTGCGTTGTTATGTCTGCCTGGGCTTTGATGTTCTCAAACCTCAAACTAAGTGGTGCTCATTTTGGGTAACTCTGGAGAGGCACAATCACTTCCAGATTGGGCCTCCTACTCTGTGTGATTGGCTGTTGTTGGTGCTATACTGGCAGGGAGTGTCAGTGACAGGAGTACTTCTGCCTGACCGTCAGCCACTGGACATGGACCCAGGGCAGTGGATATCCACATAGGGTACACACACACATATGGAGAACACATCACAGGAGGTTGGTGGCGCTTTAATAGGGGAGGACTGGCTTGTGGTAATGACTGGAGCGGAATCAGTGGAATGAAATCAAATACATCATGGTTTCCATGGTTTCCATGTGTTTGATGCCATTCCATTCACTCCATTCCAGACATTAATATGAGCCTTCGTCCCCTCAGCAGCCTCATGTGGAACACATGTATACACAAACACACCCTACTGGGCACACTACATCATATCAATGTGGTTCATTGGGTAATATTTGGTGCTGACGTTGATCAATGAGATTACAGCCTATATTCACCCAATCAAAAAGACAGCCAAAAGTTAGTTGAATTTCCAATGTGTTGTTACCACTATGCTTTCAACCATCTAAAAGCACAACCAAATTCCAGTGGAAAAATCCATGTCAAATGTTTGGTTTATTTATACAACAGATTGATGTGTTATCACTGTGCATCTGATAGCAGAACCAAATGACCAGGGTTGCAGTTGAGATTACATTACAAGTACATGGTGATCAACTGTGAAGCCCTGCACAGACCTGCACAGACCTATGTATGCTATCTTGAAAATCCTCACTTTATGATTACAGTGCATAAGAAATGTATAGTTACAGTAACCTCGAAATGTGGCCATGGATGTGTTACTCATTTTAAGGTTGAATTAGGGCTGCACAATTAATCAAATTCACATAAAATGATTAATATTGGCATGCACAATATACATATCGCAAGAGATCCATATCATATGCAATATTTTAAAACACCACTCAACCGTGTGTAAAACATTTTAAAACGCCACTCAACCGTGTGTAAAACATTTTAAAACACCACTCAACCGTGTGTAAAACATTTTAAAACGCCACTCAACCGTGTGTAAAACATTTTAAAATGCCACTCAACCGTGTGTAAAACATTTTAAAACGCCACTCAACCGTATGTAAAATATTTTAAAATGCCACTCAACCGCGTGTAAAACATTTTAAAACGCCACTCAACCGTATGTAAAATATTTTAAAATGCCACTCAACCGTGTGTAAAACATTTTAAAACGCCACTCAACCGTATGTAAAATATTTTAAATGCCACTCAAACGTGTGTAAAACATTTTAAAACGTCAATCAACCGTATGTAAAATATTTTAAATGCCATTCAACCGTGTGTAAATCATTTTAAAACGCCACTCAACCGTATGTAAAATATTTTAAAACGGCACTCAACCGTGTGTAAAATATTTTAAAACGTCACTCAACCGTGTGTAAAACATTTTAAAACGGCAGTCAACCGTGTGTAAAACATTTTAAAACGCCACTCAACCGTATGTAAAATATTTTAAAATGCCACTCAACCGTATGTAAAATATTTTAAAACGGCACTCAACCGTGTGTAAAACATTTTAAAACGGCAGTCAACCGTGTGTAAAACATTTTAAAACGCCACTCAACCGTGTGTAACGTCAGTTTTTATAGTTTACTCTCTTTTTGTTCTCTTGTGGCTGCTTCCCACACACACACCAAGCCCGCCCCCTATCACTCAGGTTACGCAGTTCTTCCTCCTCCCTTCCATACGAAGACCTTTTTCTGCCAACTTTACCATACCGCCAACTTGTTTCAGACTTTTCTTTATATCTTAAAGGTATTGCCGATATTAAAACCAAAACGTTTGATTTCTGACCTAACAATCTAGTAATAATTTCGGTTAAGTTATGCCTACGGCTTAGTATGAAATGTAGCCATAATTTGCATTCACTATGCTAGGCAATGCCCGTTAACCAGCCTCCTGGCAGTTCTAAACTTGGCAAGGCATGTCACTTCACCCATCTCTTGGCACAGCCCACCATTAAACATGCACTGTTTTCTTATGTGTTAATAAATATCACTGAATGATGAAAATAATGCAATAAAGTAGGCTAATGCAATTGAAGGCATGTATCAAATTGTTGTTGACTGAAACTCCCAAAGTTATCCAATCGTTGTAATACATTTTAAGCAATAGCCTACCTGCTTCAGGCTGCGTGTGGTCAACTAGATGATAATTTCAGCACCGCTTTGATTGGGAAAGTGACATCATCCTGCTATGAGACAAGCGTGTGGACTCGTCTTGATGAATCAATTAATGACAGATTTTAGTTTTTTGGATATTGGTTATGCTACAATTAGGCTGGGGAAATGTTAGCTAAATTGAGGTGAGTGTTGCTCAGATAATCTTGCCAAAATGTTATATAAGTAGTTTAACAAGTGGATTATTTTGCTCTTCACTCCAGACACTTATTAGCCTCGGCCTCCGTCTGTACATTTGGTTAATAAGTGGATTATTTTGCTCTTCACTCCAGACACTTATTAGCCTCGGCCTCCGTCTGTACATTTGGTTAATAAGTGGATTATTTTGCTCTTCACTCCAGACACTTATTAGCCTCGGCCTCCGTCTGTACATTTGGTTAATAAGTGGATTATTTTGCTCTTCACTCCAGACACTTATTAGCCTCGGCCTCCGTCTGTACATTTGGTTAATAAGTGGATTATTTTGCTCTTCACTCCAGACACTTATTAGCCTCGGCCTCCGTCTGTACATTTGGTTAATAAGTGGATTATTTTGCTCTTCACTCCAGACACTTATTAGCCTCGGCCTCCGTCTGTACATTTGGTTAAAACGTGGAGGTGGTATAGCTCGTCTATTAGTTTGCTAATCTGTCACTGATTAGAAACATTTAGCTTGCAATAATGTAGTCTAAATCAAGTGTAGGCCAATTTATTTAGTCTAAATCAAGTGTAGGTCAAGACTAGGTGCCACTAACTTAGTCTGGCTTGAAATTCCAGTTTGTCTACAAATTAATTATTGATATGTTGGATTAATGTATGTTCTCAACCAAAAATCAAAGTTAAAGAACAGGACTAAATCAAATCAAACTTGAAAGGCACTTTTAAATGCACATTTTTGTTTGAGATGGAGACGTGAATCCAACATAATAATAATACATTTGTAGACTGGAATTAAAGCCAGTGGTACAACTATCCAAGCAGTAGATCTCCTTCAAATGCTGATATTTGGTTGCGTTGACAACTAAACACAATACAACATCAATTATTATCATTACATTTGAAATCAACCAGAGCTTGAAACCATAGGCTTATTGTATTGTCTATTTCTGTTGAATTCTGGGTTGAATTGAAACAATCACTGGTGATGACTTTGTAAATGCTACAGTGGCTTTAGAAAGTATTCATGCCCCTTGACTTATTCCACATGTTTTGTTGTGTATTAATTTTTTTCTCACACATCTACACATATTACCCCTGAATGACAAAGTGAAAACATGTTTTTAGAAATGTTTGCAAATGTATTGAAAATGAAATACAGAAATATCTCATTTACATAAGTATTCCCACCACTGAGTCAATACTTTGTAGAAGCACCTTTGGCAGCGATTACAGCTGTCAGTCTTTCTGGGTAAGTCTCTAAGAGCTTTCCATACCTGGATTGTATAATATTTGCACATTATTCTCCAGAAAATTCTTCAAGCTCTGTCAAGTTGGTTGCTGATCATTGCTAGACAGCCATTTTCAAGTCTTGACATAGATTCAAGCCGATTTAACTCAAAACTGTAACTAGGCCACTCAGGAACATTCAATGTCATCTTGGTAAGCAACCCCAGTGTAGATTTGACCTTGTGTTTTAGGTTATTGTCCTGCTAAAATGTGAATTTGTCTCCCAGGAATGAAGACTGAACCAGGTTTTCCTCTAGGATTTAGCCTGTGCTTAGCTCTATTCCTTTTCTTTTTATCCTAAAAAACTCCATAGTCCTTGCCGATGACAAGCCTACCCATAACATGATGCAGCCACCACCATGCTTGAAAACATTGGCCTCATGCTGTAATCCCTGAGCAGTTTCTTTCCTCTCTGCCAACTGAGTTAGGAAGGACGCCTGTATCTTTGTAGTGACTGGGTGTATTGATACACCACAAAGAGTGTAATTAATAACTTCACCATGCTCAAAAGAATATTCAATGTCTTTTTTTCTTCTTTTTAACCCATCTACCAATAGGCAGTGATGTAAAGTACTTAAGTAAAAAATACTTTAAAATAACTACTACTTAATTAAGTCGTTTTTTGGGGGTATCTGTACTTTACTTTACTATTTATATTTTTGACTTTTACTTTTGACTTTTAATTCTCTACATTCCTAATGAAAATAATGTACTTTTTACTCCTTACATTTTCCCTGACACCCAAAAGTACTCGTTATATTTTGAATGCTTAGCAGGACAGTCTAATTCACACACTTATCAAGAGAACATCCCTGGTCATCCTTACTGCCTCTGATCTGGCAGACTCATTAAACAGAGAACATCCCTGGTCATCCCTACTGCCTCTGATCTGGCACTCATTAAACACAAATGCTTCATTTGTAAATGACATCTGATTGTTGAACTGTACCCCTGGCTATCCGTACATTTAAAAAACAAGAAAATCGTGTCGTTTGGTTTGCTTAATATAAGACATGTTTATTGATTTATACTTTTACTTTTGATACCTAAGTACATTTCAATCCAAATACTTTTAGACTTTTACTCAAGTAGTATTTTACTGGGTGACTTTTACATGAGTAATTTTCTTTTAAGGTATCTTTACTTTTATCCAAATATGAGAGTTGGGTTCTTTTTCCACCACTGTCAATAGGTGCCCTTCTTTGTGAGGCAGTGGAAAACCTCCCTGGTCTTTGTGGTTGAATCTGTGTTTGAAATTCACTGCTTGACTGAGGGACCTTACAGATAATTGTATGTGTGGGGTACAGAGATGAGGTAGTCATTCAATAATCATGTTAAACACTATTATTGCACACAGAGTGAGTCCAAGTAACTAATTATGTGACTTGTTTTGTACTCCTGAACTTATTTAGGCTTGTCATAACAAAGGGGTTGAATTCTTTTTGACGCAAGACATTTCAGCTTTTCATTTTTTATTAATTTGTAAAAATAAAAAAATAAAAACATTATTCCACTTTGACATTTTGAGGTATTGTGTGTAGACCAGTAAAATCTCAAATGTAGGCTGTAACACAACAACATGTGTAAGAAGTAAACGAGTGTAAATACTTTCTGAAGGCACTATAATGTTCTAAATAGCATCATTGATGATATATGGTTACATTTCATTTGCTTTCACCTGCGCTTTGGAATGAGTTTGATAGGAACAGTGAATCTATTTCATTTTTAAGTGGAGATCTCTCATCAATCATTCTCACGCACATTGGTAATAGTAAGTGACTAATATCATAGCTAAACAGAGCTGTTAAAACCCTGGATAGGAGCCCAAAGTGTAGCTGTAGATTGATAAATATTTTTTTCTGATAGTGGTTATAACCTTGAAGATCTGACATTGTTTTAAAGGTCCAAATTCAACATATTTTATACAACCTTTGTCTATGTTGAAATTTGGTTACCACGATGACATAATCCTGTGGTAGAAATTTCACCTCAAAACAACAGTTTATAAAGATTACATTTTTCAAATCCAATGTATTTTCCACGTAGATTCCACATCACAATACATTGACAATGTTGATTCAACCAGTTTGTACCCAGTGGGACACATTCATAAACACATCCACAAAAGCACACACACACACACACACACACACACACACACACACACACACACACACACACACACACACACACACACACACACACACACACACACACACACACACACACACACACACACACACACACACACACACACACACACACACACACACAAATGTCCAAACAGCATCACTCTTATCCACAACAACCTTCTACTTGCTGTTGTTGTTGTTTTACTGTCTCAGTCTTTTTATAGAAACCTAATCATCCACTCCTAAAATGATTTCCATCCCTAGCTGACCTGTATCCATATATAGCACAGAGCCAGTTCCAGGATCAAACAGAATGTAAATGTCTCAGGTCTCATTCTGATGACTTTCGGTGCCCCTTCAGCCAGCCCTTTCACTCTCACACAGTCAGGTGTGGGTAATTTTCCCCTCTATACCACTGCTCACACACAAACCTGAGGGTGTGTGTATGAGTAATGCCTAGTGCACCACAGCAAGGCTCTGGCTCAGTGTGGCGCTGGTACAGTGGATGGGTTAAGTCACATCTGTCGCCCGTCCTGCTCATCTGTGTACTTGCCTGTCTGTGTCTGCATCCCAGCCACTCAATGTGGGATTTCACAGGGGCGTCAGATAGCCGACACTGTATGCAGTGCAGTGGGAACAAGGTCTGTAACGTAATGAACAGTACATGACATTACAACCATAGCAGTTTTCTGTACTTAACACAACGGCAATTCATGGGAACTTGCAACTGATTCACGTGTGAAATGAGTGTTTTATTAGTGCTATTTTATCTTTTATCTTAATTCATGACAATGTTACAAAACTACAAATTAACAACATGACTCTGATTTGGATTTTATCTCTCTTTTTTTCAACCTTTATTTATACAGGTGAGTCGATTAAGAACAATGTATTTTTTAACCTACTTGAAAGCCCCAAACGAGACCATTCAATCCAAATGATTGTAGCTCATTCAACCTTGATATATAGCAGAGGGCCAAGATGATGAACAATGGAGAAGTGAGTGTGTTTAATGTATCAACGATGAAATAGAGATTAAAGACGTTACTCTCAAAGCACTCTGGCCGTGCTGCGAACAGGACCCCTAATTTCCGCTTCAAAAAACCTTCTTAGGTCTATGAACACCAAAGAATACATTATGTGTAAAGTGTTTCATCAGCATAGGGAATGAAGCGGCAGAGACAAGGGTCAAGGTGTAGCCTATTGGCCATCGGGGGGGGAAGGTCATCATCCATCATTAATTCCCAGTGATGTCTCAAACACCATTACCTCTTATTTAACACCGGATTCCTGTTCAAACACAACCCCGCCAGATAAAAGGCAATATCAATATGCTAATATATGTCCTTTTAAGTGAAATTAGATTACTGAAGGATGAGCGCAGTGCGTTTGCCGTACTTTAAAAGGTTTAATATCTAATTGGAATTTTGTCTTTGATGTTATCGGAGACCAAAGATTTAGATACGAGTTAGATTGAAGTCTTGAGTTAATTCACCTTTCTGTGAGTGTGAGTGTGAGTGTGAGTGTGTGTGTGGGGAGGCATATTTGTGTGCACTCGCTCCTATGCGTGTATCCCGTTACAACGTGGTTTAATAGAGGGAGGGTGATAATAATTTGGTCTCTATGAGTGTGTGTAGAAAAGGAACACACATAGAGAACCACTTCAAGGATGGCTAATTGCCTTTAGGAAGGCAAAGATGTAAATATTAAATTGTGTGGCTATAATGTTATGATGGTACATCACCCTCAGACCCTCAGAGAGAGAGAAAGAGAGCTACGCAAAGAGAGAGAGAGAGCGAGAGCTTTGGCAATGTTAACATATGTTTCCCATGCCAATAAAGCCCCTTCACTCCTGAATATACTGTAGACCCCACCCCCCCTCTCTCTCTCAATTCAGTTTCAATTTAAGGGCTTTATTGGCATGGGAATCATATGTTAACATTGCCAAAGGAATGTAGATAATAAACAATAGTGAAATAAACGTAAAACAATTTTAATTACTTAAAAATCATACAATGTGATTTTCTGGATTTTTGTTTTAGATTCCGTCTCTCACAGTTGAAGTGTACCTATGATAAAAATGACAGACCTCTACATGCTTTGTGAGTAGGAAAACCTGCAAAATCGGCAGTGTATCAAATACATGTTCTCCCCACAGTAAGTGTCTTATATCGGCTGAAAGCTTAAATTCTTGTTAATATAACAGCACTGTCCAATTTACAGTAGCTATTACTGTGAAAAAATGTCATGCTATTGTTTGAGGAAAGCTCCTAACAACAAAACACTTTTTCACCGCGATAGTTTTGATAAATTCACCTTTGAAGGTGAAATTTGTACTTACATTCTGAAATCTTGCTCTGATTTATCATCCAAAGGGTCCCAGAGATAACATGAAGAGCTGTTTTGTTAGATAAAATCCCTTTTCATATCCTAAAGAGTTCCACATGGCATACACGATCGATTTTGTATTTCCACTCGATCAATTTGCAAAGAAAGAAATCTGTGAAAATCTAACCCTGAACGTTGTTTCGACCAGTCAAATCATGTTTGTATGTATTCCTCAGTGATCCTAGAGCGTAACCAGACTTCACTATATCATTTGGGGTGTAGTATATCCTATAGGACACAAAATTTGGTCAGACATGGCACACCAATGGCACACCGATGACGTGGGCGGTCTTCACTTGATCGACTCTAACTTTGTCAAACAAAACTAGCTAGATAGCCAATGAGCTGGGCTTTACTGGAGTATTTACGGAAACCCTGTATCTGTCACACAATGTAGCTGCTAACCTTGTGCGACAGCATGCCTTTTCCTTTTGGACAAAAATTATAAGAATATTCAGAGTTATGAAGTTATGAAAACTGGTTGTTTTGCAAATGTTGAGCTTATAATATGGCTACTAATACTGGAAATACTAATACTGGAAAAGTCCAAGTATACAGATTTGACGATTTTCTTGCAGAAATCTTTTATATAAATGCAAATGTCTCCTTCACAATTTGCCCAAATGTACCTGGGTGACTTCACACTAAATGTCATGTAGTTCGCTCATACTTCAAGTTATCTGCCTGAAACGTTGCACATACACTGCCGCCATCTTGTGGACACCATCGGAATTACAACCAGAGTAATGGTTAGAAGTGGGACCTTTCTGTTGCATTTCAAAAGGTAGAAAAAAGGGAATTTTTGTTAGTTTTTTTTCTTTGTAGTTTCTTCTACCAGATCTATTTTATTATAGTCTCCTATATTCAATTCACATTTCCACAAACTTCAAAGTGTTTCCTTTCAAATGGTACCAAGAATATGCATATCCTTGCTTCAGGGCCTGAGCTACAGGCAGTTAGATTTGGGTATGTCATTTTAGGTGAAAATTGAAAAAAAAGGGGGCTATCCCTAAGAAGTTTTTAATGAGTCTGGAAGGAGAGTTTAGAGTCTAGCCAGACACCTAGGTATTTATAGTTGTCCACATATTCTAAATCAGAACCTTCCAGAGTAGTGATGCAGGCGGGTGCGGGCTGAGATTGGTTGAAGAGAATGCATTTAGTTTTACTAGAATTTTAGAGCAGTTGGAGGCGACGGAAGGAGCGTTGTATGGCATTGAAGCTCGTTTGGAGGTTTGTTAACACAGCGTCCAAAGAATGGCACACTGAACTCTATCTGAGAAGTAGTTAGTGAACCAGGCGAGGAATTAGAGAAACCAAGGCTGTTGAGTCGCCGATAAGAATACTGTGATTGACAGAGTCGAAAGCCTTGGCCAGGTCGATGAAGACGGCTGCACAGGACTGTCTTTTATCGATGGCGGTTATGATATCGTTTAGGACCTTGAGCGTGGCTGAGGTGCACCCGTGACCAGCTCGGAAATTGCATAATTGCAATTGCATAACGGAGAAGGTACGGTGGGATTCGAAATGGACGGTGATGTTTGTTAACTTGGCTTTCGAAGACTTTAGAAAGTCAGGGCGGGATACATATAGGTCTGTAACAGTTTGGGTCTAGAGTGTCTCCCCCTTTAAAGAGGGGGATGACCACGGCAGCTTTCCAATCTTTAGGGATCTCAGACGATACGAAAGAGAGGTTGAACAGACTAGTAATAGGGGTTGCAACAATGGCGGTGGAACGTTTTAGGAAAAGAGGGTCCAGATGGTCTAGCCCAGCTGATTTGTTGGGATCCAGATTTTGCAGCTCTATCAGAACATCAGCTGTCTGGATTTGGGCGACGGAGAAGCAGGGGGGCTTGGGCCAGTTTCTGCGTGTATGTTATTTGCCAATTTTAACCGCACACTTGTTGTTTGTGTGCATGGATTTTATAATATTGTATGTTTGTGCCCCAACACCACTTTCCATCAATTTGTATTGCCGACCCTCATGCCAAATTGAGTCAAAAGCTTTTTTGAAATCGACAAAGCATGAGAAGACTTAGCCTTTGTTTTGGTTTGTTTTGGTTGTTTGTCAATTAGGGTGTACAGGATGAATACGTTCTCTATCATATGGCAATTTGGTAAAAAGCCAATTTGACATTTGCTCAGTACATTGTTTTCACAGAGGAAATGTACGAGTCTGCTGTTAATGGCAATGCAGCGGATTTTCCCATGGTTGCTGTTGATGCATATCCCACGGTAGTTATTGCGATACCTCTCTCTTTCTCTCTCTCAGCTCTGATGTTGTGTTGCTGTGTGTTTGGAACATTACAAGTAGTGGTAGTATTTTGTTTTAGCTCTCCCACATCATACTGATGGGAACCTGTGTTAAGAGGTTTAGATGTGATGTAATCAGGTGGGGATAGGGGTAATGTTGAAAGTGGGTTTTAGTAATGTGTGTCGGCACGCATGGAAGGACTTCCTTAAAGTGATAAGGCATTGACTTTATAAAACAGCAGGGGGCCAATGTGAAGCCGGCCAGGCGAGCTTCAGCCTCTCCCTGTTGTGCTGCTGCTGGAGTCTTCAGAGCAGCAGAGAGAAACAGAACTTTTCTGAAGTATGTACATACACATGAAAATCAATGCCTCAGCCAAACTTCTTTCAAACACATACACACACTGACAACATATGAAAGGCTCTGCTATTGGAACTGTGTCCAAGAACGGGTGAATACCTCCAACATGGTAACCACTGTGACATATCATATGTCACACAGCATGCTGTTGGCATTAGAAATAACTGGATTTCACCTAAGTTATTGAAAGCCATTTGTAAACAGAAACATGAAAGCAAACAAGCTCTCACGCAGCCTCCCTTGATCATCAAAGTCCTATCGATCAAATGTACCCCCACACCCTCCACCCCTCCCCGAATCCCCAGCCAACCGAATGGGAGCAAATGTATTCTGCTTCCAAAGCACATCTGTTTGTTCCAAGCCATGCTTAAAATTACGTCTGTCTGTCTGTCTTTCTCTCTCTGTCTGTCTCCCCCTCACTCTCTGTTGCAGTCCAACAAAGTTTCAGTGGTCCAACAGTCTCACGGGATGCACCCCCTGACGTCCCTGCTGCCCTACAGCAACGACCACTTCAACCCCAGCCCCCCTCACCTGCCCACAGACATGAGTCAGAAAGGTAGGTCAACCTACCATCTCCCTCATCCTAACACACACCAGCCAAGCCAGTGGGAAAGCCTTCTCCTGTCAGTCACCACAGCAGAGTAGTACAATCATCCTCTAGCCTTCTTCTGTCAGTCACCACAGCAGAGTAGTACAATCATCCTCTAGCCTTCTCCTGTCAGTCACCACAGCAGAGTAGTACAATCATCCTCTAGCCTTCTCCTGTCAGTCACCACAGCAGAGTAGTACAATCATCCTCTAGCCTTCTCCTGTCAGTCACCACAGCAGAGTAGTACAATCATCCTCTAGCCTTCTCCTGTCAGTCACCACAGCAGAGTAGTACAATCATCCTCTAGCCTTCTCCTGTCAGTCACCACAGCAGAGTAGTACAATCATCCTCTAGCCTTCTTCTGTCAGTCACCACAGCAGAGTAGTACAATCATCCTCTAGCCTTCTCCTGTCAGTCACCACAGCAGAGTAGTACAATCATCCTCTAGCCTTCTCCTGTCAGTCACCACAGCAGAGTAGTACAATCATCCTCTAGCCTTCTCCTGTCAGTCACCACAGCAGAGTAGTACAATCATCCTCTAGCCTTCTCCTGTCAGTCACCACAGCAGAGTAGTACAATCATCCTCTAGCCTTCTCCTGTCAGTCACCACAGCAGAGTAGTACAATCATCCTCTAGCCTTCTCCTGTCAGTCACCACAGCAGAGTAGTACAATCATCCTCTAGCCTTCTCCTGTCAGTCACCACAGCAGAGTAGTACAATCATCCTCTAGCCTTCTCCTGTCAGTCACCACAGCAGAGTAGTACAATCATCCTCTAGCCTTCTCCTGTCAGTCACCACAGCAGAGTAGTACAATCATCCTCTAGCCTTCTCCTGTCAGTCACCACAGCAGAGTAGTACAATCATCCTCTAGCCTTCTCCTGTCAGTCACCACAGCAGAGTAGTACAATCATCCTCTAGCCTTCTCCTGTCAGTCACCACAGCAGAGTAGTACAATCATCCTCTAGCCTTCTCCTGTCAGTCACCACAGCAGAGTAGTACAATCATCCTCTAGCCTTCTCCTGTCAGTCACCACAGCAGAGTAGTACAATCATCCTCTAGCCTTCTCCTGTCAGTCACCACAGCAGAGTAGTACAATCATCCTCTAGCCTTCTCCTGTCAGTCACCACAGCAGAGTAGTACAATCATCCTCTAGCCTTCTCCTGTCAGTCACCACAGCAGAGTAGTACAATCATCCTCTAGCCTTCTCCTGTCAGTCACCACAGCAGAGTAGTACAATCATCCTCTAGCCTTCTCCTGTCAGTCACCACAGCAGAGTAGTACAATCATCCTCTAGCCTTCTCCTGTCAGTCACCACAGCAGAGTAGTACAATCATCCTCTAGCCTTCTCCTGTCAGTCACCACAGCAGAGAAGCATAATCATCCTCTAACCTTCTCCTGAACAAACGTGAAGTGGTACTTCCTGCTTAATTTTAACACGCACACAAACTCCACCCCTGATTCCTGAGCTGCAGCAGTGGAGCCGTGTGGAGCCGAGCAGCAGCTGCAGCCCAGAGACAGGATCTGCATCCCAAATGGCACCCTATTCCCGGTATAGTGCACTACTTAACACCAGAGCCCTATGCGCCCTGGCCAAAGGTAGTGCACTATGTAGGGAAAAGGGTGCCATTTGGGATGCCGGCTAGAGACAAGCCCTTCTTTCCAGGGAGCCTCCGGCTGTCCCACCACCGCACTTGAAGTGGTCGCATCCCCAAGAGGGGCTGCCTGCCACACACACACACACAGAGAGCTGGAAGCAATTAGGGTGACAATCACACAGGGCCATCCACAAGGTTCTGCTTAGGACGCTCTCACAGTCGCTCGCACACTTGGCTCACATAGTCCCTCAGAGACTTACACACCACGAGCTCTCCATCACTCTCCTCAACATCTCCTCACATGAGCTTACTACTCACATACAGAGAGATAGCGATGGACACACGTGTTCAATTTCATTTTTATCAATTCTATAGATCTGATTCATTTTCAGTGGAAGGGAAAAACTACATTTTAACCCAAACACAGCTTTAAAAAACGAGCTGATGAAAATGCCCTCCTGTAGTGATCTGATGAAGACTGACCTGGGCTGAATAGCGATCAGTGTTGGAGTGTGGCCAAGACTGTGTCTGTCTGTCAGTACTACTGCCTGTGGTCAGAGGAAGGCCCCAACCTTTCTCTGACCACTCAGACGGGGGCAGGGGAAGAGAGTGAAGGCCCCTCTCACAGAACAGTACATGGTAGCAGGCATCAGCCCAGACAATCTCTCTGTCTCCAGCTGGGAATCCCCCTGCTCTGCCACTCCTTGTCTATACTGGGGCTGGGCAGTGTATTAGCTAAGAAACATGACAATGCCCAGGAGTGATGTGAGGGTTGATGCCAGTGACTCACCCCATAATGAGAGGTCTAGACCTCCCTGTACACACCTGATACCTCCTAGTCCTTACCCCCTTCTCACACCCTCTCACCTCACCCTCTTAGCTCACACATAATCACATCACACCCCACTTACCTGACACCTTACACTGCAGGAAGCTCACATTTCACATCATACCTCATAATGCAGTGTACAGAGACTACAGCTGACAGTGTGAGTTTCCAGCAGCTTCTCTGACAATAGGCCCCTCACATACCCTCCATCCATCTTCCTTTCCCTCACTCTGCCATTCTGCCTGCATATCAGTCAACGTGTCAGTCTGTCATTTAATCTGTCAGTCAGTGCATTCAGTACAGACCTGTACTATTAGTCATTCAGTGTGTCAACCATCATACCGAACCAAAGTCACACCATCTTGTCACATTTGTTCACGTGTGCAGTTGTCAGATGTGACTGTTTTGCTGCATTAGGGTGAAAAAGAGAGAAGTTCAATAGAAACCAAAACTACTGTACTGTACTGGGGTTTGTCTTTGAGACGTTTTCAGGGCACAGCACCTGAGCTACTGGCCACTCATTTAGAACTGTGATATGATAGCAGTTTCACTTATTGTGGTTTTGGTAACAGTAAAAGGTCATCAGTATTGAAATGCTATTTTAAACAGTATATCCTAACAACATCTTGAAGTTATATGACTAACCAGTTTGATCTTTTACTGGCGACTGATTCTGGGTCTAATGTCATTTCACATATGTTTTTAAATGGTCATTCCAGGAGTATTTCATGTTGTTATTTACTGTAAGACTTAGTAGAGCAACAAAATAGGCAAGAAATGAATAACTGGAAGTTGAAGTTAAATGTAGGTATTACTAGTGCAATCTCATCAGACGTTTGTGTGATGTAACTGTGTTTGGACTCTGGAGAGTAGAGACTGAGACTGCAAGCTACACGAAGGACATGGGCTTTTTCAGGAAGGGGTCTGGAGGGAGGGAGGGACGGGTCTGGAGGGGAGGATGAGAGAGTCACGTTGACTCATTCACATTCCAGTCCTTCAGATTTATAGATGGTCCAGTGCAGAAACAGGCCTACAGCAATGGCAAATTACAGTCATCTGCAGCATTCTTCTGTAACAAATATAGGTTACCTTCGGGTTGTGCTTAAGTGCTAGGTGCTCGCTGTTGACAAATGACTTCCTTTGAAAGGCACGGAGAAAGCCATTTTGTTTTGTGTTGGGACGCTGCTCTTTTATGTGATTCCATCTCCATAATGGAAAACATCACGTCTTCTCAGGAGCTTCTGACTGACTGACACATCATGGGAAGGAACTTGGATCAAGATCCCTTTGTTATAAAGCTATTGTTGGTGGTGCGATTCAGGCATCAGGGACCAAACAGAAAAACAGCTGGCCCAAGGAGAAGACGACAGAAGCTCAGAATGGCAATGTTATTTTCTCAGGAGGCAGGCTGTTACAAAGGAGTGGAATGAAAGACCTAGTTCACAGAGTTTTTTTCCACTTCACTTGGTAGTGAGTCAGATGTACTGGATCAACAAGATGCTGGGGGCCTCTGGTGGAAACCTTTGACCTTAGTTCTCGTACATCTTACATCAACACCCCCTTGACCCTTCCAACATACATACACACACACACACAGCAGGGATGTATGAGAATGGGGTGGTTGTGTGTGTATGCGTGTGTGTGTGCATGTGTGTGTGTGACCTGTGTGTGTAATGGTAGGTGCCCAGCCAGGTAATGAGGCCCTTGCTGAGTCAGGGGCCCTTAGTTAATGAGCGTGTCTTCTCCTGCGTGTCCCCTCCAGGCGTTCACAGGCCCCAGTCCCAAGACATCTCAGGTTTCTACTCCCTACCCCCTGGCGGTGTAGGACAGATGCCCCCCTCCATGGGCTGGTAAGTCTTATGCAAACTCACACACACTCACATACTCTCTCGTACACACACACACACTCACATACTCTCTCGTACACACACACACATGGGCACACAGGCGGCAGGTAGCCTAGCGGTTAGAGCGTTGGGCCAGTAACCAAAAGGTTGCTGGTTCGAATACCCGAGCCAACAAGGTGAACAATCTGGCGATGTGACCTTCGGCAAGGCACTTAACCCCAATTTGCTCCAGGGGCGCCTTAGTACTATGGCTGACCCTGTAAAACTACACATTTTACTGCACCTATCCTGTGTATGTGACGATAAAACATTATTATTTTACTATTCCTTTTTTACACAAACAGATACACACAAACACATACACCACACTGACCTGCACCACTGGCCCCTGCTAGCTACATCCACCAGTTCAGTCTCACCTAAGCCACATTAATTGCATGGCAACCACTTCATCCCTCTATAGCAACCACTTCATCACTCTATAGCAACCACTTCATCCCTCTATAGCTTGTTGTCTTGGGGTCACACATACAGTAATGAACAGGTCACCTCCTAGGATATGAATGCCCTGCCTTGGATTCAGTGGTCATATCTAGTCTAGAGTCCTCAGAATTAAACTATTGCCTTCCCTTGCCTTCCCAGCATCACAGAAAGTGTAGACGATGCCAAATCAGAGCATGTTTTAACACCCATAATCTCAGATGACATTGTTGAAACACACGTTCTGGCTAACAATCCATCCATTGTCTTGAGTTCAACTTTACAAATCCATTTTATTATAACTGCTATTATATTGTCAGAATAACTTTGTGTAAATCCCCCTGAACAGTTGTTGGCTTCTCTTAAATGTGATGGGGATTTGGTTTACTCCAATGGAATGTCAGCTAAGACTACTTCCATTCACATCCATGCTGTGTGTCTTTAAAGCTGGTGAAGGACATTGGCAATCCCTAAACAGACTCCGCTCGGCACGAGGCAGATTGCTGCTGTTTCCCTGGTCTGTCCCTCCACCACCGAACTCACTTTTGTTTCAGACACTTAAGTTAACAGTCACTACAGACTTGCTGTGGTATTGTCAAAAAATCATCTTGTTTACAAACTTGTAATCTTCTTAGTGCAGATCATGTTTGTTTGGTTTTCTTGTGTCCCTCTTTGTTTGGGGAAGAGATGTCAGCCACTGGGACTCCTTTGTCATGACAAAGAGCTGGATAGGACTCACTGTGTGGTGTGGTGTGTCCCTCTCTGGCCACTATATGGCACGTGACTTGGGGAACAGCCCACTGTAGGGACAGTCCACTGTAGGGACAGCCCACTAGGGAAGGCCCACTGTAGGGACAGTCCACTCTTAGGAACAGCCCACTGTAGGGACAGCCCACTCTAGGGACAGCCCACTGTAGGGACAGCTCACTGTAGGGACAGCTCACTCTAGGGACAGCCCACTCTAGGGACAGCCCACTCTAGGGACAGCCCACTCTAGGGACAGCCTACTTTAGCAGACTGCACTAAGATACACAGTTAATTTGTTTCAAAGACGTTCCGATACAGGGTTAAGCAAGAAATTGATCAAGATTACTCATATGGTTTGAATAGCTGATACTCTTACAGGGATAGGAGAAGGACAAATTGCTCCTAATGGGCCTCTCCCTGAGAGAGGCCTATGGACATGGGAGCATCCCTAACACTGAGCCTGCTTTACTTACCGTGATCCCAGGGACCTCCTGGGGTTGAGGAGGGCTGGGGAGGGGGACGAATGGGGCTGGGGGGGCTGCAGCATATCAAAGGATCCTGTTTAAGTCCACCCCCCATCCATCCAGCCTCCACACAGCCATGTCATACACATTGCAGGACCCTCAGTGAGGTTAACCCAGTCATGCCTCTGCTGGCTGGGGACTCAGCAGGACCCTCAGTGAGGTTAACCCAGTCATGCCTCTGCTGGCAGGGGACTCAGCAGGACCCTCAGTGAGGTTAACCCAGTCATGCCTCTGCTGGCAGGGGACTCAGCAGGACCCTCAGTGAGGTTAACCCAGTCATGCCTCTGCTGGCAGGGGACTCAGCAGGACCCTCAGTGAGGTTAACCCAGTCATGCCTCTGCTGGCAGGGGACTCAGCAGGACCCTCAGTGAGGTTAACCCAGTCATGCCTCTGCTGGCAGGGGACTCAGCAGGACCCTCAGTGAGGTTAACCCAGTCATGCCTCTGCTGGCAGGGGACTCAGCAGGACCCTCAGTGAGGTTAACCCAGTCATGCCTCTGCTGGCAGGGGACTCAGCAGGACCCTCAGTGAGGTTAACCCAGTCATGCCTCTGCTGGCTGGGGACTCAGCAGGACCCTCAGTGAGGTTAACCCAGTCATGCCTCTGCTGGCAGGGGACTCAGCAGGACCCTCAGTGAGGTTAACCCAGTCATGCCTCTGCTGGCTGGGGACTCAGCAGGACCCTCAGTGAGGTTAACCCAGTCATGCCTCTGCTGGCAGGGGACTCAGCAGGACCCTCAGTGAGGTTAACCCAGTCATGCCTCTGCTGGCAGGGGAATCAGCAGGACCCTCAGTGAGGTTAACCCAGTCATGCCTCTGCTGGCAGGGGACTCAGCAGGACCCTCAGTGAGGTTAACCCAGTCATGCCTCTGCTGGCAGGGGAATCAGCAGGACCCTCAGTGAGGTTAACCCAGTCGTGCCTCTGCTGGCAGGGGACTCAGCAGGACCCTCAGTGAGGTTAACCCAGTCATGCCTCTGCTGGCAGGGGAATCAGCAGGACCCTCAGTGAGGTTAACCCAGTCATGCCTCTGCTGGCAGGGGACTCAGCAGGACCCTCAGTGAGGTTAACCCAGTCATGCCTCTGCTGGCAGGGGAATCAGCAGGACCCTCAGTGAGGTTAACCCAGTCATGCCTCTGCTGGCAGGGGAATCAGCAGGACCCTCAGTGAGGTTAACCCAGTCATGCCTCTGCTGGCAGGGGAATCAGCAGGACCCTCAGTGAGGTTAACCCAGTCATGCCTCTGCTGGCAGGGGACTCAGCGGGTCCCTCAGTGAGGTTAACCCAGTCATGCCTCTGCTGGCAGGGGACTCAGCAGGACCCTCAGTGAGGTTAACCCAGTCATGCCTCTGCTGGCAGGGGAATCAGCAGGACCCTCAGTGAGGTTAACCCAGTCGTGCCTCTGCTGGCAGGGGACTCAGCAGGACCCTCAGTGAGGTTAACCCAGTCATGCCTCTGCTGGCAGGGGAATCAGCAGGACCCTCAGTGAGGTTAACCCAGTCATGCCTCTGCTGGCAGGGGACTCAGCAGGACCCTCAGTGAGGTTAACCCAGTCATGCCTCTGCTGGCAGGGGAATCAGCAGGACCCTCAGTGAGGTTAACCCAGTCATGCCTCTGCTGGCAGGGGACTCGGCGGGTCCCTCAGTGAGGTTAACCCAGTCATGCCTCTGCTGGCAGGGGACTCAGCAGGACCCTCAGTGAGGTTAACCCAGTCATGCCTCTGCTGGCAGGGGAATCAGCAGGACCCTCAGTGAGGTTAACCCAGTCATGCCTCTGCTGGCAGGGGACTCAGCAGGACCCTCAGTGAGGTTAACCCAGTCATGCCTCTGCTGGCAGGGGACTCAGCAGGACCCTCAGTGAGGTTAACCCAGTCATGCCTCTGCTGGCAGGGGACTCAGCAGGACCCTCAGTGAGGTTAACCCAGTCATGCCTCTGCTGGCTGGGGACTCAGCAGGACCCTCAGTGAGGTTAACCCAGTCATGCCTCTGCTGGCAGGGGACTCAGCAGGACCCTCAGTGAGGTTAACCCAGTCATGCCTCTGCTGGCAGGGGAATCAGCAGGACCCTCAGTGAGGTTAACCCAGTCATGCCTCTGCTGGCAGGGGAATCAGCAGGACCCTCAGTGAGGTTAACCCAGTCATGCCTCTGCTGGCAGGGGAATCAGCAGGACCCTCAGTGAGGTTAACCCAGTCATGCCTCTGCTGGCAGGGGACTCAGCAGGACCCTCAGTGAGGTTAACCCAGTCATGCCTCTGCTGGCAGGGGAATCAGCAGGACCCTCAGTGAGGTTAACCCAGTCGTGCCTCTGCTGGCAGGGGACTCAGCAGGACCCTCAGTGAGGTTAACCCAGTCATGCCTCTGCTGGCAGGGGAATCAGCAGGACCCTCAGTGAGGTTAACCCAGTCATGCCTCTGCTGGCAGGGGACTCAGCAGGACCCTCAGTGAGGTTAACCCAGTCATGCCTCTGCTGGCAGGGGAATCAACAGGACCCTCAGTGAGGTTAACCCAGTCATGCCTCTGCTGGCAGGGGACTCAGCAGGACCCTCAGTGAGGTTAACCCAGTCATGCCTCTGCTGGCAGGGGACTCAGCAGGACCCTCAGTGAGGTTAACCCAGTCATGCCTCTGCTGGCAGGGGACTCAGCAGGACCCTCAGTGAGGTTAACCCAGTCATGCCTCTGCTGGCAGGGGACTCAGCAGGACCCTCAGTGAGGTTAACCCAGTCATGCCTCTGCTGGCAGGGGACTCAGCAGGACCCTCAGTGAGGTTAACCCAGTCATGCCTCTGCTGGCTGGGGACTCAGCAGGACCCTCAGTGAGGTTAACCCAGTCATGCCTCTGCTGGCAGGGGACTCAGCAGGACCCTCAGTGAGGTTAACCCAGTCATGCCTCTGCTGGCAGGGGAATCAGCAGGACCCTCAGTGAGGTTAACCCAGTCATGCCTCTGCTGGCAGGGGACTCAGCAGGACCCTCAGTGAGGTTAACCCAGTCATGCCTCTGCTGGCAGGGGAATCAGCAGGACCCTCAGTGAGGTTAACCCAGTCGTGCCTCTGCTGGCAGGGGACTCAGCAGGACCCTCAGTGAGGTTAACCCAGTCATGCCTCTGCTGGCAGCGGAATCAGCAGGACCCTCAGTGAGGTTAACCCAGTCATGCCTCTGCTGGCAGGGGACTCAGCAGGACCCTCAGTGAGGTTAACCCAGTCATGCCTCTGCTGGCAGGGGACTCAGCAGGACCCTCAGTGAGGTTAACCCAGTCATGCCTCTGCTGGCAGGGGACTCAGCAGGACCCTCAGTGAGGTTAACCCAGTCATGCCTCTGCTGGCAGGGGACTCAGCAGGACCCTCAGTGAGGTTAACCCAGTCATGCCTCTGCTGGCTGGGGACTCAGCAGGACCCTCAGTGAGGTTAACCCAGTCATGCCTCTGCTGGCAGGGGACTCAGCAGGACCCTCAGTGAGGTTAACCCAGTCATGCCTCTGCTGGCTGGGGACTCAGCAGGACCCTCAGTGAGGTTAACCCAGTCATGCCTCTGCTGGCAGGGAACTCAGCGGGTCCCTCAGTGAGGATAACCCAGTCATGCCTTTGCTGGCCGGGGACTCAGCAGGACCCTCAGTGAGGTTAACCCAGTCATGCCTCTGCTGGCAGGGGACTCAGCAGGACCCTCAGTGAGGTTAACCCAGTCATGCCTCTGCTGGCTGGGGACTCAGCAGGACCCTCAGTGAGGTTAACCCAGTCATGCCTCTGCTGGCTGGGGACTAGGACCCTCAGTGAGGTTAACCCAGTCATGCCTCTGCTGGCAGGGGACTCAGCAGGACCCTCAGTGAGGTTAACCCAGTCATGCCTCTGCTGGCAGGGGACTCAGCAGGACCCTCAGTGAGGTTAACCCAGTCATGCCTCTGCTGGCTGGGGACTCAGCAGGACCCTCAGTGAGGTTAACCCAGTCATGCCTCTGCTGGCTGGGGACTCAGCAGGACCCTCAGTGAGGTTAACCCAGTCATGCCTCTGCTGGCAGGGGACTCAGCAGGACCCTCAGTGAGGTTAACCCAGTCATGCCTCTGCTGGCAGGGGACTCAGCAGGACCCTCAGTGAGGTTAACCCAGTCATGCCTCTGCTGGCAGGGGACTCAGCAGGACCCTCAGTGAGGTTAACCCAGTCATGCCTCTGCTGGCTGGGGACTCAGCAGGACCCTCAGTGAGGTTAACCCAGTCATGCCTCTGCTGGCCGGGGACTCAGCAGGACCCTCAGTGAGGTTAACCCAGTCATGCCTCTGCTGGCAGGGGACTCAGCAGGACCCTCAGTGAGGTTAGCCCAGTCATGCCTCTGCTGGCCGGGGACTCAGCAGGACCCTCAGTGAGGTTAACCCAGTCATGCCTCTGCTGGCCTGGGACTCAGCAGGACCCTCAGTGAGGTTAACCCAGTCATGCCTCTGCTGGCCGGGGACTCAGCAGGACCCTCAGTGAGGTTAACCCAGTCATGCCTCTGCTGGCAGGGGACTCAGCAGGACCCTCAGTGAGGTTAACCCAGTCATGCCTCTGCTGGCAGGGGACTCAGCAGGACCCTCAGTGAGGTTAACCCAGTCATGCCTCTGCTGGCAGGGGACTCAGCAGGACCCTCAGTGAGGTTAACCCAGTCATGCCTCTGCTGGCTGGGGACTCAGCAGGACCCTCAGTGAGGTTAACCCAGTCATGCCTCTGCTGGCCGGGGACTCAGCAGGACCCTCAGTGAGGTTAACCCAGTCATGCCTCTGCTGGCAGGGGACTCAGCAGGACCCTCAGTGAGGTTAGCCCAGTCATGCCTCTGCTGGCCGGGGACTCAGCAGGACCCTCAGTGAGGTTAACCCAGTCATGCCTCTGCTGGCCTGGGACTCAGCAGGACCCTCAGTGAGGTTAACCCAGTCTAGCCTCTGCTGGCCGAGGACCCTACACAGTCCCACATGGAGCTCTCACTGACATGAAGCTCATGGATGAGGTTCTCTTGTCTCTTAAACAAACAACTCTCCTTCCCCAGGTGACCTTATTAGGATGGGCTTCACTCCTTAACCAGTCAGGATCAAGCCCCTCATTGGCTAGCTAGTAGACTGAGAAGCCAGACTTCCATTAGACATAACACACTACCAGTCAGAGAGGCATGTATTTCATTTTACCAGGTAAGTTGACTGAGAACACATTCTCATTTACAGCAACGATCTGGGGAATAGTTACAGGGGAGACGAATGAGCCAATTGTAAGCTGGGGATTATTAGGTGGCCATGATCGTATGAGAGCTAGATTGGGTATTTAGCCAGGACACCAGGGTTAACACCCCTACTGTTACGATTAAGTGCCATGGGATATTTAGTGACCACAGAGAGTCAGGACACCCGTTTAACGTCCCATCTGAGATACGGTACCCTGTGGGAATAGACTATCTAAATATATTCTAGGAAGTCAGGTAGTGAGGATTTGGCCAGCAGCCTAGTTGACCCCTGTTGCATCCCTATTTGTCCCCCCTCAACCACAGGCAAAGTCAGCCTGTCTATCCCCTGTCCTCATGTGGATTCAGACAGCCCTACTCCTCCAGTCTCCCCAACAGCTCTTCCTACCCCAGGTACAGTATGAGCTGAGCTGCTTCAGTCTGGGGAGGGCATGGCATCATACATACCCCCTACCACTATTCCAGACCAATGCTTTTGCTCCCCCCATGTGCCCTTTGCTATTGCCTTGTACAGGGGCCTCTGCAACATGTCTGTGTCCTGGCTTTGTGTGTGTGCCAACTGCTATGCGCTGCAACTGTATATCAACACATACACTACATGGCCAAGAGTATGTGGACACCCCTTCAAATGAGTGGATTCGGCTATTTTAGCCATACTCGTTGCTGACAGGTGTATAAAATTGAGCACACAGCCATGCAATCTCCATAGACAAACATGGATCGTACTGAAGAACTTAGTGACTTCAGGATGCCACCATTCCAACAAGTCAGTTTGTCAAATTTCTGTCCTGCTAGACCTGCCCCTGTCAACTGTAAGTGCTGTTATTGTGAAGTGGAAACGTCTCGGAGCAACAACGGCTCCGCCGCAATGTGGTAGGCCACACGAGCTCACAGAACGGGACCGCCGAGTGCTGAAGTGCTTAGCGCACAAAAATCGTATGTCCTCGGTTGCAACACTCCTACCAAGTTTCAAACGGCCTCTGAAAGCAACGTCAACACAATAACTCTTTGTCGGGAGCTTCATGAACTGGGTTTCCATGGCCGAGCAGCCGCACACAATCCTAAGATCACCATGCGCAATGCCAAGCATTGGCTGGAGGGGTGCAAAGCTCACCGCCATTGGACTCTGTAGCAGCGGAAACATGTTCTCTGAAGTGAGGAATCACGTTTCATCATGTGGCAGTCCGATGGACAAATCTGGATTTGGTGGATGCCAGGAGAACGCTACCTGTCCAAATGCATACTGCCAACTGTAAAGTTTGGTGGAGGAGGAATAATAGCCTGGGGCTGTTTTTCATGGTTTGGGCTAGACCCCTTAGTTCCAGTAAAGGGAAATCTTAACGCTACAGTATACAATGACATTCTAGATGATTCTGTGCTACCAACTTTGTGGCAACAGTTTGGGGAAGGCCCTTCCCTGTTTCACCATGACAATACCCCCCATACACAAAATGAGGTTCATACATAAATTGTTTGTCAAGATGGGTGTGGAAGAACTTGACTGGCCTGCACAGAGCCCTGACCTCAACCCCATCGAAAACCTTTGGGATGAATTGGAAAGACGACTACGAGCCATGCCTAATCACCCAACATCAGTGCCCAACCTCACTAATGCTCTTGTGGCTGAATGGAAGCAAGTCCCCACAGCAATGTTCCAACATCTAGTGGAAAGCTTTCCCAGAAGTGGAGGCTGTTATAGCAGCAAAGTGGGGAACAACTCCACAAACTGAAAATAAGTATTTAATGAAACATAGAGTATCTACCAGCGTTTCCTAGTTTTTTTTCTGAGAGTGACTAGAGCTCCATCTACTGGCATTGAGTGATACTGCTCACAGTCCTACTGCCCTGAGAGGACTGTCTGGAAGCCTATGCTTAAAGGGCCAACAAACCACCCTCGTGCTTCAGCGCTTCATGGCCATGTAGAGACATATATAAAAATGAAGCGTATTTTCTGATGCTATGGTCTCTGTCTCTCTTTCTCTACCACCTTCCCTCCTCTATTTTACTCCCTTCTCTCTCTCTCTCTCTCTCTCCCTCCCTCCCTCTAGGTTCTCTCACTCTCTGATGCTGGGGCCAGGCATGCACCCCACAGGGATCCCCCACCCAGCCATCATGCCCCCTTCAGGCAAACTGGACCATTATGACAGGAACATGTACGCGTAAGTACCGCCACATCTCTACACTACCTCCTAGAGCTGTCTATCAAAGGAAATGTGGGATCTACATGGCATACAATGTGTACCGTTGTCTCCCATTCCTGCATTCATTTAAAGTGTATTAAAAGCGTAGATGGATGAATGCTCCTGTGTACATATTCACCATGGGTCCCTCTCTCTCTCTCTCTCTCTCTCTCTCACTCACTCACTCACTCACTCACTCACTCACTCACTCACTCACTCACTCACTCACTCACTCACTCACTCACTCACTCACTCACTCACTCACTCAGTAAGCCTCACCAGGAGCCCAAGCGGGAGAAGGAGCCCAAGAAGCCGGTGATCAAGAAGCCTCTGAATGCTTTCATGCTGTACATGAAGGAGATGAGGGCCAAGGTGATCGCTGAGTGCACACTGAAGGAGAGCGCTGCCATCAACCAGATACTGGGCCGAAGGGTGAGCAGCAAGAACACACATCCATGAATACTCACGCAGCATAGACAGATTCTTTCCCAAATCCCTCATCTCATCCCCTGCTGTTAATTTCACACATGAGAGATGGACTTGAGAGGAATATGTCAGTAATGTGAATTACTACCCTGTGAGTTACCCCCTTCACCTGACTGACTGCTGACACAATACCATTGACCAGGATGCAGAATTATCTAAATGTGATGAATACCCTATGTGATGTTGTCTGTATTGTCTCAAAACTTGGAACAGTGGGCTTTCCTTTATTTGTTAGTCATTTAAGCAATAATGCCTTATATGGGTGTGGTATATGGCCAATATACCAGGGATAAGGGCAGTTCTTATGTACGACGTTGTGCATCGTGCCTAAGAATAGCCCTTAATCATGGTATATTGGCCATATATCACACCTCCTCGGGCCGTTTTGCTTAAAAATACCACGGCTGTCAGCCAATCAGCATTCAGGGTTGGAACCACCCAGTTTATAATTGTGTTTATATCATCCACCTATTAGACACGATCTGCACAGAGGTTGTAGTCATGGGAACTGATGACACAGTTCTGATCTCATCATTGTCTCTGCATCATTGGCTAGGTTAATGAACAACATCTAAATGGTTTCTTTATTTTGCGTGTGTGTGTGTGTGTGTCTCCCCTGCAGTGGCACGCCCTGACCCGGGAGGAGCAGGCCAAGTACTATGAGCTGGCCAGGAAGGAGCGGCAGCTACACATGCAACTCTACCCCAGCTGGTCCGCCAGAGACAACTACGTAAGGGCCGCCTCTTCCTGCTCACACACACACACACACACACACACACACATACACACACACACACACACACACACACACACACACACACACACACACACACACACACACACACACACACACACACACACACACACACACACACACACACACACACACACACACAGCATGATCACCCCACCCTGCCAACTGTCAATCATTAAGGCTAGTGTCTACACATAGAAATAGAACCTATTCTATCCGATCTAGACAGTATTTATTTGGCACATTGTATGTAATGTATCAGTGCAGATCATGTTAGAGAGACGAGTCCAGGGTTTGACACACTCGCTCCTGGGGACCGCCCCAAGGGGTGCACGTTGTGGTTTTGGCCCTAGAACTACACAGCTGATCCAAAATAATCAGCTAATCATCCAGCTTTGATCATTTGAATCAGCTGTGTAGTTTTAGGTTAAAAACCACAACGTGCACCCCTTGGGGTCCTGAGGACAGAGTTTGGGAAATGTTGGAC
The DNA here is from genome assembly GCF_023373465.1 of Oncorhynchus keta. Taxonomy (NCBI): domain Eukaryota; kingdom Metazoa; phylum Chordata; class Actinopteri; order Salmoniformes; family Salmonidae; genus Oncorhynchus; species Oncorhynchus keta. The sequence continues at coordinate 16,731,847 of NC_068431.1, forward strand.
TAGTCTATGACTGTAGTGTTATGAACAGTGTTATAACCTCTTGGCATGCCATTCCTTTAGTGGGGTTTGAGAATGAGATAGATGGTACTAGACATTAGTTGGTCATTAATGGCTGTTCAGGGAGGTGATTTAATTGGCTGTTGAGTGCTTCGCTGTTAGTGACGCACGATGAGTTTTGCTTTTATTAAACATAGCATTACAGTCAGCTGCAAACCTCCCGCTCCCCTCATCTCTGTATTATTTGAATAGGTTTTCATTTCACTGGTAGTTCTATGCATGGAGGGCACCTTTTTCTGTTGTAACAGTGCACTGACTATGAAATGTGTAATTAGTAGTGGGCTTGCTTGTAAAATGAGTTAATAAGTAGTTGAGAGAATTTCTTTAAATACTGTTCAGATAAATATGATGTGTAGTAGAGACATGTTAACGTCTCTATGTAATGTTTGTTGCTGCTTAACTACTCTTCTGTGCTATGCTCAATTGTGAAGTTGCTGTTGAACTCTTCCAGGATGCAGGCCTTAGAGGGTGCGCGGGGGAAAAGAGTAAAGCTGATTGGGTAGGGCACACATTTTACCCCCCTTACCCGCTCTACTAACAGCAGGGTGGCTTTGGCTTGCTCTCCTCAGGCAGTGAGGCTCGGACTGTTGAGAGAGAGAGGACAGCTGGGAGCTGGGCTGGAGAGGATTCTGGGCTTTGGGGGACCACTGTTAGGCTATATCCTCCCTTAGGGCCGGCACAGAGGGGAGGTGGCTAATGTTATGGAAGCTATGTATCTGCATGTATTTCTATGGGAGGTGGTTTTTCTGGACTAGAATTGCCAGTCTTCTCTCACCCCATATGAAAACACACAGGATGAGTCTCAAAGGGAGAACGGTCACTTTCTTTCCTTCCTGGAGATCTTTTACACATCCTATTTCCTTTCCTTGGCTTGATAGAGTTTGGGCTTCTGTATCATAACACACGACAGGGACTTGGCTCTCTCATTTCTCTCTCTCTCTCTCTTGGCTGTGGATAGTTGTGAGATTAGCTGGTTAGGGTGAAGAGGGTTACGGGCTGGTAGTGGTGGCATTGTCAATGAGGTTGTGCATGAAGCTTTTACGACTGCATCTGATTTAGTATAAATCAGATTAATATGACGCAATGTACTATGGATGAAGTTTTTTTTATGTGAACATACATTTTACTCTTTAACACTTTGTCTATTTCTGTGTATCTATCTTCTGATTTCACCAAAGATGCAAAAAATAGTCTGAGAAAATGCTGTCCCAAAACACATTAAAACTAATTGCAGCTCTAGTCTACCCCCTGCTATAGGCTACCCCCTGCTATAGGCTACCCCGTGCTATAGGCTACCCCCTGCTATAGGCTACCCCCTGCTATAGGCTACCCCTTGCTATAGCCTACCCCCTGCTATAGGCTACCCCTTGCTATAGGCTACCCCCTGCTATAGGCTACCCCTTGCTATAGCCTACCCCCTGCTATAGGCTACCCCTTGCTATAGGCTACCCCTTGCTATAGGCTACCCCGTGCTATAGGCTACCCCCTGCTATAGGCTACCCCCTGCTATAGGCTACCCCTTGCTATAGCCTACCCCCTGCTATAGGCTACCCCTTGCTATAGGCTACCCCCTGCTATAGGCTACCCCTTGCTATAGGCTACCCCTTGCTATAGGCTACCCCCTGCTATAGGCTACCCCCTGCTATAGGCTACCCCCTGCTATAGGCTACCCCCTGCTATAGGCTACCCCTTGCTATAGGCTACCCCCTGCTATAGGCTACCCCCTGCTATAGTCTACCCCCTGCTCTCGTCTACCCCCTGCTATAGTCTACCCCCTGCTATAGTCTACCCCCTGCTATAGTCTACCCCCTGCTCTAGTCTACCCCCTGCTATAGTCTACCCCTTGCTATAGTCTACCCCCTGCTATAGTCTACCCCCTGCTATAGTCTACCCCCTGCTATAGTCTACCCCCTGCTATAGTCTACCCCCTGCTCTCGTCTACCCCCTGCTCTAGTCTACCACCTGCTCTAGTCTACCCCCTGCTCTAGTCTACCCCCTGCTATAGTCTACCCCCTGCTATAGGCTAACCCCTGCTCTAGTCTACCCCCTGCTCTAGTCTACCCCCTGCTCAAGTCTACCCCCTGCTCTAGTCTACCCCCTGCTATAGTCTACCCCCTGCTATAGTCTACCCCCTGCTATAGTCTACCCCCTGCTATAGTCTACCCCCTGCTCTAGTCTACCCCCTGCTCTAGTCTACCCCCTGCTATAGTCTACCCCTAGGCCCCTGCTATAGTCTACCCCCTGCTATAGTCTACCACCTGCTCTAGTCTACCCCCTGCTCTAGTCTACCCCCTGCTATAGTCTACCCCTGCTATAGGCTAACCCCTGCTCTAGTCTACCCCCTGCTCTAGTCTACCCCCTGCTATAGTCTACCCCCTGCTATAGTCTACCCCCTGCTCTAGTCTACCCCCTGCTCTAGTCCCCCTGCTATAGTCTACCCCTGCTATAGTCTACCCCCTGCTATAGTCCCCTGCTATAGTCTACCCCCTGCTCTAGTCTACCCCCTGCTCTAGTCTACCCCCTGCTATAGTCTACCCCCTGCTATAGTCTACCCCCTGCTATAGTCTACCGTTCCCAAACACAAGCCAGAAAACAAGGGTAGTCATGTGATCTGTTAGCAAAACAGGAAAAGGAAGGCCACCCACACAGTCGTGGGGTTTTCTCCCATAGGTCATAACCACACACACTCTGCTTCAGGGAGCAGCGAGGGTAGACAAGTCTCTACGTAGGCATCAAAGAGCTGTTCCCACATCCTCTCCACAATATGCCACTCCAGACTGAATAACTCTCTTCAGCAATACAACCCCGACCGTGTCTGTGCTGCCATTAAGGTCCCACTGTATAGCCCATGGACTTTAAAACAGCATGGTGTAGAGGTCGACCTCTAGTATGGTGGTGGCAGGAGAATCCATTACTGTGGATATTTACACTTAAATATAGTCATTTGTGGCCTGAATGATCATCAACTGTCCTCAGACCCCAGTCCATGACTTGTGAATTGGGCGTCTCTGCTACACGAGGCTCATGAACATGGTGAACTTCATAACATGGTTCTCCCATGTCTTCATAGAGATATCACGTACAGATAACATAGAAACGTGTTTCCCCTACTGACTCTCTGTGTGTCTGGTTGTGTTTCCCCTACTGACTCTCTGTGTGTCTGGTTGTGTTTCCCCTACAGACTCTCTGTGTGTCTGGTTGTGTTTCCCCTACTGACTCTCTGTGTGTCTGGTTGTGTTTCCCCTACAGACTCTCTGTGTGTCTGGTTGTGTTTCCCCTACTGACTCTCTGTGTGTCTGGTTGTGTTTCCCCTACTGACTCTCTGTGTGTCTGGTTGTGTTTCCCCTACAGACTCTCTGTGTGTCTGGTTGTGTTTCCCCTACTGACTCTCTGTGTGTCTGGTTGTGTTTCCCCTACTGACTCTCTGTGTGTCTGGTTGTGTTTCCCCTACTGACTCTCTGTGTGTCTGGTTGTGTTTCCCCTACTGACTCTGTGTGTGTCTGGTTGTGTTTCCCCTACAGACTCTCTGTGTGTCTGGTTGTGTTTCCCTCTACAGACTCTGTGTGTCTGGTTGTGTTCCCCCTACTGACTCTGTGTGTGTGTCTGGTTGTGTTTCCCCTACAGACTCTCTGTGTGTCTGGTTGTGTTCCCCCTACAGACTCTCTGTGTGTCTGGTTGTGTTTCCCCTACTGACTCTGTGTGTGTCTGGTTGTGTTTCCCCTACAGACTCTCTGTGTGTCTGGTTGTGTTCCCCCTACTGACTCTCTGTGTGTCTGGTTGTGTTTCCCCTACAGACTCTCTGTGTGTCTGGTTGTGTTTCCCCTACAGACTCTCTGTGTGTCTGGTTGTGTTTCCCTCTACAGACTCTCTGTGTGTCTGGTTGTGTTTCCCCTACATACTCTCTGTGTGTCTGGTTGTGTTTCCCCTACATACTCTCTGTGTGTCTGGTTGTGTTTCCCTCTACAGACTCTCTGTGTGTCTGGTTGTGTTTCCCCTACTGACTCTCTGTGTGTCTGGTTGTGTTTCCCCTACTGACTCTCTGTGTGTCTGGTTGTGTTTCCCCTACAGACTCTCTGTGTGTGTCTGGTTGTGTTTCCCCTACTGACTCTGTGTGTGTCTGGTTGTGTTTCCCCTACAGACTCTCTGTGTGTGTCTGGTTGTGTTTCCCCTACTGACTCTGTGTGTGTCTGGTTGTGTTTCCCCTACTGACTATGTGTGTGTCTGGTTGTGTTTCCTCTACAGACTCTGTGTGTGTCTGGTTGTGTTTCCCCTACAGACTCTCTGTGTGTCTGGTTGTGTTTCCCCTACAGACTCTCTGTGTGTCTGGTTGTGTTTCCCTCTACAGACTCTCTGTGTGTCTGGTTGTGTTTCCCCTACTGACTCTCTGTGTGTCTGGTTGTGTTTCCCTCTACAGACTCTCTGTGTGTCTGGTTGTGTTTCCCCTACAGACTCTCTGTGTGTCTGGTTGTGTTTCCCCTACTGACTCTCTGTGTGTCTGGTTGTGTTCCCCCTACAGACTCTCTGTGTGTCTGGTTGTGTTTCCCCTACTGACTCTCTGTGTGTCTGGTTGTGTTTCCCCTACTGACTCTCTGTGTGTCTGGTTGTGTTTCCCCTACTGACTCTCTGTGTGTCTGGTTGTGTTCCCCCTACAGACTCTCTGTGTGTCTGGTTGTGTTTCCCCTACTGACTCTCTGTGTGTCTGGTTGTGTTTCCCCTACAGACTCTCTGTGTGTCTGGTTGTGTGTCCCCTACAGACTCTCTGTGTGTCTGGTTGTGTCTCCCCTACTGACTCTCTGTGTGTCTGGTTGTGTTTCCCCTACAGACTCTCTGTGTGTCTGGTTGTGTTTCCCCTACTGACTCTCTGTGTGTCTGGTTGTGTTTCCCCTACTGACTCTCTGTGTGTCTGGTTGTGTTTCCCCTACTGACTCTCTGTGTGTCTGGTTGTGTTTCCCCTACTGACTCTCTGTGTGTCTGGTTGTGTTCCCCCTACAGACTCTCTGTGTGTCTGGTTGTGTTTCCCCTACTGACTCTCTGTGTGTCTGGTTGTGTTTCCCCTACAGACTCTCTGTGTGTCTGGTTGTGTTTCCCCTACAGACTCTCTGTGTGTCTGGTTGTGTTTCCCCTACTGACTCTCTGTGTGTCTGGTTGTGTTTCCCCTACAGACTCTCTGTGTGTCTGGTTGTGTTTCCCCTACTGACTATCTGTGTGTCTGGTTGTGTTTCCCCTACAGACTCTCTGTGTGTCTGGTTGTGTTTCCCCTACTGACTCTGTGTGTGTCTGGTTGTGTTCCTCCTACTGACTCTGTGTGTGTCTGGTTGTGTTTCCCCTACTGACTCTGTGTGTGTCTGGTTGTGTTTCCCCTACTGACTCTGTGTGTGTCTGGTTGTGTTTCCCCTACTGACTCTCTGTGTGTCTGGTTGTGTTTCCCCTACTGACTCTCTGTGTGTCTGGTTGTGTTTCCCCTACTGACTCTCTGTGTGTCTGGTTGTGTTTCCCCTACTGACTCTCTGTGTGTCTGGTTGTGTTTCCCCTACAGACTCTCTGTGTGTCTGGTTGTGTTTCCCCTACTGACTCTGTGTGTGTCTGGTTGTGTTTCCCCTACTGACTCTGTGTGTCTGGTTGTGTTTCCCCTACTGACTCTCTGTGTGTCTGGTTGTGTTTCCCCTACTGACTCTGTGTGTGTCTGGTTGTGTTTCCCCTACTGACTCTCTGTGTGTCTGGTTGTGTGTTCCAACAGGGCAAGAAGAAGAGAAGAAAAAGAGAGAAGCAGCAGGACTCCTCAGCAGGTAATGTCCTCTCTCTCTCTTCTCTGCCAAACTCCTGGACCAACCCTGAGCTTCAATACGATATTCTATTCAACCCTTATTCAATCGCTTGAAACAACTTTCCTGGTCCCCTAGCCGTACCCACGTCTATTATTGGTTTGTACTCTGACTGGGTCACTGCTGCTCTAACTAACAGGGTGTGAAAGCTTTTCCTCTCCTCTCTAATGGTCTGTGTCCTGAATGGAGTCCTGCTCCATCTACTCTGTTCTGGCTCCTACTCAGTAATTGGGCACTAACAGTTTGATTTGATGGCGTTCTGATTTACCATCTCTGTCAATGCTTCAACTTCTGCCCTGACCTCTTGATCTGATCTCTCTCTCCATCACCCTCTCTCTCTTTCTTCATCTCCTTCTCTTTCATAACTTATTTTGTGTGCGCATGCTGCCTTGTGCTCAGACCCTGGCTCTCCTAAGAAATGCAGAGCTCGCTTCGGCCTCAACCAACAAACGGACTGGTGCGGTCCCTGCAGGTGTGTACCTCTTGGTCTGCTACCTCTCTCTCCCTCCTCTGTGAGCGCGCCTCAGCCTACTGCTGTGCTCCGCTCTGCATGCACTCGTCTCACTAACCTATTTTGTGACCCACATTGCCCCCTACAGGTAGAGAACCCCAGCAGGGGGGGGCTAAAGCTGCTTTACTGGCTGGTGATGGGGTGTCTCCTCAGGGATTGGTGGGTGATGCTGATCAAAGGAAAGTGGGAGGGGTCCTGTATGTCTGAGGGGAGAAAGAGGTTTCACACAGAGGTGCTCTCTGCTTAAAACAGCCATTTCTTGGTTATGCTATCGGTGGAAATGACAAAGCAGTGGATGGAGGATGGGTCATGCTCATCATCAGCACCTTTTTTACCAACTCAATCTGTTAACATCAGTGTAGAGGTGTGAAGAAAGCCTGCCACTCATAATAATAATAATAATATATGCCATTTAGCAGATGCTTTTATCCAAAGTGACTTACAGTCATGTGTGCATACATTCTACGTATGGGTGGTCCCGGGAATCGAACCCACTACCCTGGCGTTACAAGCACCATGCTCTACCAACTGTGCCACCACTCCCCTCAACTCCATCATGCCAGTGTCTTCCCCACCACGCTGTCACATCATGGAAATCTCCTTACCACTGTGTGTGTGTTGCGAGAGAACAAAGGGAGGCGAATGTGGTTAGTGAGAATCCTGATCACCGCAGATGAACGCAATCTCTTGCACATGCACTGCTGCTCTGCACTTTGATAGCATTTCTCATGCTCATCAGCCCTCAACTTTCTCCATTCATGTGGTCAGGCAGTGCAGCTTTTGATGGTGAACTCTGACATTTAGAATCGCTCTCCCTCTCTTCCTCCTTCCCTCTCTCTCTCTAAATATGTCCTCGCGCCTTTACTTGCGGTGGCACCAAGTGACTCACGTTATATTCTGGTAATGATCATGAGATAAGGTGTGCTACTTTGGTTTGCATTTGGTTGAAGAAGAGGCAAACAGCTGCTGTTTGTTAACAATTAAGCTTAGAACACAACATTTAATGTTCATTACAACAACCACAAATATCAAGGAAATGGCATTGAATGATCTATACATATTCAATGGTATTCAATGGATTTGCAGTTAAATATCTCTCGACTTGACCGAAAACTCAATTCAATCATGTTGAAAACAGTAAAAAGTTCATTCTGGTGACACTTTGCATCCACGCTTTATTCACAGATAACTCTCTTGACTGTTCCTAGGAGGAAAAAGAAGTGCATTCGATACCTTCAAGGAGGATGGTGCACCAGCCCCACTTCTTCCGATGGAAGCGCTATAGACTCGCCCCTCTCCCCCGTTGACGGCATCCCCCCTCAGCCTGCTTCCCCCTTGCACAACCCCCTGCACCTCCTGCCCAGCAAACACACACCCCTTATCCTCTCAAAATCCACGACCACAGAACTGTCTTTCAAAGCTTTAATAGAATCATCCCAACAGCACGACAATATCCATCATCATCATGACTGTACCCTGCCCAAGTCTCACTAGCCAGCAGCCTCACCTGCCCTGTCCCCTCTCACACTGCCTCCCACCATTCCAACACACAGACACAACCCAACTCAATCAGGACCAGACCTGGAGTGGGAAGCAACACACTGGAGACAGACCTTCACCACAAATATCCCCAAACAACAAGGGAGCCAACGAGTCAGGGAGAGGATCAAGGATGACATTCACATCAATATGACTGACTGACACATGACTGATTTATTAAGTGCTCATGTCATTTTCACATTGCTGTACTGAAGGCAGTACTGTATGTACAGGGATGACTGCTTCTATTCAAACTGCCTCAAGTCAAATTGATTCCTTTTCCAAAGATTTTTACAGAGTACTGTGCTCCTCCTTTTCATAAGACTTACATTCAGATGTGTCAAAGGAACCTTTTCCAACATATAGTATTTATATTGATTAACAATGTGGTATAAGGTTGAAACTATAAGGTAGAAATTATATATTTTTTTCGCTGAGTAAACATGTTGTCTCCCCTTGGAGAGAATCATCTCTATGTTATATTCATTTGTTTTAGGCACTTCCTGCTTGTCAGTTAAATTCTTGAGATACATTATTTTGATGTAGGTTTCTCACACAGAATTACAACATTCTTGGTGTTTGTTCATATGGATGCAGTTATATAACTAAAAAACAAGGCAACAGTAAACATGTCATCCCCACGAATGATTCAGTGTCCCACCCCCAGGTAGTGACAATTAGAACGTATTTTCTGTGTATTATTTTTTTTTTTTTAAGTAATAATTATCCTTCGCTGTATGTAATGGACCGAGCTTATAGGTTCTAATGGGAAATGTGTTGCTCTTAAGGAGATGCATATATGTAAAAAATAAAATGTTAAAAAGTAATGAGTGGCTCAAACGGGACAGGACATATGCTTGTTTAAAGTTTGGAAATTTAGTTGATTACTATAGTGGCCCCCTTGGGCCAATCTGTCATTTTGTAAATGCCAGATCTCTATGGCAAGACGCATCATTCACCCAGGTTCTGTAAAAATCGATCCAGTGGTGTCAGATATCGCGGGACTAATGTATGGATGTAGACAACGCCAGATAGATTTAATCAAGGTGGACAATACATTCAGCAGTCTCTGGCCTGCCTCACACTGAATGAACGTTCTATTCTGTAAACTAAACACCAAATGGGTACCATATTTCATTGTGTTGTAAAGTTTTATAAATGTTGAATTCCCTCTATAAATAACATTTTATGTTATGTAAAGGGTTTTTAAAAGTTCTGTTTAGTCTCTCAACCATTTCTGAAGCAATACATGTTTTTTTTTACATTTTCCTTCTCAGAGAAAACACATTTTGTGGATGAGTTTTGCATTAGCTTTGCCTTTCATTGAAGTTACCACAGATGTCATTTTCAGTGTGTGCATGTTCCACCTTAGTGTACCAAAAATACATGTGAAAAAAACAATGGTTCATTTACTGCTTGCAAGCATTAAACTGCTTCCATTGGAGATACTATAGGCTGATAGTCCATAAGATGCCACACAGCTCATATAAAGAACTGCACATAGGAAAAAGTTGTGTACTAAACAGTCCACCTTTTGTATTTGTTTTTAACACATTGAACAACTTCTGCTCTCGATGTAATACTCATTTTTGTTTTGTGTATTAAAGTATTTTGAAAATCTGGATCAGTCTCCTTACTATTTCACATCAAATGAACAAGCAATCAAAACAGCAGACAGACATTCTTTTAATTCATTTACTTACTCCTGGAATTGAATAGTAATCCTAAATGTCATTTTCAGAGCAGAACTGATTAAAGATTCCAATCCAAATACCATAAGTTGTGTGAAAGACGGCACAGACACTTCAACAAGTATTTCCAGTCCACGGGACATTTCACACATTTACCCCCACTTCTAATGTCCTATTAACGCCCGTCTCCCTAAGATGACGTTAAAACTACGGCACAGAAGAGGCTGCGATTATAAAATTCAGTATTGAGCCATCATTTCAGTTGACTCAACAAAAAGAAGATGTAAACATGTTCATTAAAAAAAAATACTATAGCAATTGAAAACGGAGAGAGCGGTGCAGCTACTCTAGAAATTGGAACGAAAACCCAGAACCCAGACTCGTGAATATAAAGTGAAGTAAAATGTGTAAAAACATGAAATAGCTAATTTTATTATTTCACACCATACAAGCAATGGAAATGGTCATGCGATGAGTACACGGGGGAGGTCTGTCACTCTAATAGACTAAATGTAATATTAACAAGTATGAACAACGCAGTGCAACCAATTACTAGAACAATCCTTTCAGTGTGTTAGTGTTGGAAGACTCCTCCTCTATTTCTCTTCACACCACTGGTTCTCCTTGCGTACCTGAGGGGGGAGACAATGGAAAGGCAACACAGAGTGTCACATCAAGTCATATGCATAATATCACAAGAGCTCTGTGTTCAGGACTGAGGTTATGACCCAAATGGCACCCTATTCCTTTTATATAGTGCACTACAGGCGCTGGTCAAATCAAAAGTAAGGCACTGTATAGACTAGAATAGTATAGAGAAGGTATTCCCAAACTGGGGTACGCAAATTATATATATTTTTAAATGAATACTTCACATTTTCAAACAGTACATTTATATTTTCCAACAGGGCTATGCATATGGTTCTCGCCTGAGGAGCCTCGTTTCACTGCCAAAAATAAAATTAAACCATCTAGTGTTCAGTGAAATAACAAATAATTAACATCCAATCACATTAACTGTTACTCTCTCACTGGAAACCTCCACTCTTGCGCAGACATTCAGAAACAAAGCATACCATTTAAAAAGTGAAGCCACGGGAGTTGAGTGAGGATAAAGACGACTTCCGAGTTGTAAGACATGTATAAAAGCAACAGATACCATTCATTAGAAAGGGCTAGAAACGTCTTATATAGTGAGCTACCAAGTGTCTAAGAGAGGCAAGCCCCATACTATTGTGGAGGACTTCATTATTCCTGCTACCGCAGATATGGCTGGAACAATGCTGGAGGAAAAGGCCTCAAAAAACTATACAGACAATTTCTTCATCAAACAACACTGTTTCACGACTCATCAGTGACATGGCAGGAGATGTTTTGAAACAATAACTACTTTGCGTACAAGCCAGTGAATTATATGCGTTACAGCTGGATGTGTCAATAGACGTGGCGGGCCTGGCACAGCTCCTGGTATACAGTCGTGGACAAAAGTTTTGAGAATGACACAAATATTAATTTTCACAAAGTCTGCTGCTTCAGTGTCTATAGATATTTTTGTCAGATGTTATTATGGAATACTGAAGTATAATTACAAGCATTTCATAAGAGTCAAAGGATTGACAATTACATGAAGTAGATGCAGAGTCAATATTTGCAGTGTTGACCCTTCTCTTCTTTCAAGACCTCTGCAATCCACCCTGGCATGCTGTCAATTAACTTATGGGCCACATCCTGACTGATGGGAGCCCATTCTTGCATAATCAATGCTTGGAGTTTGTCAGAATTTGTGGGGTTTTGTTTGTCCACCCGCCTCTTGAGAATTGACCACAAGTTCTCAATGGGATTAACGTGTGGGGAGTATCCTAGCCATGGACCCAAAATATCAATGTTTTGTTCCCCGAGCCACTCAGTTATCATTTTACCGTATGGCAAGGTGCTCCGTGCTGGAAAAGGCTTTGTTCGTCACCAAACTGTTCCTGGATGGTTGGGAGAAGTTGCTCTCAGAGGATGTGTTTGTATCATTCTTTATTCATGGCTGTGTTCTCAGGCAAAATTGTGAGTGAGCCCACTCCCTTGACTGAGAAGCAACCCCACACATGAATGGTCTCAGGATGCTTTACTGTTGGCATGACACAGGACTGATGGTAGCGCTCACCTGGTCTTCTCTGGACAAGCTTTTTTCCGGATGCCCCAAACAATCGGAAAGGGGATTCATCAGAGAAAATGACTTTACCCCAGTCCTTAGCAGTCCAATCCCTGTACCTTCTGCAGAATATCAGTAGGTCCGGCTTCTTTGGTGCCCTTCTTGAACTGAAACCAGGCCATCCTCCAAAAGTTTGCTGGACTTTCTTGAGCGCCCTGAAGCCTTCTTCACAACAATTGAACCGTTCTCCTTGAAGTTCTTGATGATCCGATAAATGGTTAATTTAGGTGCAATCTTACTGGCAGCAATATCCTTGCCTGTGAAGTCCTTTTTGTGCAAAGCAATGATGACGGCACATGTTTCCTTGCAGGTAACCATGGTTGACAGAGGAACAATAATGATTCCAAGCACCACCCTCCTTTTGAAGCTTCCGGCCTGTTATTCAAACTCAACCAGCATGACAGAGTGATATCCAGCCTTGTCCTCGTCAACACTCACACCTGTGTTAACGAGAGAATCACTGACATGTCAGCTGGTCTTTTTGTGGCAGGGCTGAAATGCAGTGGAAATGTTTTTTGGGGGATTCATTTCGTTTGCATGGCAAATAGGGATTTTGCAATTAATTGCAATTCATCTGATCAATCTTCATAACATTCTGGAGTATATGCAAATTTCCATCATACAAACTGAGGCAGCAGACTTTGTGAAAATTAATATTTGTGTCATTCAAAACTTTTGGCCACAACTGTACAGTTGAAGTCAGAAGTTTACATACACTTAGGTTGGAGTCATTAAAACTTGTTTTTCAACCACTCCACAAATTTCTTGTTAACAAACTATAGTTTTGGAAAGTCGCTTAGGACATCTACTTTGTGCATGACAAGTAATTTTTCGAACAATTGTTTACAGACAGATTATTCCACTTATAATTCACTATCACAATTCCAGTGGGCCAGAAGTGTACTACATACACTAAGTTGACTGTGCCTTTAAATGATGTCATGTCTTTAGAAGCTTTTGATAGGCTATTTGACATCATTTGAGTCAATTGGAGGTGTACCTGTGGATGTATTTCAAGGCCTACCTCCAAACTCAGTGCCTCTTTGCTTGACATCATGGGAAAATCAAAAGAAATCAGCCAAAAACTCAGGAAAAAAATTGTGGACCTCCACAAGTCTGGTTCATCCGTGGGAGCGATTTCCTAACGCATGAAGGTACCACGTTCATCTGTACAAACAATAGTACGCAAGTATAAACACCATGGGACCACGCCGCCGTCATACCGCTCAGGAAAGAGACGCATTCTGTCTCCTAGAGAAGAAAGTAATTTGGTGCGAAAAGTGCAAATCAATACCAGAAGAACAGCAAAAGGACCTTGTGAAGATGCTGGAGGAAACGGGTACAATATCAACATAACCTGAAAGGCCGCTCAGCAAGGAAGAAGCCACTGCTCAAAAACCGCCATAAAAAAGCCAGACTACAGTTTGCAACTGCAAATGGGGACAAAGATCTTACTTTTTGGAAAAATGTCCTCTGGTCTGATGAAACAAAAATAGAACTGTTTGGCCAGAATGACCATCGTTATGTTTGGAGGAAGAGGGGGGGATGCTTGCAAGCCGAAGAACACCATCCCAACCGTGAAGCACGGGGGTGGCAGCAACATGTTGTGGGGGTGCTTTGCTGCAGGAGGGACTGGTGCACTTCACAAAATAGATGGCATCATGAGGTAAGAAAGTTATTGAAGCAACATCTCAAGACATGTCAGGAAGTTAAAGCTTGGTCGCAAATGGGTCTTCCAAATTGACAATGACGCCAAGCATACTTCCAAAGTTGTGTTAAAATGGCTTAAGGAAAACAAAGTCAAGGTATTGTAGTGGCCATCAAAGCCCTGACCTCAAGCCTATAGAAAATGTGGGCAGAACTGAAACAGCATGTGCGAGCAAGGAGGCCTACAAACCTGACCCAGTTTACACCAGGAACGTCAAGAAGAAAGGGCCAAAATTTACCCAACTTATTGTGGGAAGCTTGTGGAAGGCTACCCAAAATGTTTGACCCAAGTTAAACAATTTAAAGGCAATGCTAGCAAATACTAATTGAGTGTACGTAAACTTCTGACCCACTGGGAATGTGATGTAAGAAATAAAAGCTAAAAAAATAAAATCACTCTACTATTATTCCGACATTTCACATTCTTAAAATAAAGTGTTGATCCTAACTGACCTAAGACAGGGAATTTTACGAGGATTCAATGTCAAGAATTGTGAAGAACTTGAGTTTAAATGTATTTGGTTTATGTAAACTTCCGACTTCAACTGTATGTCCGGTACGTTTATGGGGGGGGTTCAATTAAGGAGGAGATCCTCTTCTGGAAACCAGGACAACATAGGAGGATATTTTTTAAGACTGAGACAGCTTTGTGACATCAAATGGACTTTGGTGGTCAAGATGTGTTGGTATCTGTACTGATGGCGCAAAAGCCATGATCGGGAGTCATAGTGGAGTGGCGTGCAAGCAGTTGCTCCAGATGCCACTTGGGTACTCGGCAGCATCCACCGAGAGGCTCTTGCTGCCAAGGGAATGCCTGACAGCCTGAAAAAGGTTTTAGACACTACAGTGAAAATGGTTAACTTTGATAAAGCTCTCGTGTATTTTCTGCATCATGCAATGATATGGGCAACGACCATGTGGGGTCTGTTTTACAACATACAGAAAAAGTGTGCTGGTTATCAAGAAGCAAAGTATTGATACTTTTTTAATTGAGAGATTAAGAGATGAGGTTAAAACATTTTTTTACTGATCATAATTTCTACTAGTCTGAACGCTTGCATGATGAGTTTCTCACACCACTGGCCTATCAGGGTGATGTTTTTATCGTCTGAATGATCTGAATCTAGGATTATAGGGACTCTGCAACTTTATTCAATGTGCGGGACAAAATTGGGGCTATCATTAAGAAGTTGGAGCTCTTTTCTGTCTGCATTAACAAGGACAACACACAGGTCTTTCCATAATTATATGATTTTTTTGCGTGCAAATGAACTCAAGCTTACGAACAATGTCAAATGTGATATAGCGAAGCCCCCGAGTGAGCTGGATGCGCAATAACGCGGGTACTTTCCCGAAACGGATGACCCAAACAACTGGATTCGTTATCCCTTTCATGCCCTGCCTCCAGTCCACTTACCAATATCTGAACAAGAGAGCCCCATCGAAATCGCAACAAGCGGTTCAGTAAAGAATATAATTTAAATCAGAAGCCAGTGCCAGACTTCTGGATAGGGCTGCGCTCAGTGTCTTGCCTTGACTAATCGCGCTGTTAAGACACTGATGCCCTTTGCAACCACGTACCTATGTTAGAGCGGATTCTCGTCCCTCGCTAGCATCAAAACATCAAGGCACAGACTGTGTGGAAAATTATTTAAGACAGACTCTTTGATTATATTGTTATTTGTGTCCTGGTCCTATAAGAGCTATTTTGTCACTTCCCACAAGCCGGGTTGTGACAAAAACTCACACTCGTTATGTTTAAAAAATGTATCGTATAGTGTGCGCATGGCAGGCTTACAATGACGGCAAAAAACAACATTTGAGAGTGTGCTGACCCTGGTGCTAGAGGGGGTACGCAGCTTGAGGTTGAATGTTTGAAGGGGTACCACTGGTAGAGAATAGAGTGCCATTTGGGAGGAGTCCTGAGAACCACAGAAGGTCTTATTACCTGGGCTTCCTCTTCTTCTGTGAAGTCATTTTTGATGTTGAACGTCTTCCTGATCTCCTCTGGGGTCTTTCCTTTGATCATGTTGGCCACCGTCTTGCAGGTGACATCTAGCAGTCCTTTGATGTCTAAATAGTTTGCAGCCTAAACATAAAATAAGATCAAATTAAAGGAGAATGAGGATGAATGAAAGCAACTGCAAATGCTTTGACATGCCTGGCTTCCACGTGAACTATTTCAGCCCTAAGCTTAGGCTATGTGAACAGGTTTCAGGAAATGGGTCAAACCTGCTGCTCAAATGATATACTTGTGTCACAGATCCTAAGAGCCCCCAGCACTACAAAAATGTTTTGCACAATTCCTGCAAAATAACCAATGCATTAAGTGTGCTTGTTTCATGTAATACACATACCGGACTTCCT
Organism: Oncorhynchus keta; assembly: GCF_023373465.1. Classification (NCBI taxonomy): domain Eukaryota; kingdom Metazoa; phylum Chordata; class Actinopteri; order Salmoniformes; family Salmonidae; genus Oncorhynchus; species Oncorhynchus keta. Next base: position 16,747,741 of record NC_068431.1, read on the forward strand.
GAGCTACATATAGATAGGAAAAGAAAACGCAGCCGCCTCCATATGTTTCAATGCAAAGCCGGCGGCAGATAAGCACCTTGACACTACCACAGGTAGGGGCTTCCCCTGCCGCCCACATAGGAAATTTATTGGACGCTCAAGGTAAAAAATAAATACAAAAATGTTACTTTTGCCTCCCCTCATTGACCAATCAAATTACAGGGGCTGGATGCCTTTTTCTGGGTTGTTTTTTTGGGATAATCCAGAGGTATAACAGCCACTACTTGTACCACCAAAGTTTGATGCTTTATAAACTGGGCGGCGTCGCCGGTGTTATTGACTCCCTGTGTGTAAGACCCTTTAGTAATTATAGGCCCTCTAATTATAACATGTTATTAAGCACCTACTTGTCACTCAAAGCACTTCACTAGTGCTGTACAACAGTATGTTCAGCGAGCTAACCATTGCCTAAATTAAATTCAAGATCTGAGACACTACCTCCTTGTAAGTGGGCAGGTGTCAAACTCTTTCTGTGAGTGGGAAAGGGGTTATCTAGTCAGTTGCACAAATGAATACATTCAACCGAAATGTGTCGTCCGCATTTAACCCAACCCCTCTGAATCAGAGGTGTGGGGGGCTGCCTTAATCGACATCCACGTCATCGGGCACCCGGGGAGCAGTTGTTGTGGTTGGGGGTTAACTGCCTTGCGCAAGGGCAGAACAGCAGACTTTTCCACCTTGTCGGCTCGGGGATTCCAACCAGCAACTTCTTGGTTACTGGCCCAACACTCTTAACCGCTAGGCTACCTGTGAGTGGGAGGCGGTATGTACACACTAGAATAAGTTCGAAGAGGGTCCCTTGGTCCACTTTGAGGAACTCCTGGTCCCAGACGGGTATGTCATCCGTCCTTTTCTCCTTGTTCTCGTCATCCTCGGGGGGAGGGGGATCATCTTTGTGATGGGTGCACCACTGGATAACCTGTAGGGAGGAAAGTGAACAACAACTAGTCCAAGCACACTGAGAGAATCAACAGTCAGACATGCCATGCGTCCTTCTTCCATTCAGTCCCGTTTAAAAAGGCCTAAGTCGAGGAAGGAGGTCACAGAGCACACAGGAAAGTTTCTGTATGGAGCTTCATGCTTCTGGCAGAGATAGAAATGCTATTCTACAGGTGTAAGCGCCAAACTGACAGCCATCAAGATTGGTTTTCCATTTTACTTGAACTTCAAGTTTCACCACAAGCCAGGCAGGACATGTAAGTTGTCTAACTATGCAAACACATTTCTCCAAACAAAATGTAATTTCCCCCAAACAAAATTAGATCCATTAATTACATGGATACAGTTGCTGAACAAAGCAGCTTGTCTCTCAGTTGGAGAGACGCATACACAAGACATTGTACAATTTGACAGGGAGGAAATAAGTAAAGTAAACTTTAATCCTACAACCCTTCACACAGTATTAATCCAACTAGCACTGGTTGGATGGACGAAACACCTGATGCAGACAATCTCAGCATTTTGTTTATCGTGATTATGAGAGGTGCTTTTGTTATGTTATACTCTTCAAATCATCCATGGCCACATGAACACTGGACTGTGGTGTTAATCCCTACCATCAGCGTGGACTCTCACAGTGCCTCCCACATAGGTAAGGATCTCTGTTACAGGTTTGAGACCATCCTTCGGTCTACAAGTTTAACTTTTATCAGTTTCTAATTGTGCCAAAATGTTGCACTTCTTGGAGAAAAGCCAAGCCTGGTTTGGGTTCAACTGAATTGTACCACTATGGATAGAATGAATGTACAATACAACAGAGAATGGAATTATTGATAATAAAGCAAGCTCTGGTTGGAAGCAGGCACTTTTTACTAAGGTTCTCCATGGCCATCTCCACACAGTTTACCTGTCCCTCAGTCCATTGCACCAAATATGGGATTTGTGACAGTGTGTCCATTCCACTTACCTTCTTGAGGATAGCCGCATTCACATTAGGGAGGGGGACTGGATCATCATCTCCTTCATCATCCATACCCAAATCTGTCAAGGACAACCATTAGACAAGTGCACACAGATGCTGCAAGACAGTTTTGATAAATGTATTTTACCGTCTGAACTACTGATAGCTATGTATGCTACGTCAATGATGTTCAACCTCATGTTACAAACGCCTAACTACAGAGTGCATAGCTAGCTACATACCTTCCAGCATTGTCTTTATTGTCACAGACTGCTTTGCTATTTCCACATCCACCTCAAAGATCTCTCCATCTGAACTTTGCAGTTTAATTGTTGGCATCTGTAAAATAAGAGGAAAACGGTTGTCAGCTTCAGACTTGAACGTTACCGAGCAGAGTGATGACTAATATCGGGGGCCATAAAGTACATTTTATATCGCTAGGTGACACAGAGACCTACTTGGCTAACAAACCAAGTACCTAACAATTAGCTGACGTTAGCGACATTAGTTAAGGTGGCTAGCTAATGTTAGCTAGAAGGCCATTTCCGTGGATGCTGTTAGCTACTAACGTTAACGTTCGCTAACTAGCGAAGTATCCTAACGCTAGTCGGTACCTAACGTTACCGAAACACTTAACATGTTTTAAAATCTTACATGGCATGGTAGACAGGTTACTTAGCTAGCAAACGGTAGCAAGCTAATTCGCTAACTACCAGTTCACGCACTAACTTACTAGCTATCCATTAGTATAGGTTGAATATTACATGAGCTAACCTCGATTCCAGCTAACGTTACAGTCTGGGCAACTGTCAACAAAAAGGGAGTCTGAAGCGGTCCAATGCTGAAATAAGACCGACTCAACGCTAGCTAGCTAGCGTTACGCATAACATTTAACAATAATACTTTTTGGTAACAGTAACTAACGGTTACTGCGAACGACAGCCAGGAAACGAAGCTAACGCGGCTAGCTAACTCAGCGTTGTCAGCAAGGCCCCGCGTCTTACTAGCAATCATATTCAACCGATTTCCATTTAGCTAGACATACGAATAATACGTTCAAAACACCCATTATTCCACAAAGACATAACTACATCATATTTAAATGGCCGTTACTTACTATGAACGTTTTAAAGCAAATTCAGATGATTTTTTTTTAAACGTCAACAGGGCCAGACCGAAGCACAGGCAGCCAGTGGACCTATATTAGATGGCCAGCCAGCTAAGCTTTCGCTTTGTCAAATGTGGGGAAGCAAATAAGTAGTCTTGTGATATGCCTGTACATTAGGAGTGATTTTCCCCATTTAGCTACATTAAAACAGAATTTCACCCAGTATCTATTTTTATGCTAATATGTTAATATCCTGTAACGTAACATTTATGTACATTTTTGCGTCCAAAATGTATAAAATTATATCTGCGCATGTTACTCTCAATGGTCCCAGCGTAATGAAACAAATCAGCGTAATTGTGTCACTCTTTGTGCAGTCCTTTTGTTTGCCAAGTAAAAAATACGTTAACATATTCTTTGAACCCCATGTCAGTGATGGGGTTAATCAATCACTGTTACCCTTTTTTGGAACGTTATTTTAATAGTAGGTACCTTACAGCATTGATGGAAAGTATCTGTACTTCACCATTTGTATTTTTTTTTTACAACTTCTACATTATATACCTAAAGAAAATAAGGTATTTTTTTCCTGACACCCAAAAGTACTCGTTACATTTTGAATGCGTAGCATGACAGGAAAATTGTACAAGGTTTTCATTTAATCAAGAAAACATCCCTAGTCATCCCTACTGCCTCTGATCTGGCGGACTCACTAAACACATGCTTTTTCTTTTATAAAATTGTCTGAGCGTGAGAGATCGCCCCAGGCTAGCCGTAAATGTAAACAAAAATAAGAAATTAGTGCCGTCTGGTTTGCTTAAATCTTTACCTTGACACACATTCCGGGTTGTAACTTCGAGTCCTGCCATTAGATGGCACGCTTTCACCATAATTTGTGTATTGCCATGTTACCTTTCGACAACTATCAACAATTACACATGTTTGGGAAATTAGCAGTGGTTTACTGGTTGTTGGATCCGAAGTATTTTTCCCTACAGTACTATTAAAATAATCAGTGCAGTTATTGCTTAGCTATGTGAAAATGAGAAGGGACGTAAATGAAGAAACAAAATATCCTCAGCATCCATGGAAGCTCTTTTTCATCAACAATCAGTTTGTTTTGTCAGCATATTTTGCCATCACTTGAATAACAGAATCATTCGTCATCAAGTCCATCAGCAATGTCAGATGAAGCCATAAAATCAATTGAGTAAACACGGCACAAGTCAAGGAGCAACAAGTCAAGGAGCAACTTGTTTCTTTATTCAACAGGATCCCTCAATACAAACTCACTCATGATTTAGTGTGTGACTGTTTCCAATGGAATTTCTTGATCTGTCTGCCCACACACACACACACACACACACACAATTGGAAGGGCACATGTTTAACCCAGCAAAAACCTGGTGACTAAATTTATTTATTTTTAAGACAAAAAAAAAAAAACTCTTCATAGAGTTTAACAGCCATCTTCTGACTTGTAAAAACACAAAGGTCCAGTCCGGTCAAATGTGATTTTCCTGTGCTTTATATACATTTCCACACTATGAGGTTGTAATAAATGATAATGCCCTTTTTAGTGTAAGAGCCATTAGAAAAGGCTGTCTAAAATTTCAGCCTGTTTTGGCAGGATGGAGTTTTGACCTGCCTGGTGATTTGATAGATAACATCTCCATTGGACATTAAACCTTTTATTTTTAAAGTGCAAACAGGTTTAAAAATATAATAAAAAAATACTGAAAAAGGTGCAGATTCACAAAATCAGCGTTGGTGCATTGGATTGAAAATGTTTCAATTAACAAAACTTGGTTACTGTGTTAACAGTATAACTTTAGACCGTCCCCTCGCCCATACCCGGGCGCGAACCAGGGACCCTCTGCACACATCAACAACAGTCACCCACGAAGCATCGTTACCCATCGCTCCACAAAAGCCGCGGCCCTTGCAAAGCAAGGGGAACTACTACTTCAAGGTCTCAGAGCAAGTGACGTCACCGATTGAAACGATATTTAGCGCGCCCCGCTAACTAAGCTAGCCGTTTCACATCCGTTACACTAACCTTGAGAATGGAAACGGGGGAGTAGAGCTAGAGGAGTAAGGAATTGGAGTCCTTGGATAATTTTTAACACTTTTTGGTCCATGTACAGATGTTTTGCGAGTGCTTAAAATAGTGGTGTGAATACAATTATGTACATTGATGTTTTGCTGTGTCGCCCAACCCTGGCCCCCTCTCCCATGGGTTTGGATGGTGAAGGTACTTTCATAAATCATGGCAATCCTGTACAAGTGGTGAGGTTTTACAGGAAGTAGTCCGGGGTGCGACGGGTGACATGGGGTTCCCCTCTACGAGGCGCAGGGTCAAACTGCAGGCTGGAAAACAAACAAACATATCATATTTTTAATCTAAAATCCTGTTGATAGTTGATGGATCATTACATTTAGGTCATTTAAAAGATGCTCTTTTACTTCCTCCTCCAGAACTAGAGGACCTTGCTGGTAAAGCAACAAACTGAGGACAGTTTGCCATTCATGGAACGGTAATCAATATGCTTACAAGGAGTATTTCAGGGTGTCGTCGAGTTCCATGATAGATGCCTGGTTACCACAACGGTAACAGTAATTTGGTGCACTGAATATAGTTACCACGTTTCGCTCATGGCACCAGTTGTAACCCTATAGAAAAAAATATAAAACAGTAGGACAGTGTAGTTGTGAATCAGAAATGTGAGACAGTCCTACAGACATAACATTTTATAGTACATATTAGCCACCTCATTCAGGTTGATGCACTTAATGCTTTCATATTTCACTTTATGATCACCTTTCAAATTTCAAGCATGGCGAACCAGCGACAGAGAGCTTACCTCCATAACCAGCTGGTGAGCTCTGGAGACCAGGGTAAGACGGTTGGCATGGTTAAATGTCTCGGATATATCCTGGCCAAAGGTGTAGCCGGCCCCCCTGGGGGAGATGCCCCAGCCCCCACGGTCATCTGGGTCTGACCACAGCAGGTCACACATGGGGCCCTGTGGAAGCAGCATAGTAATAAAGATATGGATAAAGATCTATATGGTGAATAAGGTCACAGAGCGGGGGAGGCAATAACAGAGTAGGATCGAAAGTCAATATGGTCAGTTGTGTTGTTTTGACAAAATGGTTGAAGTTAAGCTTAGGAGCAGACAAACTTATCCTAGACCTGTACCTAAAAGTTACTTCTAACTAGCAGCAATGAGACAGCAGAGTATGCTCAGAAGCAGGGTTGTTGAGCCATGTACCTCGTGTGGCACTTCCTGCAAACGGTCCAGCGCTCGGATGTGATCCAACGTGTCTATAGACGGAGACAGGCCTCCGTGAAGACAGAATATCTTAGAAGGGAAAGAAAACAGAACATGTCACATGATAAATTAAATATTGGTTCTGACTCTGCGTAACAGTTGACTGAGACATAAGATACATACCCTTAATTTTTTTATTTACAGCATACAACAGTTAAAGCACTGCAGATTCAACATCATATGGATTATATGTGTGAAACCTCAAAATGACAACAAGGACCTAGTTTACCAACGTTTACTCAACCGTTTTAGCACAATACATGGTTGCCATTCCACTCAGACCAGGTTCAACAACGAGACTCCTGCACAGGCACACTAATAACAGAGTGATAGCCCCGTAATAACAAAGACATAGGATACTTAAAACATTAACACCTCTTACCTGAGTGTCTACCAAGGCCGTGAGAGGAAGGTAATCGAAGAGGTCTGTGAAGTATTTCCATACGTTTGCATTTCCGTATTTCCTTAAGCACTCGTCATAGAAGCCGTACACCTGTGTGATTTGTCTGCTTTCGTGGTTCCCTCGAAGGATTGTGATGCGTTCACGGTACCTAACCTGTGATCAATGTTCAAAATATAGGGGATTACTAAACAGCACTGTTGAATGAATAGCCTACTAGAGCATTCTGAATGAGTGTTTTAGCATTATATTACTTTAGCTTCACAAAGCCCGGTGTAAATGATCATTGAGCACTCTCGTACGGCAAGTTCAAATATGAATGGTCATTAAAAAAATTCCAAGTGTACGATAACAATACTTGCCTTAAGTGCTACAAGTAGTGTGACAGTTTCTACAGAGTAGTAGCCTCGGTCAACGTAGTCTCCCATGAACAGGTAGTTTGTGTCTGGAGACTTTCCTCCGATTCTGAAGAGCTCCATGAGGTCGTGGAACTGGCCGTGGACGTCTCCACACACTGTAACAGGACATCGGACCTCCTGCACGTTGGATTCCTTGGTCAAAATTTCCTTTGCCTGGACAAAACCACACAATTAGGCAAAGTTTCTCCTTACCCTAGACAAAACCAACATAAGTCTATGTTGTAGGCTACATTGCAAAACATTTGAGAGCCTCCCTTCCCACCCATAACCTCCCCAAGAAAATAAATAGACCAATGACATTTGGCAAGCTAGTTGAATGGCAAAGCAGTTCCTAGAAACCAGTGGACTGTGAAGGGAAGCTCTAAGAACAACAATAAGGCCTGCTGGGGCAAAGCAGATAATATTATAGCAGAAATGTCCACTACTGTTATAGAATGCACCTGATGGTGTATGCAGAGCTATATATGTTGCCAATGCAACCCCCCCCCCCCTCAAAAAGCATCAGTGTTAGTCTTTGAAAAAAGTTCTAGGTTAAACAAAGTGGAAACATATGCCTAGACCCGCCTCCAGACCATTCAAGGGACAGAATTATTTTTGTTTTTAATCAGTAGAGATGCTCCTTGAGGTGTCTGGCTGGGATAATAAATTGGTGGCAGAACTACACTGGGAGTTGAGTGATATAAGGAGCTTTTAGAGCATGAATCCCATTTGGAGAGTAGCACGCATAGAGTAGAGCAGGGCTGTCTCACTGTGTATGGGTCAGAGATGAATGAGAGATCTCTGCTCCAGGCAGCAACGCCCTGAGAAAGCAGGGGAGAGACACTGGCAGATTGAGGAGAGAAACAGAGCGACCAACGCATATGAAACAAACCTGATATTTTTCCAAATTAATTTGAGTGGCAATTACAAATTAAAAGAATCAGATAAGAGCCAGAACCCGACAAACTATTGTAGGTCAGTGGGACTTAAAACATTGGTAAACATAGTATATACTGAGTCAATACAGCTTACAATATGGTAGAACCTCAGAAGACAGATCTTTCATCAGTAACCTAAAACAACTGATCTCGACATGTCTATATTGAATGGATGACGTAAATGCCTCACCCCTCATAACAGCACCTAAAGATATGCCTTGCTGGCATCAGATAAAAACCTCAAGTTCAAGTTTGTTAATTCGTCATACACAGAGCAATGAAAAGCTTACTTACAGGTTCACCTTTTGACAATACAAAAAGTGAATACAAAGAGTAGTAAAAATAAAAAACAACTAAAAATAGAATAGTAATTGAGCAAAAATATGACACTAGGTGGCACTCTAATTAAAGTCAGATATGTACATGTCGTAAAGTACCATACGCCGGAACTAAAGCAATATAGCTAGCTAATGACCTTTTCCATGTGGGAAAAAAAACTGAACAGAGACTTGCTAGCAACGTTAGGTAGCTAACTGGGATTTTCTACAAGGAATCTTGGTTATGGAAAACGGTTAAAGCCCTGGAGAATAAACCCTCCTCACAGCTGCCCATGTCCCTTAAATGTTGATGTGGTTGTTACTGACAAGGAGCACATGGCTGAGCTCTTTAATCACCACTTCATTAAGTCAGGATTCCTATTTGACTCTGCCATGCCGCATTGCCCGTCCAATATTTCCTCACCTCACACCCCTTCTAATGCAACTAGCCCTGATGCTCCTCCCTCTTTATCCCCTGCCACGCTACAAAGTTTCTCCTGGCAGGCAGTCACTGAGTCCGAAGTGCTAAATGAGATCCTTAAACTTGACCCCCAAAAACATCTGGGTCAGATGGTTTAGACCCTTCATTAAAGGTTGCTGACCTTATCGTCGCCAAGCCTGTCGCGCCTCTCTGGGGAGGTTCCCATTACTTGGAAGGCAGCCATGGGGGTCCTTTATTTCAAAAGGGGGAGATCAAGCTGATCCTAACTGTTTTTGGCCCATTTCAATTTTCCCTATTTATCAAGTGTTGGAAATACTTGTCAATAATCAACTGGCTTTCTTGATGTCTATAGTATTCTATGTGGTACTCAATCTGGGTTCCACGCAGGTTATGGATGTGTCAAGGCAAATTTAAAAAGTTCCTAAATTATGTTAGCATTGCCCTCTTGTCAAAGCAATGTTGTGCTGCTATTTTTATTGACTTGCCCTAACCTTTTAATACGGTAGACCATTCCATTCTTGTGGGTCGGCTAAGGAGTATTGGGGTCTCTGAAGGGTCCTTGGCCTGGTTTGCTAACTACCCCTCCCAAAGAGTGCAGTGAATAAAGTCAGAACATCTCAGCCACTGCCTGTCACCAAGGGAGTACCCCAAGGCTCATTTCTATGCCCCACGCTCTTAATTTACATCAACATAGCTCAGGCAGTAGGAAGCGCTCTAATCCATTTATATGCAGATGATACAGTCTTATACTGGTGGCCCCGCCGGATGTGTTAAATGCTCTACAACAAAGTTTTCTTAATGTCCAACAAGCTTTATCTGCCCTTAACCTTGCTCTGAACACCTCCAAAACTAAGATCATGTGGTTTGGTAAGAAGAATGCCCCTCTACCCATAGGTGTGATTACTACCTCTAAGGATTTAGAGCTTTAGGTAGTCACCTGATACAAGTACTTGGGAGTATGGCTAGACAGTACATGGTCCTTCTCTCAGAACATATCAAAGCTGCAGGGTAAAGTTACATAGACTTGGGTTCCTCTATCGTAAACGCTCCTCTTTCACCACAGCTGCCAAACTAACCCTGATTCAGATGACCATCCTACCCATACTAGATTACAGAGACAATTTATAAAATCAGCAGGTAAGGGTACTCTTGAGGGGCTAGATGTTCTATACCAGTAGGCCATCAGATTTGCCACCAGCACTCCTTATAGGACACCTCACTGCACTCTATACGCCTCTAAACTGGTCATCTCTGTATACCCGTCGCAAGACCCAGTGGTTTATGCTTATTTATAAAACCCTCACTCCCCCCTATCTGAGATATCTACTGCAGCCCTCATCCTCCACATACAATACCTGTTCTGCCAGTCACATTCTGTTTAAGGTTCCTAAAGCACACATCCCTGGGTCACTCCACTTTTCAGTTCGCTGCAGCTAGCGATGAACGAGCTGCAACAAAACAGCTTCCAATACTCTACTCGGCAAACTGAATGCAGTTTCACAGTGCCATCCGTTTTGTTACTAAAGCCCCTTATACCACTGCGACCTGTATGCTCTAGTCGGCTGGCCCTCGCTACATATTCGTCGCCAGACCCACTGGCTCCAGGTCATCTACAGCCTTAACGCAGTTCTCTGGTCACTATGGCAACACCCACCTGTAGCACGAGCATCTCAACACCTCATTTGGCCACATTTCCTTCCAGTTCTCTGCTGCCTGTGACTGGAACGAATTGCAAAAAAATATATATAAAAAAAATATTTAAAAAAGCTGAGGTTGGAGACTTTTATCTCCCTTACTAGCTTCAAACATCTGCTATCTGAGCAGCTAACCGATCGCTGAGGCTGTACATAGTCCATCTGTAAATAGCCCACCCAATCTACCTCATCCCCATACTGTTTTTATTTATTTACTTTTTTGCACATGACCATCTGATCATTTATCACTCCAGTGTTAATCTGCAAAATTGTAATTATTCACCTACCTCCTCATGCCTTTTGCACACAATGTATATAGACTTTTTCTTTCCACTGTGTTATTGACTTGTATATTGTTTACTCCATGTGTAACTCTGTTGTTGTCTGTTCACACTGCTTTGCTTTATCTTGGCCAGGTCGCAGTTGTAAATGGGAACTTGTTCTCAACTAGCCTACCTGGTTAAATAAAGGTGAAGAAAAAAAAACTCAAACTGGACCGTTTTAACTCAATCTCTTCATTCAGACTCAAATCATGGACACTTTGCATGATATACTTACGTTTCAACCTTCTTGCCCTTTGTGCTGTTGTCTGTGGCCTTTAATGTTTGTACCATGTTTTGTGCTGCTACCATGTTGTGCTGCTGCCATGTGTAGTCGTCTTAGGACTCTCTTTATGTAGTGTTGGGATGTGTTTTGTCCTATATATATTTTTTTTTTAAATAAAGGGAACACTTAAAACACAATGCAACTCCAAGTCAATCACACTTCTGTGAAATCAAACTGTCCACTTAGGAAGCAACACTGATTGACAATACATTGCACATGCTGTTGTGCAAATGGAATAGACAACAGGTGGAAATTATAGGCAATTAGCAAGACACCCCCAATAAAGGAGTGGTTCTAAAGGTGCTGACCACAGACCACTTCTCAGTTCCTATGCTTCCTGGATGATGTTTTGGTCACTTTTGAATGCTGGCGGTGCTTTCACTCTAGTGGTAGCATGAGACGGAGTCTACAACCCACACAAGTGGCTCAGGCAGTGCAGCTCATCCAAGATGGCACATCAATGCGAGCTGTGGCAAGAAGGTTTGCTGTGTCTGTCAGCGTAGTGTCCAGAGCATGGAGGCGCTATCAGGAGACAGGCCAGTACATCAGGAGACGTGGAGGAGGCTGTAGGAGGGCATCAACCCAGCAGCAGGACCGCTACCTCAGCCTTTGTGCAAGGAGGAACACTGCCAGAGCCCTGCAAAATTACCTCCAGCAGGCAACAAATGTGCATGTGTCTGCTCAAACGGTCAGAAACAGACTCCATGAGGGTGGTATGAGGGCCCGACGTCCACAGGTGGGGGTTGTGCTTACAGCCCAACACCGTGCAGGACGTTTGGCATTTGCCAGAGAACACCAAGATTGGCAAATTCACCACTGGCGCCCTGTGCTCTTCACAGATGAAAGCAGGTTCACACTGAGCACGTGACAGACGTGAGAGTCTGTTGACGCCGTGGAGAACGTTCTGCTGCCTGCAACATCCTCCAGCATGACAGGTTTGGCGGTGTGTCAGTCATGGTGTGGGGTGGCATTTCTTTGGGGGGCCGCACAGCCCTCCATGTGCTCGCCAGAGGTAGCCTGACTGCCATTAGGTACCGAGGTGAGATCCTCAGACCCCTTGTGAGACCATATGCTGGTGCGGTTGGCCCTGGGTTCCTCCTAATGCAAGACAATGCTAGACCTCATGTGGCTGGAGTGTGTCAGCAGTTCCTGCAAGAGGAAGGCATTGATGCTATGGACTGGCCCGCCCGTTCCCCAGACCTGAATCCAATTGAGCACATCTGGGACATCATGTCTCGCTCCATCCACCAACGCCACGTTGCACCACAGACTGTCCAGGAGTTGGCGGATGCTTTAGTCCAGGTCTGGGAGGAGATCCCTCAGGAGACCATCCGCCACCTCATCAGGAGCATGCCCAGGCGTTGTAGGGAGGTCACACACACTACTGAGCCTCATTGACTTGTTTTAAGGACATTACATCAAAGTTGGATAAGCCTGTAGTGTGGTTTTCCACTTTAATTTTGAGTGCGACTCCAAATCCAGACCTCCATGGGTTGATAAATTTGATTTCCATTGATAATGTGCGTGATTATTGTCAGCACATTCAACTATGTAAAGAAAAAAGTATTTAATAAGAATATTTCATTCAGATCTAGGATGTTATTTTAGTGTTCCCTTTATTTTTATGAGCAGTGTATTTTAATTCCCCCAGTCCTGTCCTCACAGGAGGAGTTTTGCCTTTTGGCAGGCAGTCATTGTAAATAAGACTTTGTTCTTAACTAACTTGCCTAGATAAATAAAATGTTAAATAATTAAACATGCCAGACCAGGAAATTGTTCAATAGTGTAATAAAACAATTGACAAGACAATAGTTATAAGAAAATCTTTATCCAAGAATGATTTCACAGAATAAACAAAGTGTGAAGTTCATCAGTAAATCACTCTTCCCCCATTCTGTAATATGTATCCCAAGACAGAGGCCATCCCACCAGTGTTATATTGAGTCACAGAAACAAGCAAGATGTCATTCCACCAGTATTATATTGAGTCATAGAGCCCAGCAACAATGTGGGAGTGATGCAACACAGAATCAATCACATCCAAAGCTATTGTTACTCTGGCTACGCATTCTGCTGAATACATTAACAAAATGCACAGGGGATGGATGCATCAGCCATGACTGAGCAAATGTGTGCTCTATATAACCACACCACTACTATGCTTATACCTACTGTTTAAGAGCTGGTCAATCACATGTTCAGGGGTATGTGAGAATACTGATTACAACAACATGGAAACAATTGAGTAAATGGCAAAACCACTCGTTGAGACTGAACTCCACAGGATAATAGAATATGATCACTGACACATTGTATGTAGCCTAGTGGTGAATATTTGGCAATGGGAAATTCTAGCAGAGTACCATTTTCATCCATACTGTAATCCTGGCCTCTAACCTACAAATCATTTCATGACATGAATCACCTGTTTGTAAACAAGTCAAACGAGTACGTGAGTAGACACACCTAGTTATTTATTTTTTAAGTATTTAAAACCATACACAAGTGTAACAGCCAAGTGAAAAGATTATCAATGAAGATTGATGTTAAATCCCTGCTCAAACCCTAGGTGACTTGATAAAGTGAAAGTTAAGTCTGACCTAGTTCGTGTCCCACAGTTCAGTTAGGGTGGGAATCCAGGATGTGTGTACGTCTGTTTTACAACTGTATTCAAGTGTGTATGGTCTGACTATATCAAACAAATAAATGAAAATACTTGACATGTCTTTGACAAACGCAATGAGTTTGCCACAGGACACTCAGTCATACCATCAGCACATACAGTATGACGCTAACACACACACCCCCACCCCATAACTAAAATGAGACAGTCTGAATGAGTTTGTAGTAAACCAGGTAACGAATGCAAGCCAATTATGTGACTTGCATTATTTAGCTGGTCTTCAAGTTAGTCCACCACTACCGACACGTTTGACAAAAATGTGCCAAACAAAAACATGTTTCTATGAATGAGTGTAAAGGTTTGGCTTCTTCAAAATAAACCATGCATATTGCTGCAGTGAAATGCTAAACCAGTTTTACAGCTGAGGAGAATGAGAAGTTGTGCAATGTAATGTGTTACTTACATCGGCGCCATTTTAAGAATGTCTGGTAAGTATGGAAGGGTCAAACAGCCACATTCGAATAGTTCTATATTTTGTAAGGCATACATGTTGCTATTTCTGAAAGACTGACGAACATTTTAGACAGACCTACACGAGAAAGTTGGCTATATAAATAACAGCTCTTGAAACTAGACTGGATTATGTTATAAGCTATTTGGCAAGTGCTGAGAGCGACAAAACTGTGCAATATGTATAGTTCATCCCCCGAATGTTACACTGAAACATTTTACAATTGGAAAGTTATATTTCCGTATACCTTACCTTTTCGCAAAGCGTTTTTACTTGGCTCTCTGACAGCTGTTTGCAGTCGTTGATTTGTTCGATCCATAAGTCGATTTCCTTAGTGAAACACTTCTCGTCCATTCCTGATTGTTATTTTGGTTAATTCAGTGGCACGGAAATTGTTATTTTCCTAAATACTCGCAATCCTCCCCCAAATTTACCAACCAAGTTGCATGCGTTTCTAATTGACACATAAATTGATGAACCGGATCGACTAAGATATGTGGAGACGTCAGTAGCTGTTATCCCAACCTAGGCCGTGATCCACTCAACACAAGTCCGACTGGGAGCGCCAGGGAAATGCCGCATTACTATTGGTCTCCCAGTAGAAATCTTTGCATTCTTATTGGCTATTGGGCGACTCGGTTGCAAGGCCCGGTACCCGCGGAAGCTTATCTTTATACAAAATGTTCTGGTCGAAAATGTACGAATTACCCTCCTTCTAAACGTCTATATCTGTATCGCAGACGCAGTAGCCATCTGACATAGAGAAATGCATGTCGGTGTCATAGCATGCTTGCCGGCATACGGTGCCTTCAGAAAGTATTCAAACCCCTCGAACTTTTCACAATATTGTTACGTAAACAGCCTTAATTTAAAATTGATTGATAAACATATTTCCTCAGCATTCTACACACAATACCCCATAACTACAAAGCGAAGACATTTTTTGGGGGGGGGGGGGATTTTCCCAAATGTATAAAAAAAAAAAAATACAGGACAAAAAGTCCTTACAAGTATTCAGGTCCCTTGCTATTAGACTTGAAATTGAGCTCGGGGTGCATCCTGTTTCCATTGATCGTCCTTGAGACGTTTCTACCATTTGATTGGAGTCCACCTGTGGTAAATTCAATTGATTGGACATTTGGAAAGGCACACACCTGTCTATATAAGGTCCCACAATTGGCAGTGCATGTCCCAGCAAAAACCAAGCCATGAGGTCAAAGGAATTGTCTGTTGAGCTCAGAGACAGGAGTGTGTCGAGGCACAGATCTGGTAAAGGGTACCAAAAAATGTCTGCAGCATTGAAGGTCCCCAAGAACACAGTGGCCTCCATCATTCTAAAATGGAAGAAGTTTGGAACCACCACCACTCTTCCTGGAGCTGGCTGCCCAGCCAAACTGAACAATCGGGGGAGAAGGGCCTTGTTCAGAAAGGTGACCAAGAACCTGATGGTCACTCTTGACAGAGCTCTAGAGTTCCTTAGTGGAGATGGGAGGACCTTCCAGAAGGACAACCATCTCTGCAGCACTCCACCAATCAGGCCTTTATGGTAGAGTGGCCAGACGGAAGCCACTCCTCAGTAAGAGGCACATGACAGCCCGCTTGGAGATGGCCTAAAGACTCTCAGACTGTGGGAAATGAGATTCTCTGGTATGATGAAACCAAGATTGACCTCTTTTGCCTGAATGCCAAGTGTCACATCTGGAGGAAACCTGGCACCATCCCTACGGTAAAGCATGGGTGTGGCAGCGTCATGCTGTGTGGATGTTTTTCAGCGACAGGGAGACTAGTTAGGATTGAGGCAAAGTACAGATCGATCCTTGATGAAAACCTGCTCCAGGGCACTCAAGACCTCAGACTGGGGTGATGGTTCACCTTCCAACAGGGCAACAACCCTAGCACACAGCCAAGACAATGCAAGATTGGCTTCGGGACAAGTCTCTGAATATCCTTGAGTGACCCAGGCAGAGCTTGGACTTGAACCAGATCAAACATCTCTGGAGAGACCTTAAAATAGCTGTGCAGCGACGCTCCCCATCCAACCTGACAGAGCTTGAGAGGATCTGCAGAGAATAATGGGAGAAACTCTCCAAACACAGGTGTGCCAAGCTTGTAGCATCATACCCAAGAAGACATGAGGCTGTAATCGCTGCCAAAGGTGCTTCAACAAAGTACTGAGGAAAGGGTCTGACAAGTTATGTAAATGTGTTTTTGTTTTTTAATTAAAATAATAATTAGACATTTGCAAAAATGCCTAAAACCCGTTTTTGCTTTGTCATCATGGGATATTGTGTGTAGATTGTGTTGGGGGGGGGGGGAAACTATTTAATCCATTTTTAGAATGAGACTAACATAACAATGTGGAGAAAGTGAAGGGGTCTGAATTCTTTCCCGACTTAACCGAATGTATTTATGTAAAAAAAATGGGGACCACAATCGCAAGTCCTGGACTTGATTGTACAATCCAGGTCACTTAAAAAAAAAATCTTTGTGCGTATATGTTTAACTGACAAAAAAATCAATCAATCCAAACTGCAGTGGCCAATTGGTGAATAGAGACATCTATTACAAAACACCCAAACGTTTAATGACATTTGCAAATTCCCATGCCAAGCCTTTGATACTGGGTAAGCCTAAAAGGTAGGGAGGGATGTTTTTTCCATTTGTTGAGAATGACAGTATATTGTGGTGTTGAAAACAATGATATTGATGTGTCCAAAGTCTATGCTTGGTATATTTATTATTACAGTACATGTGAAGAAAAAAAAGAATACCATTGGGGAAGGTGCAGTTATTTTAAATCTTGAGTAAAAAGTCTATCGTGTACATGTGTCTTCTGTAGTTGTGTGACTTTGTTAGCAGAAAACCATACTTTTTCACTGTGTGAGGACAGACTGGGAGACGAGAAACAAGTACAGGGAGTTAAATAACAGCCATGAAACAAACCAAGGACAGCGTCTGGACAAGGGGAACAAAATGACATTAGTGCAGACACTGGGGAGGAAGTGACAGATATAGGGGAGGCAATCAATAAGGTAGAGTCCAGGTGAGTCCCATGAAGCGCTGATGCACGTAACAATGGTGACAGGTGTGGGTAACGATGGGCCGCCTGGCGCCCTCAAGTGCCAGAGAGGGGGAGCGGGAGCAGGCGTGACACATTGCCTGCATTCCAAGCACTTAAAAGACAACCTATCTCCTCAGCCATCAAATTAAGTAGACACTTCTGACGAGTATCCACTTGCATTCATCCCGCGATGATTGTGTTTTCAGCCACCGGTAGCTTGTGGGTGCTTTATATGCTCTACAGTACAGTCAATTATGATTGCACGTCTATATTAACTATATAATTATTAATATACACCTACTGTATGATAGCCAGCAAATGAATTAGCTAAATAAAGCTAGCCTGCCGAGCTACTTCTGAAGAAGGAACATTTCCGAAAGCTAACCAAACAAAAACATTACTTTAACGTGTTTGTGCATTAGTAGCACAATTTCTAACTTATTTACATTCGGTTTTACTTACACTTGTATGTTGACTCCATATTGACGTTGAGGTTTTATGTTTTGCTCTGACTTTTATTAGCGGATGTACAATCAGCGCAAATCTAATTATGGGGCGTTTCAGGCCCCGGAGTGAACATAATTGTACACTCGCAAACTCTATTAAAACGACGGCTATGGGGGTTACATTGAAAACTTCCCTTGCTTGGCTTATCATCTGGACCGATGACAACTATGGCCGGGGGATTCCCCCATGGGCATAGGGCGAGGGTAAGTGGACAAGGGTGTGTCTTTTATGAGTTTGAAATTCAGCCACTGACTTTTGTTGTTGCTGTAAGATGGCAACTCAGTGCAAATGCGGATGTGCCAATTGAATCTCAACAACAGTCTGGGGGGGTATCTTTAATTTCAATATCTTTCTTTTTGAATGGTTGTGGTGGGGCACAGTGAGGGATATGGTGGATAAAATACTGAAAAGTGGAACACAAAAATACATTATTCTAACTGTTGAAGTTAAAGATGCTCTGTTATCACAAAAACCAAGTGTGTCTAAAACATTTATTGTTATTCTTTTTATTATCTTCAGTCAAATGTTGTTTAGGCACATAAACCATCCTGTGCCAGGACCCAGTTAAGAATTCAGATCAACTCTCAATGGTAGTACTGTTCTCTCCAAAACCTGAAGAAAAAACATAAAATTAAGAAATAATTGTCCTGAATAACCTCGACATAGTCCTTAACTGAGTTAGGCCTCCTAGAGAGTTAATAACAACAACAGTTTATATAATACTTGTCTGTACCTATGCAACGCTTGACAAATATTTGTCAGAATCTTACCTACTTATTTCCGTGGTCAGTGAAATTGGATGACGGCAATGATGGTATTCTGGAGTCTTCTTCTCTTCCTCTGCTCTTCAGCTCCTTTCTCGAGTGCTTTGCTGAATAAAACAATAATCATGTTTCTTCTGAACACACACACTAATCTACACTTTGAAAAACCATACTTAATCTGCACAGAGAAAACCATACTTTGGTTACACATAGGGTGATGGTAACACATTACATTTACATAGAGTAAAACATTCTGGATCAAGCAGCATGTTGTCAACATGGATGCGTTCACTCAACAAGTTCTATCTGTACCACATTATTAGAATCAAACATGGTCTGCTTTAGAATATATTTCTCTGATCTATATTCTGATGATATATTCTTCAGTAATCAGAACAGATTGTTTAGGCAGATATGGCCATTATCTAATCTCTCTTTTGCTTTGCCCCTGTGTGTGCATGCGTGCGTGCCAGCACTGTCTGTTTTGCCCAGCTGGACCACTATCCATGACAAAAACATAACCCTTGCCCTCAATCACCACCGCCATGTCCCTCAAGTTCCCTCCTCACTGAGGCCCACACACACTACATCATGAAAATTTGAATTAGCAGTTCAATTCAAAGAAAGAGCTCAGGAATATGTATGTATCCCATGCAATGTTGGTTATTATCATAAATGAATTCTGCTCAATAGCAGAATAAAGGGCTGAGGACAAGTGGGAGGGCACAGTGAGAACTACTGATTAGTCTTCTGATTCAGTCATTTTTTACTATAGCAATACAAAGGACAAACTATACTGAACAAAAATAAACGCAACATGCAACAATTTAAACAAATTAGCAAGCAGAGATACAGCCACATCATGTGACAGAGTGAAATGCAGTATACCTGCGTCTGAAATGGCACTATATTCCCTATATAGTGCACTACTTTTGACCGGAGCCCTATGCATTACTTTTGACCTATGGACCCAGGTCAAAATTAGTGCATTACAGAATAGGGTAACATTTGGGAACCAGCCTATAATGACAGAGGCCTGGCCAGCGTCTTATTTATTTGTCTGTGGGGGGTTTTAGGCTGTGTAACATAATTTTTGACCTTCTCTGCAGCAGATCCTCAGGAGACATTGGCACAAAACACAATACAGAGAAGCGGTGGGGTGGGCCAAATCCTATAGTAACATTGTTTCGGCCCTAATCCTAGAGCAGCATTACTCCGGCCCTAATCCTAGAGTAACATTACTCCGGCCCTAATCCTAGAGCAACATTATTCCGGCCCTAATCCTAGAGCAACATTACTCCGGCCCTAATCCTAGAGCAACATTACTCCGGCCCTAATCCTAGAGCAACATTACTCCGGCCCTAATCCTAGAGTAACATTACTCCGGCCCTAATCCTAGAGTAACATTACTCCGGCCCTAATCCTAGAGCAGCATTACTCCGGCCCTAATCCTAGAGTAACATTACTCCGGCCCTAATCCTAGAGCAACATTACTCCGGCCCTAATCCTAGAGTAACATTACTCCGGCCCTAATCCTAGAGTAACATTACTCCGGCCCTAATCCTAGAGCAGCATTACTCCGGCCCTAATCCTAGAGCAACATTACTCCGGCCCTAATCCTAGAGCAACATTACTCCGGCCCTAATCCTAGAGCAACATTACTCCGGCCCTAATCCTAGAGTAACATTACTCCAGCCCTAATCCTAGAGTAACATTACTCCGGCCCTAATCCTAGAGCAACATTACTACGGCCCTAATCCTAGAGTAACATTACTCCGGCCCTAATCCTAGAGCAACATTATTCCGGCCCTAATCCTAGAGCAACATTACTCCGGCCCTAATCCTAGAGCAACATTACTCCGGCCCTAATCCTAGAGTAACATTACTCCGGCCCTAATCCTAGAGCAACATTACTCCGGCCCTAATCCTAGAGTAACATTACTCCGGCCCTAATCCTAGAGCAACATTATTCCGGCCCTAATCCTAGAGCAACATTACTCCGGCCCTAATCCTAGAGCAACATTACTCCGGCCCTAATCCTAGAGTAACATTACTCCGGCCCTAATCCTAGAGTAACATTACTCCGGCCCTAATCCTAGAGCAGCATTACTCCGGCCCTAATCCTAGAGCAACATTACTCCGGCCCTAATCCTAGAGCAACATTACTCCGGCCCTAATCCTAGAGCAACATTACTCCGGCCCTAATCCTAGAGCAACATTACTCCAGCCCTAATCCTAGAGTAACATTACTCCGGCCCTAATCCTAGAGCAACATTATTCCGGCCCTAATCCTAGAGCAACATTACTCCGGCCCTAATCCTAGAGCAACATTACTCCGGCCCTAATCCTAGAGCAACATTACTCCGGCCCTAATCCTAGAGCAACATTACTCCGGCCCTAATCCTAGAATAACATTACTCCGGCCCTAATCCTAGAATAACATTACTCCGGCCCTAATCCTAGAGAAACATTACTCCGGCCCTAATCCTAGAGTAACATTACTCCAGCCCTAATCCTAGAGCAACATTATTCCGGCCCTAATCCTAGAGCAACATTACTCCGGCCCTAATCCTAGAGCAACATTACTCCGGCCCTAATCCTAGAGCAACATTACTCCGGCCCTAATCCTAGAGCAACATTACTCCGGCCCTAATCCTAGAATAACATTACTCCGGCCCTAATCCTAGAATAACATTACTCCGGCCCTAATCCTAGAGTAACATTACTTCGGCCCTAATCCTAGAGTAACATTACTCCGACCCTAATCCTAGAGTAACATTACTTCGACCCTAATCCTAGAGTAACATTACTCCGACCCTAATCCTAGAGTAACATTACTCCGACCCTAATCCTAGAGCAACATTACTCCGGCCCTAATCCTACAGTAACATTACTCCGGCCCTAATCCTACAGTAACATTACTCCGGCCCTAATCCTAGAGTAGCATTTCTCCGACCCGAATCGTAGAGTAGCATTACTCCGACCCTAATCCTAGAGTAACATTACTCCGGACACATGCTCTAATGTCCTGGAGCCACACTGAGCCGTGACACCCCATTAAGTATAAACTTGGCACATCAACATTTTTCAACAAAACCAAACGCCTTCAATAAATCAATGGATGTTTATCTCTGTCCTCAGGTGATTCAATGATACAAGTTATTTTAATTGATTAATACGACACAGCCCTGTAGTTTCATTCTCATTCAGTCTTGGGCCAATTTCTTTTTGTTTTCAATTTACATTTACATTTTACATTTAAGTAATTTAGCAGACGCTCTTATCCAGAGCGACTTACAAATTGGTGCATTCACCTTATGACATAAGTCAGACAGATTCATTTTGGAAATTATGTGTCTTCAAGTCTAGTATCACATTCAATTTTTGGGAATTGACTTACCGTGGGAGCTGACTTACCGTGGGAGCTGACTTACAGTGGGAGCTGACTTACAGTGGGAGCTGACTTACAGTGGGAGTAAGGTCAAGTTGCCCCTAGACACTGATCTAAGGTCAATTTGTGTTTAACTAATACCTCTATCAGTTATGGTTAAGATTTGGTGAGAGGAAGAGGATCCAAGATCTGAGAAAAATTACAACTTCTTACATGATTTAGTAGAAAGACAAGTAAAATACAAGATAGAGAACTGAAACCAGACAACGTTGTTTACCATCTGTAAACTTCAGCTCCATCTGGTGGCCGAACACAGGAAGTCCAGGGAAGCGCACATCTCTCATGTCTCTCACTGACTTCACCTTCTTTTTAGCCAGACTGGACATCTCAACCTGGAGGTTATTATGGCTGTCACTCTGCAATACAACCAAACACAACACAATCATAAAAATATACACAAACATAAACACACATTCAATACCTTAATGTTCTCATTAACAAGTCAAGTATACAGTCGTGGCCAAACGTTTTGAGAATAACACAAATATTAATTTTCAAAGTTTGCTGCATCAGTGTCTTTAGATATTTTTGTCAGATGGAATACTGAAGTATAATTACAAGCATTTCATAAGTGTCAATGGCATTTATTGACAATTACATGAAGTTGGTGCAAAGAGTCAACTTTTGCCGTGTTAACCCTTCTTTTCACGACCTCTGCAGTCCACCCTGGCATGCTGTCAATTAACTTCTGGGCCACCTCCTGACTGATGGCAGCCCATTCTTACATAATCAATGCTTGGAGTTTGTCCGAATTTGTGGGTTTTTGTTTGTCCACCCGCCTCTTGAGAATTGACCACAAGTTCTCAATGGGATTAAGGTGTGGGGAGTATCCTGGCCATGGACCCAAAATATCAATGTTCTGTTCCCCGAGCCAAGGTGCTCCATCATGCTAGAAAATGCATTGTTTGTCCCCAAACTGTTTCTGGATGGTTGGGAGAAGTTGCTCTCGGAGGATGTGTTGGTACCATTCTTTATTCATGGCTGTGTTCTTAGGCAAAATT
Organism: Oncorhynchus keta; assembly: GCF_023373465.1. Taxonomy (NCBI): domain Eukaryota; kingdom Metazoa; phylum Chordata; class Actinopteri; order Salmoniformes; family Salmonidae; genus Oncorhynchus; species Oncorhynchus keta. The sequence continues at coordinate 16,770,836 of NC_068431.1, forward strand.
GTGAGTGAGCCCACTCCCTTGGCTGAGAAGCAACCCCACACATGAATGGTCTCAGGATGCTTTACTGTTGGCATGACACAGCACTGATGGTAGCGCTCACCTTGTCTTCTCCGGACAAGCATTTGTCCGGATGCCCCAAACAATCGGAAAGGGGATTCATCAGAGAAAATGACTTTACCCCAGTCCTCAGCAGTCCAATCCCTGTACCTTCTGCAGAATATCAGTCTGTCCCTGAAGTTTTTCCTGGAGAGAAGTGGCTTCTTTGCTGCCCTTCTTGCCACCAGGCCATCCTCCAAAAGTCTTTGCCTCACTGTACGTGCAGATGCACTCACACCTGCCTGCTGCCATTCCTGAGCAAGCTCAGTACTGGTGGTGCCCCGATCCCGCAGCTGAATCAACTTTAGGAAACGGTCCTGGCGCTTGCTGGACTTTCTTGGGCGCCCTGAAGCCTTCTTCACAACAATTGAACCACTCTCCATGAAGTTCTTGATGATCCGATAAATGGTTGATTTAGGTACAATCTTACTGGCAGCAATATCCTTGCCTGTGAATCCATTTTTGTGCAAAGCAATGATGACGGCACGTGTTTCCTTGCAGGTAACCATGGTTGACAGAGGAAGAACAATGATTCCAAGCACCACCCTCCTTTTGAAGCTTCCAGTCTGTTATTCAAACTCAGTCAACATGACAGAGTGATCTCCAGCCTTGTCCTCTGACTGATGTCAGCTGGTCCTTTTGTGGCAGGGCTGAAATGCAGTGGAAAAGAGGGACTGTGCCATGAATTGCAATTCATCTGATCACTCTTCATAACATTCTGGAGTATATGCTAATTGCCATCATACAAACTGAGGCAGCAGACTTTGTGAAAATTCATATTTATGTTATTCTCAAAACTTTTGGCCACGACTGTACATTGATGAAATATCTTTATATACTTCCAAAGTGTATATTCTTATATAAAGATATTTAATCAATGTATACTTGACTTGTTAATGAGAACACGAAGGTATTGCATGTGTGTTTATGTTTGTGTATATATATGTGTGATCTATGTTAAATATAATCAGGAATTTACATTAGGCTATTTGTCTGTAACTGTACTACGATAGCTGTGATAAACACTCGTCAGGGCAAAACAACAATATTTATGTAAAAAAAATATACATGTAGAGGTCATAAGGTATTTTGAACAATAGAAGAACTAGACAGTTGTTTGCTACTATATTGTAAAAGCTTGCATTTTCACTGCGCCCAATTATTTTATATGGTAATCACGGCTGCATTCCAAGTGGGTTAACATTGTCTTCCATGAGGATTAACTTGATGACAGAAAGGGTGTAAACATATAAGACACTATGTTCTGTTCTTAACATACCGGGCGAGATGTTAGGACAACTACAACATTACTGTGGGGTGAGTCAGAGAGGCATTCCTTTGGGAGTGGAAACAATGACAAAGAGCTTGTCAGCCCTAATGACTGTTGCATGTACAGACACCCACGCACCCACCTGCTGTTACAGACATAATGTAGGCGTGGGCCAGATGTCAAGCATGTTATATAATAGAAGGTTTGGTATTTTATTTGTTTTCATGTGTCTGTGTTCCCCTTTACATGCACTGCACACACCTTTCCTTACTTACCTGAGACGGGGCATCAGTCAGCTGACTATTCCCCATGGCCAGGTCAGTAGGGCTCGGCCGTCTCTTTACCTTATCAGTGCTACAAACACAGACACAAGCATGAGCATCTCTGACTTGGTATACCCTACCAAAGCATGCTTTTCAAGAACTGCCAGGATGAAATGACAGAACGTCCAGAATAGGTAAATACGTTTAAGAATGTACACTTTGGAAGTACTGGATCTAGTGAGCCTGACACAGCTACTCTGAAATCACTGGGTGGTATTCTGAACAACACTATACCAGATGAAGCGTCCTATATGTCTCTGATCTGAGAGCCACTGACCGGGACTTGGTGACTTCCATACAGCATGGAACGGGGACAGCAGCAAAAAGATTGTTGCTGGCGTTGATGCGGGGCATGGTAAAGGCTACAGCCTTGTCCTGAGATTGAGGGGGGTCTGGGATGGAGGTAGAGGTAGAGGTGGAGGTAAAGGGCTGTCTGTTTGTCTGAGATGAGACAGGGCTGCAGGTCATCCTGATCTCTGACCTCCTGCCTGCCCTAGAATGCTTCTGCTCAGGCTCCTTCCCACGTCGGTCCTTCTCAGTGTCCTAAAACAAAAACAGTCCATGTGCAGTATGGCTGACTGGTATGGATGGTGTAAATCTATATTTCTACAACACCGTATATATGCTTTGACTTGTAGTTACTTTAACTCTACCTACATGTACATATTACCTCAATAACCTCGACTAAGCTGTGCTCCCACACATTGACTCTGTACCGTTACCCCATGTATATAGCCTCGCTACTGTTATTTTACTGCTGCTCTTTAATTATTTTTTGTACTTTTTTTTATTTGTTACTTATCTATTTTTTACACACTTATTTTTCTTAAAACTGCATTGTTGGTTAATGGCTTGTAAATAAGCAATTCACTGTAAGATCTACACCTGTTGTATTCGGCGCATGTGACAAATACAATTTGATTTGATTTATTTACTTAGTTGCTCTGCCCACTTACTGCACATATAAATGGTTAAGAGCATGTGCTAAACGAACAGACCTGTAAAATGTAGAATACAGTGCTATCTTAGTGCTTTGCGCCCTGACTAAGTGTCCATGTAGTTTATACCTTCACTGGCTTTCTGTTACATGAGGATGAGGACAAGACTCCTGTTCCTTGGTCCTCTGGTGGCTCCCATGAGCTACTATGAATCCAGTGCATGCTGTTAACCTTGGCATCTTTCAGTATCAATGCCTGTATCTCTGGTATGAATCTGAAGCAGGAAGTAGCAGTTATTCAGGTCAATTGCAGTTCATGACATTATTACAACTACTAAACAGTATCTCATAAATATTAGAACATTTCAAGGAAAGTTCAAGGCTAGCAACACAAGGCAAAACAACGTGTGTGTGGCCAGACTATGACACTATGACAATGTAGTATCACATCCCCATTTTGTACGTAAGCAGGTCAGAGTGTAGGTCAAGAATCTCACTCCACTCTCTTTCAAGCTAATAGCTTCTCCAAGTACACTAGACATGCAAGGTTGACCGGACCCGACTCACCTTTCAACGAACCCGTCTTTGGTGAAGTACCGATGAACGAGCAACATGGAGCACGCAGCCCTGTGAGATGGATCAATCTGTAGGCATGACTAAAACAAAGAAGACATTTACTGTAAAAGTAAACAACCCATGTCACATTCTTAGGGCCAGGCTTTTTCCTGACCATGTGACCTGCCCTGGAAATCCTCCTTGAATTCTTCAAGACAAACTCCTGTCACACTCCCTACACATTCTTCACTATCTCTCTGTAGACTTACATCCACTATTTCAGCCACTAAGAAGTGGAGTTTGTGGTACTTCCTCCTGGGGTCCCTGAGGAGCTGCACCTCAGGAAGGCTGGCCACAGCAAAGATGGGGTTCTGGAAGTACAGGTCTTGCTGATGACGGGTCAAAGGCCCTATCAAGACAAAACACCTGTGTATCAATATACCATTACATAACAGACAATAGAAGGGGAGCCATCCTGAGGTTATCTCATTCCTCAAATCGTTGTACAGTACTTCAATTATCTATGTAACCCAATTATGACCATCACACATTCAGTAGTAAAACGACAGTATAACAAGATAATTAGCTGTACAATCACATAGCTTCACTTCTGATTAGCATTGATAGACAGTACACGGCACTGGTTACATCCCCTGCACTCAGCGTGGTGGCAGCCATCACATCACCATGAAGTGTAATGAATCATTATTGTGACACAGAGAGTGTTGTAAATAGCTCTTTCATTCTGCTGGGAGGATGAGTTCTGTCCACAGACCGCTGGTGGAAGAGAGGAGACAGTATGTCGGCCTCTCCACGTCCCTCGCTACCCGTGGCTTCAATCTTCACTGACATTCTGACATTAGCTCCCTCCAGAGAGCCTCTCTTTTCGGAAACAGAGAGATACACACTGGGGCAGATTAGAGAGTCAAATAGCCTGAGTATCCCATTCCACCAAAGAGAATGAATGAAACACAGATTGAACCTGCTAAAAGACTCTCTAATACAGAAGGGATCACTTTAATCTCTCTCTCACAGTATTAGGCATGTGTATCCATGGCAAGTCAGTTATCCTATTGAAAACACCCAAGGAACAACCAAAAACAGCAGTGTTATCTCACTCCCCTCTATTTAGCTTGCGCTTATGTCCAGGGCCAAAATGCCAAAAGGATCATTGGGGTTTTCCTTGTACAGGCCTGGATAAAAGCCAAAATGCCACAGTTAATTTTCAGCATTGGTTTATTTGTCACTGCTGGCCAAGGATTGAATAAAGTTTATTTATAGAGCGAAGCCAATTGTCCCTCTATGGCCCCGTATTAAGCCACAAATCGACATACGATGTAAATCTGTTAAGCGTTAGGATAGGGCCAAATTCATTGGGGGGCTCTTAACCAGGAAAAAATTATGATGTTCCAAATAGCCCTATTATCTATTTGATTTAGATTTTATAAATACAATTGCGGCCTACCCTGGCCAAACCTAACGACACTGGGCAAATTGGGCGCTGCCCTCTGGGACTCCCAATCACGGCCAGTTGTGATTCAGCCTGGAATTGAACCAGGGTCTGTAGTGATACCTCTAGCACTGAGATGCAGTGCCTTAGACCGATGCGCCATTCAGGAGCACTACTTTTGAGCAGAGCCCTATGAGCCCTGGTCAAAAGTAGTGTACAATAAAGGGAATAGGCTGCCATTTGGGATACAGATTACACTGCCTTTTTGTCTCTTTGTGACCTACTTTTCAACAATGGTGAAATCCTAGCAGGCCTGTTGCCCTACTGATGTCGGAAAAGCTTTAGGTTATCTGTGCTCCCTTAGGAGAATGGACAACAGTTTGATTAAGTGTAAATAGTTATTTTAATTACATCTACAATATTAGAGGCCTCAGATGTTATCAAGTCCACATTTCCACCATTGATGCCCACACCCTTAGCATGGTCTCAGATCTATTTTAGTCATTGTTAAGCCAATGACAATGAGTGACTAGGAGTTGATGATAGCAGAAACAGACTGTCACTCAGGCTAACATACCCATTGGTTTGTACTTACCCACTTTGCTGACTATTTTGTGCACCTGGTCCAGGTCAGAAGTCCCCGTCAGAAAAGCATTGCTTGTAGCCATCTCTATAATCAAGCATCCAATGGCCCACACATCTACAGGTCTAGTAAAGAACATTTTAAGAATCTATCATTCTAGAATGTCCTTCTAGCCAATCAGAAACGAGTATTCAACGATGCTGTGGTATAAACATGATATATCTGTACCAAAATGATGAGCAACCCTTAGAAGATTTGACATTATAATTACTGTGGTCTTATTCCATAATACATTCAAGATTGAACACTGCCCTGAGATCTGTGGTTCTGCTTGATACCCACTTGCTGTAAGTGTTGTCTGCCACTAAAAGTTCTGGGGCTCTGTACCACCTCGTGGCCACATAGTCTGTGAGAGGCTCCCCAGTCGGTGCCAATGCTCTGGCAAATCCAAAGTCACAGAGCTTCACCACCCCAGAGTTAGAGACAAGAACATTCTCAGGTTTGACATCTCTGTGAATGATCTGTTAACAAAATATGCATGTTTCAAGCCAGTGAAGAACTACTGTTTTACTGTCAACAAGTTTCTTTCTTTAATATTGTTCAATGCCCTTCATAATAGCTTATTAAACTTGTAGTTTTAAACTTGTCAGTTGGCACATCATGTATTGTATATCTTCCTGTGCACTCACTAGGCAGAATCTATGAAATGAATAATATATATGCCATTTAGCAGACACTTTTATCCAAAGCAACTTAGTCATGCATGCATAGATTTTATGCACGGGTGGACCCAAGAATCAAACCCACTATCCTGGCATTGCAAGCACTATGCTCTACCAACTGAGCTACAGAGGAATACTTGCATTGCTGGTGTGAAGGTAATCCATGGCTCGTAGAATTTGGAACATGTACTTTCTGAGGCGCTTGCTGTCCAAACCACGAGGATATCTCTCTAGGTCTTCCAGAACTGTGCGGTCAATGTACTCAAAGACAACATACAAGCGCTTCTTGAACCGGAATACCTCCAGCATGTTCACAAGGTTTTCATGGCGAAATTTCTGTGTAAAGACATATATGAACAGAATTAACGTTGTAGTAGTATGCTGTTATCAGGGATGTGACATTAGTTGGACTGTAGCCAATGAGTGAATTGTACCCGATATTTGAGACAGTCACAGTAACACTGCTGCTTTATGTGGAACTGATCAATAGAGTGTTGGACTAGTAACCGGAAGGTTGCAAGTTCAAACCCCCGAGCTGAAAAGGTACAAATCTGTCGTTCTGCCCCTGAACAGGCCGTCATTGAAAATAAGAATTTGTTCTTAACTGATCTTGCCTAGTTAAATAAAGGTAAAAAAAATAATAATAATAATATTTAAAAAATTAAGTTCCTCACCCTCAGAAGTTTGATTTCTCTCATGATAACCTTTTTCATGGTTTTGTCCTCTTCCTTGTCATTGAACCTCTTGATGGCCACAATGTGTCCAATCTCCTTGTGTCGACACTTCATCACTGTACCATAGCTCCCCTCACCCACGACGCCAAGGTTCTCATACATATCCATCTTCCTTCAGTGGGCTGTCCTTGAGCACATATGGATAAATGTATTCATATTCATTTCAAAGCAGAAACAGATATAAAGGCATACAAAATACATACAACATCGAGTGTAATACTTTCAAATGTACAGTGAAAACAGGGTCATATAGCCTACAACGCGATTACACAAAACACAATGTGGTCAAAATACTTACTGCTGAGTAGATACAAAGATTATGTTCATGTATTTTTTTCTCCTGGCTTTACTGCTCTCATAAATTACACAATTTCATGTTTGAAATAAACGATGCCTCTGACAGACCACTTCATGTTTGAAAAACACACTTCAGGTTTTCTTCCCAGAATAATTCTGTCACAAACAAAAAGGTGTGAAATTAGAATGTGGTCACCATAACAACAGGCAAAGTTGATAACAATTGAGAGGCATTCTAGAACATTCCACGTGGATAAAGTGGAATTAACCAAGTGAATAATTAGGTTTGAACTGACATGTAAACTAGTCTTTACACAAAGAAATGAACATAACCATGGACACATGGTCAACTTGATATATGGTTTCTTTGCTACACATGACTTGATGAAAATGTAAATAATGCTTCAGAGACTACACATCAGCATATGTATCCATGTTGCAACTGGTCGAGTGACTGATGAAGTGATGAAGTTGGGATTAAACCATTATTTCTTGAGGAAAGGGTTAGCTTGTTAAATAAAAAGAAACAACCGTTTATGTGATGTATGATAGACGACACTTTGAATACTAACCAAGTATAGGTGTCGTGTAAATTGCATGTACTGTTCACATATTGGATGAAATGTGTTAATTTGATAACATTCACGCAACTCATAGTGAAAGTGGACTATTCCAAACGAATGTTCTTGCTTGTTTCCCCTGTGGAAGTACATGACGTCACTGTAGTTGTTTTGGAGAGAAGAAAAGGGCACAGACGGAAGATTTACCCAAAATAAAACTGGTTTCAACAGATTTTTATGACCAAAGTATAATTTTTTACGTTTTGAATCATGTCTACTCCGGCTAGAAGACGACTTATGAGAGATTTCAAAAGGTAGTGCAACGTTTTGGCTCTGCTCTTGTGTGTTGTATTTAGCTAGCTAACGTGTTAGCTAATTTGAGGCCTGCAGTACATGTACACTGTTGTTTGTAGGTAACGTTAGCTAATCATAGAGCTAGTCATTAATTGAATACTTTGTACTGACTGTCTGATACCTAACTAGTTGTAGTACTAGGTCAATAATGTTGCTTCAATTAGCCAGCTAGAATGCATGCTAGAACTACATTGTCATACAGATGTTAGCTATCTAACCAGCTAACGTTAACTTGTTTTTTTTTTATAGCTAGGTACAGTAACGTTATCTAGCTAAATCGAACTCGTCTGTCCCTCTGTATTTAGCTATCGTTAGATAGTTTAGTAAGGAAATTAAACTCTTAGTTAGCCAAATACTTATTAACTTACTAACGTTAGTTACCTACCAAATGTATTTGATTTGTATCGATAAAAAAGGATGCGCTAGCTGAGTTAAACTACTAGTATAAACTAGCTAGGTTGCTAATCTCAGTGTACTGATAGTCGGACAGGTGTTACACAACCCTAACTTCTGATTGTGTTGCCCTGCTCTTGTATGCCGTATTTCCAGACCTATGTATATAGGGACAACATTCAGCAACATTTTATGTAGGCAATGGTATAAGTATTCAGTTATGTGAAAGGAGAAACTCCAAAAATTGGGATGAGGCATAGGTTTCAGAAGTAGGCCTTTATTCCTGATGAGGACAAACCCACCTGGCCAGGGCTTCATGTAAAGCCCTGGCAGCTACCGTCTGTTTGATTCCAGATGGCATCTGCCTGGGCAAGCCAATTAGTTACACTATAGCAGCTCAATGTCTGTCTCCAGAAGAGTCTGTAGCACACCTGTCAATGGAAAAAGGTGATACTTAGGAACTCCATGGAGACTCGTGTAGAAGTCAGAAGTATACATTTAAACTCAGTTTTTCCTGACATTTAATCCTAGTAAAAAATCCCTGTCTTAGGTCAGTTAGGATCACCACTTTATTTTAAGAATGTGAAATGTCAGAATAAAAGTAGTGATTTATTTCAGCTTTTATTTCTTTCATTACATTCCCAGTGGGTCAGAAGTTTACATGCACTCAATTAGTATTTGGTAGCATTGCCTTTGAATTGTTTAACTTGGGTCAAACATTTTGAGTAGCCTTCCACAAGCTTCCCACAATAAGTTGGGTGATTTTTGGCCCATTCCTCCTGATAGAGCTGGTGTAACTGAGTCAGGTTTGTAAGCCTCCTTGCTCGCACATGCTTTTTCAGTTCTGCCCACATTTTCTACAGGATTGAGGTCAGGGCTTTGTGATGGCCACTCCAATACCTTGACTTTGTTGTCCTTAAGCCATTTTGCCACAACTTTGGAAGTATGCTTGAGGTCATGGTCCATTTGGAATACTCATTTACAACCAAGCTTTAACTTCCTGACTGATGTATTGATGTTGCTTCAATATATATTCACTTAATTTTCCCACCTCATGATGCCATCTATTTTGTGAAGTGCACCAGTCCCTCCTGCAGCAAAGCACCCCCACATGTTGCTGCCACCCCCGTGCTTCACGGTTGGGATGAGGTTCTTTGTGTTGCAAGCCTCCCCCTTTTTCCTCCAAACATAACGATGGTCATTATGGACAAACAGTTCTATTTTTGTTTCATCAGACCAGAAGACATTTCTCCAAAAAGTACGATCTTTGTCCCCATGTGCAGTTGCAAACCGTAGTCTGGCTTTTATTACTGTTTTGGAGCAGTGGCTTCTTCCTTGCTGAGCGGCCTTTCAGGTTGTCGATATAGGACTCGTTTAACTGTGGATATAGATACTTTTGTACCTGTTTCCTCCAGCATCTTCACAGGGTCCTTTGCTGTGCTGGGATTGATTTGCACTTCTCGCACCAAAGTACGTTCATCTCTAGGAGACAGAACGAGTCTCATTCCTGAGTGGTATGACGGTTGCGTGGTGCCATGGTGTTTATACTTGCCTACTATTGTTTGTACAGATGAACGTAGTACCTTCAGGTGTTTGGAAATGGCTCCCACAGATGAACCAGACTTGTTACAATGTTTTTTGGGGGGGTCTTGGCTGATATGTCTTGATTTTCCCATGATGTCAAGCAAAGAGGCACTGAGTTTGAAGGTAGGCCTTGAAATACATCCACAGGTACACCTCCAATTGACTCAAATGATGTCAAATAGCCTATCAGAAGCTTCTAAAGCCATGACACAATTTTCTGGAATTTTCCAAGCTTTTTGAAGGCAGTCAACTTAGTGTATGTAAACTTCTGACCCACTGGAGTTGTGATAAAGTGAATTATAAGTGGCATAATCTGTCTGTAAACAATTGTTGGAAATATTACTTGTCATGCACAAAGTAGATGTCCTAACTGACTTGCCAAAACTATAGTTTGTTAACAAGAAATTTGTGGAGTTAAAACAAGTTTTAATGACTCCAACCTAAGTGTATGTAAACTTCTGATTTCAACTGTATAACATTATAATCCTATTCTACCCTACTCTACTTGGCTGCCTCTGCCACCTATTGGCCTTGGAGTGTGGAGCATTCCTTGATAAGCATTGCGTGTTTGATCAATGGTTTGTTGAATTATATCTCACAGAACACATACTGGTTGAACTACATTGTTCATAAGATATGTATTTGTAGCCTACATCACAAGACAAGTATCTGACAGCATCAAGATTTCCTTGCAGGGAACAACAACATTACAAGTACTACCCTAATAAAGCATAATTAAAATGTGACTCACAATGGATAGCAGCACTGTGCAGTAGCCTTTCATTTTACAGTGGGGAGGGAGCTAACGGTAAACAGGGTTAATTGTGGTGGTATTTTCTGTAGAGACTTGTAGATGGATCCGAGAAATACAGTTTACCTTGTGCATGAAGGAAAGCTGTTAAAGTTCGATTTTTTTTTTTTACGTGGTGATTTTTTGGAATGACACTGCTGGATTTAGTGACAAAATATGCTAGACATGTTGGATCATTTTGTCTGTAAAAAATAATTATGTGAGTAATGACAGTGGAAACACCTTTTTTTCATGTGCCAATATTGATATTAGAGTTTGACCGATTATGATTTTTCAACGCTGATACCGATTATTGGAGGACCAAAAAAGTCCGATACTGGTAAATCGGCCGATTTAAGAAAATAAAAATAATAATAATATTAAAAAATAAAATAAATATTTAAAAAATTAACATTTATATTTATTTCTAATGACAATTACAATAATACTGAATGAACACTTATTTTAACTTAATATAATACATCAATAAAATCAATTTAGCCTCAAATAAATAATGAAACATGTTCAATTTGGTTTAAATAATGCAAAAACAAAGTGTTGGAGAAGAAAGTAAAAGTGCAATATGTGCCATGTAAGAAAGCTAACGTTTGAGTTCCTTGCTCAGAACATGAGAACATATGAAAGCTGGTGGTTCCTTTCAACATGAGTCTTCAATATTCCCAGGTAAGATTTTTTAGGTTGTAGTTATTATAGGACTATTTCTCTCTATACCATTTGTATTTAATGAACCTTTTACTATTGGATGTTCTTATAGGCACTTTAGTATTGCCAGTGTAACAGTATAGCTTCCGTCCCTCTCCTCGCTCGAACCAGGAACACAATGACAACAGCCACCCTCGAAGCAGCGTTACCCATGCAGAGCAAGGGGAACAACCACTCCAAGTCTCAGAGCGAGTGATGTTTGAAACGCTATTAGCGCGCACCCCGTTACCTAGCTCGCCATTTCACATCAGTTACACAAGCCTAATCTCGGGAGTTGATAGGCTTGAAGTCATAAACGGCGCAATGCTTGACGCACAACGAAGAGCTGCTGGCAAAACGCACTAAAGTGCTGTTTGAATGAATGCTTACGAGCCTGCTGCTGCCTACCATCGCTCAGTCATACTGCTCTATCAAATCATAGACTTAGTTATAACATGATAACACACAGAAATACGAGCCTTAGGTCATAAATATGGTCGAATCCGGAAACTATCATCTCGAAAACAAGACGTTTATTCTTTCAGTGAAATACGGAACCGTTCTGTATTTTATCTAAGGGGTGGCATCCATTAGTCTAAATATTCTTGTTACATTGCATAACCTTCAATATTATGTCGTAATTACGTAAAAATCTGCCCAATTAGGCGGCCCAAACTGTTGCATATACACTGACTCTGAGTGCAATGAACGCAAGAGAAGTGACACAATTTCACCTGGTTAATATTGCCTGCTATCCTGGATTTCTTTTAGCTAAATATGCAGGTTTAAAAATATATACTTCTTTGTATTGATTTTAAGAAAGGCATTGATGTTTATGGTTAGCTACACATTGGAGCAACGATACGCACCGCATCGATTATATGCAACGCAGGACAAGCTAGATAAACAAACTAGTAATATCATCAACCATATGCAGTTAACGAGTGATTATGATTGATTGTTTTTTTATAAGATAAGTTTAATGCTGGCTAGCAACTTACCTTGGCTTACTGCATTCGCGTAACAGGCTGTCTCCTCGTGGAGTGCAATGAGGCACGTGGTTAGAGCGTTGGACTAGTTAACTGTAAGGTTGCAAGATTGTTTTTTATAAGATAAGTTTAATGCTGGCTAGCAACTTACCTTGGCTTACTGCATTCGCATAACAGGCTGTCTCCTCGTGGAGTGCAATGAGGCACGTGGTTAGAGCGTTGGACTAGTCAACTGTAAGGTTGCAAGATTGAATCCCCCGAGCTGACGAGGTGAAAATCTGTCGTTCTGCCCCTGAACGAGGGAGTTAACCCACCGTTCCTAGGCCGTCATAGAAAATAAGAATGTGTTCTTAACTGACTTGCCTAGTTAAATAAAGATTAAATAAAGGTGTAGAATTTTCTTTTTTTTAATGGCCAAATCGGTGTCCAAAAATACAGATTTCCGATTATGAAAACTTGAAATCGGCCCTAATTAATCGGCCATTCCGATTAATCGGTCGACCTCTAATTGATATTATAACCATATCGAAGTATGCGATATGTTGTGTGATCCTCCCACTGTGAAAGCATTCAGTTTATTAGGCTACAGATGAAATAAGTTAGGAACTTCACTGGGTGGTGAAAGTGCAAGGTGATGAGCCTTTCCAATAAATATTGAGGGTCTTATTCTGGTAACATGTTTGATGCTTGGCTGCCGTTTGACAAAAAAATATATAAATGATTTTGTCCATAATAATCTCATGTAGGTGGCCTACCTGCCCTGTATCTGTGAGCTGTTGGCTAGAGCACACGTTCCAAGATCTGAGTGGGGACATTCACTATAACGCAACATCAGTAGTGTTGAAAATACATGGGAATTTAACCGCAAGTTATTTTTATGTGCACTATGCTATCATGCACAGCGTTTTATCTGCAACAAGTCAATTTAATGGGAACATCATTGGTGGGAAAATTTGCATATTTTTTTATGTGCAGATTTTAGAATATTTGCATTAAAATCAGTCACCAATCCAATGGAAACCTAGCAAAAGCATTTCTGTTGAACTATTTTCTTGTTCACATAACTTTTGTACTCCTGGTAGAAGAAGGCACATAGATATCTTCTTGTTTCTAAAAACAGTCATCTGGGTTTTAAGTTTAATTCTATTGTTTCCTCTCCGTTTCTCTTTCCTCAGACTTCAAGAAGACCCACCAACTGGTGTGAGTGGTGCTCCATCAGAGAATAACATCATGCTTTGGAACGCGGTTATTTTTGGGTGAGTGTTCTAAAGCCACCCTTCTCATTTTGCCAGTCTGATCATCCTGGCATGGCACCAGGACCGTACGGATAACGTGGATATGGGCAAGTTGAGCTGTGGTTTAGTCAGAGAGGGAGGTGTCTGTGTGTGTGTGTGTGTGTGTGTGTGTGTGTGTGTTGGCTGAGGGTTAGGCTAGATGGTGACATGTAGTTGTTGAGCTGTGGAAGGCCAGTGTGCCATTTATAAAGTTAATTAGAAATGAGAGCATTTGTATTAATCCCAGTAATGTATGGTATTGTCATGCTCATTAATTTACCTTCTATTGTAATGTGCTATTAATAGGCCGTATCAAGATTGTAATTGTTACAACGGGGAAGTGTATAAGGAGTGGTATTGTGGCAATATGTTTGTTTTGGTAGTCAGGGTCAAATCGCTAATATTAATTTGTTACAGTGCAAGTAATTGTTCCTTCCTTTATTTGCAGGCCTGTGGCTACACCGTTTGAGGATGGTAAGTAAAAATGTTTTACTAAATCAATTACTAAACTTAGTTTATCGTAATATTACTTTAACTCATGAACTGGTTGCAATCGTCCTAACCAAGAGCAAAGTCAGTCTTTGTATTCTTTTGGGGTCCCGAGTGGCGCAGCGGTCTAATGCACTGCATCTCAGTCCCTGGTTCGAATCCAGGCTGTATCACATCCGGCTGTGATTGGGAGTCCCACAGGGCGGCGCACAATTGGCCCAGCGTCGTCCAGGTTTGGCCTGGATAGGCCATCATTGTAAATAAGACATTTTTCTTAACTCACTTGCCTAGTTAAAGGTTTTAAAAAATTATAAATACATTCTAAAGTGTGATATATTTTGACAGGTTCATTCATGACTCTGCTGCCTTTTGAGTTTTGCATATATACTGGGTGAGCCTTCATATTCAGGCTTATATTAGTCATGTCAGACTGTGGGGTGGGAGTGGACAAGACATGTATTTTGCCTCGATAAAGGCTGACCCTGTAAAACAACACATTTCATTGTACCTATCCGGTGTATGTGACAACTCATTTTTTTTTACCTTGTCTCCGCAGGAACTTTTAAGCTTGTGATAGAATTTTCAGAAGAGTACCCTAACAAGCCACCCACGGTTCGATTTATCTCCAAAATGTTTCACCCAAATGGTAAGAGTCCTTATGGACACATTCAAGATGTCCTAAATACTTTAGCCATGTTCTTGATGGGATAGGGAACACATTATGAACTTTTCAGCATTTCACTTTTTAATGAGAGTAAGCTATTCTGTTTCATGATTGTGTATAAATGTTTCTTAGAAATTAAAACAATCATTTTGATCTTGTAGTTTATGCAGATGGCAGTATATGTTTAGACATCCTTCAGAATCGTTGGAGCCCCACATATGATGTGTCGTCCATTCTGACGTCTATCCAGGTTGGTTTGTAATCCTCTCCTCTATCAGTCTGACATCATAATATATTACTGTGTGTTTCTATATTTTACAAATGTAAGTTTCTTTATGTTGTGTACTTCATTGTTGTTTTGCAGTATGTTCTGTGGGGAAAACAATTCAATGCAGAGTAGATATCTGATCATAGCAGCAACCTTTGGGTCACACCTTATTTGGATAGTCCATCTGTAGATGGTCATACTATCGGTTGATAAGCAAACTGCTTGCTAAGTTTACGGTTAGAGTAAGGGTTAGTAGATAGTCCATCTGTAGATGCTCTACAGACTATATACATAGTGTTACCTACATTTTGTTGTGGTATTTCTGCTCCTCGATATACATAAGACTGTGACTCTGCTATCCCACTAAAGGTGTAGGGTTCAAGAACCACACACTATTTCATAATGGTGTAGGGTCCAAGAACCCCACACTTTCATACCGGTGTAGGGGTCCAAGAACCAGTTTCATACCGGTACATTCAATCACTCTTTTTGTGTGTGTATGTCGACAGTCGCTGTTGGATGAGCCAAATCCTAACAGTCCAGCAAACAGCCAGGCTGCACAGCTTTATCAAGAAAACAAGCGGGAGTATGAGAAGAGAGTTTCTGCCATCGTGGAGCAGAGCTGGGTGGACTCCTAACACATCTTCCACCCCGGCTTCTCATCACTTGTATCAAATACTTACATCTTTCATTTAGCTCCCCCAAGAAAAGAAGTCAACATCAGAAGAACTAAAGTGCCACCAGAAAATAAAAAAACAAGTAGGGCCTTTTACTTGCTTGCCAATACAACTGAGGAAAATCTGATTTTTTTTATTTTTTATTGCATGATGTGAAATAAGTTATTGCAAGCATAATTTGTAATATATATTTTTTGTTGGATTGATGCTGTTACTGTTTAGTTTATACAGACTTATTTTGTAACATCTCTTGGTTTGAACATAACTTAATTGGTAGAAAACCATAAAACATTATTTGTTGTGTGAGTGGCTTCCTCAAATTCTGCATTGTTTGTCATGTAGCATTAATTTGAAACCAATTGTCCAGCTATAAAGCAGACAGCTTCTCTTGCCCCCATCCTGGTAGTAGTTTCAAATTACCTTCCTGAATAAAAGGAGTCAGTACTAGTCATCACGGTAACTAGGGCATTCTGCATGTCGACAAAAAAGAAACTGGTTGCCAACCTTTTCTAAAAGACGGCTGATGTGATCTGTAACAGTTTTATCGAGTTCAAGTACAGTGGCACTTGTAAGAGGACATTTGGAGTTTGGCTCATCTAGGAATATGGACAGATAGTGGAAACCAGACACATCAGGACTACAGAATAAGGGCTGATTGCAACACAAATCCATGCATCTGCTTTTTCTCCAAGCCTGGAAATGTTTTTTTTTCACGCTTGCATTTCTCTTCACTTTATCTTGTACCCAATGAAAAGTAGCTTGCTTGAGATTTTTTTTTGTGACAGACAGTACGGGTCATATTGTAGCTCATGGTTTATTTCACCTTAGAAGGGATGTGTTATACATTTGTGAATTTACTCTAAAAACAAAACAATGTATACTTATGCTGTATAAACATAAAACACATTTTTCAGACTTTGAGATTTTGATTTCAGCTCATTTGTTTTACTTGAGTGCAGCTGTGGCATTGTGTGAGTCTTATGTGGAGGGATATTCAACTCTTACACTACAAGGTCCAGAGCCTGCTGGTTTTCTTTTCTACCTGATAATTAATCGCACCCACCTGGTGTCCCGGGTCTAAATCAGTCTCTGATTAGAGGGGAACAATGAAAAAAGGAGTGGAACTGGTTGAGGTCCAGAGTTGATGGGACTAGGGTAAATAATCCTCATCCCTGCATCCTCAATGGGGAGTAGCAGGCCACCAGGAATCTCCCAAGAGCCAAATATATACCAGCTAGTAGACCGGGGATCTGTGGGAATGTGCAACCAGAGGTAGTAGATAAGACTGACAGGGGGCAGTGTTCCCCTTAATGCCCAATGGGCACACTCCAGGGCCTGATGTGTGTGGTGAATTCATAAAACTGTTTAAGAACCAAACGGAGCAAAACAAGCTTCTGTTGAACATAGGTCCTTCCATTACGCTGATCCTATTGAAAAACATTTTGCAACGGAGAACACAATTTTGGCTCACAGTAGGACAAATTCAGGTAGGTCCTTCCCTGTTTCGTATGCTCGGTTTGGTTTATAAACAGTTTCTGTAATTAATTGAATACACCCCTGGAGTGTATTCATGTCAATTGTAAAATGTTTCTTATACAGAACGGGGACAGACCTACCTGAATTTGTTTAATAGAAACTTGTTGCAAAAAGGTTGTTTCCTACAATTTGGACATAACTACATCCCAGCACAAACTGTAGAAAGCACATTGGCGCAGAAGATCTGAGGTTTATCCCCTCTGGTTCAATGCGTTTTGAGGAAGCAAAGGGGAGGAATCAAGGTAGTACAATGTTCACCCTGGGGTAATTTGGGAGAACTGAGAATATGTGAAGACCAAATGGAAAGCCCTTTTCTGGACACCTTCAAAAATGGTACTTGAATCTGAGATGCACAGCTGCAGACTTTGATTGAAAATGTAAAAAGCATAACTCATCACACGGCATATTCCTGGCCTTAACATGCTTTGTTCTTGCAACATTTTCCCACCCATTTTATTCTCATAATGGGCCTCGAGTTTATTAGATATTGAATCAGGCAAGTCACCTAAAATTATTTTAATGTATAAAATGTTTAGCTTGTGTTACATATGTTGTAATACACACACAAAAAAAACAAGAAGCTTGCATGTTATTAAAATGACATTTTAAAACCATATGCAGCTGAGTAAAGTTGGACAGTAACGTAATCCATCCATGACGGAGCAGGTCATCCAATCATCGTTTCTGAAGGAGGAAGACAAAATGATTATGGTTGTGTGTCCTTACACTGTTACCTTGCCTCCTTTGGTCTGTTTTGGAAGGCATAGCTAGAGACTAGACACCAGCCTAATTGCTTTCAACAGTCTTATTTTTTCTAGATTTGTGTTCATGAAAGAAGGCAAGGCAGGAAGAGGAAGCATTATTTTGGTATGAAATATAACCAACCTGATTTTTCATGATCTCATCTCTGGTTTTGAAAACAGGGGCATCCTCCACAACAATCCCTTCAGCCATTTCATTCACTTTCTCCAAGAGGTCTGTACTGTATCTGAGAGAACACACAGGTACAGCAGTTAGTCAGCATGTCATACATTTGGTATATTAAGTTAAAATGCATTTTAGCTAAATAGCAAGTCAAGAAGTCAATGCACGCAATGGGTATTTATTGTTAACTCACCGACAGCCAAGAAACACGTTGTTGGCCCATACCATGGACAAAGCAAGCAGCTGATCAATGTGTGGGTCCTCAAAGTCGTTTATATTTCTGAATAGGAATGCCCTCCTGGCCTTCCAATGTTTTTCACTTTCGGAGATACCACGATATGTATCTACAAGCTCGGACAGATGCCTGTTTTGTTCAATGAATTCCTCGATATCACCCTCGGCCATTTCGACAAGTACACAAGACTTCCTAACACAAAAATGATTGTACGCAGAAGCAGAACGGAAGGCAGGAAGCTATTCCTTCTATGGTATTCTGGCGGTCTGCCATCTACTGGATGGGGTGAAAACTGATAAACGTTTACTCAAAATAACAGGGATAAGGGAAAGGTGAAAAAAGATACTTCTAAATTTCTAAAGTAAACAAAAACTTTACTCCTTCAGTCGGATTAAACGGTATACTCAGATCCCTACACAGGCTCAGGAACCTGGGAGGGGTGGCCTCTTCATTCAGTATTCCCTGTAACAATTCCGCCTGTCCTGGAGATCCAGAAAGCATTTCGCTGCCTTCAATGATATCTAGCTTCTTAGATTTTTTATTAGTTTGAGTTCAATTTACTACTTGCGCAATAAATGCTACAAAGTCCACCTTCTTCACTGTTAAGCCGAAACCATGTCAAAACTTGCGTGCGAGAGTAAAAAGCGTCAATTCACATACACTGCGTAGTGTATGCCAACTTAATTGTCACGAGAATCCATAATAAACCGTTGTATTTGTTATGTTCGCTATGTAGCCCTTGTATATTTTTTGTTGTGTGCTCCTTTAGACTCACCGTATCTGTCATATGTGAGCCACTGTACCTGCATGGCTGCATTAAACAGTTACGTTTAAAGGCTCCGGAGTGGCACTTTACATTTTAGTGCATAATGCGTCACTGTTTCCAATCCAGGCTGCGTCACACCCGGCAGTGATTGGGAGTCTCATTGGGTGGCGCACAATTGGCTCAACGTCGTCCGTATTTGGCCGGGGTAGGCTGTCATTTTTAAATAGGATTTTTTTCTCAACTGACTTGCCTCGTTAAATAATAACATTTTAGCAAAGAAATGTTTTCACATTTCTACAAAATAAAATACAGAAATACCTTATTTACATAAGTATTCAGACCCTTTGCTATGAAACACGAAATTGTGCTCAGGTGAATCCTGTTTCATTTGATTACCCTTGAGATGTTTCTACAACCTGATTGGAGTCCACCTGGGGTAAATTAAATTGATTGGACATGATTTGGAAAGGCACACATCTGTATAAGGTCCCACCCCACAGTTGACAGTGCATGTCAGAGCAAAAACCAAGCCTTGAGGTCAAAGGAATTTTCCGTAGAGCTCAGAGACAGGATTGTGTTGAGGCACAGATCTGGGGAAGGGTACCAACAAATGTCTGCGGCATTGAAGGTCCCCAAGAACACAGTGGCCTCCATCATTCTTATATGGAAGAAGTTTGGAACCAACAAGACTCTTCCTATAGCTGGCCACCCGGCCAGCCAAACTGAGCAATCGGGGAGAAGGGCCTAGGTCAGGGAAGTGACCAAGAACCGGATGGTCACTCTGACATAGCTCCAGGGTTAGTCAGAAGGACAACCATCTCTGCAGCACTCCCCCAATCAGGACTTTACCATCCCTACGGTGAAGCATGGTGGTGGCAGCATCATGCTGTGGGGATGTTTTTCAGCAGCAGGGGCTGGGAGACTAGTCAGGATTGAGGGAAAGATGAACAGAGCAAAGAACAGAGAGATCCTTGATGAAAACCTGCTCCAGAACGCTCAGACTGGGACGAAGGTTCACCTTCGTACAGGACAACGACCCTAGGCACACAACCAAGACAACGCAGGCGTGGTTTCAATACAAATCTCTGAATGTCCTTGAGTGGCCCAGCCAGAGCCCAGACTTGAACCTGATCAAACATCTCTGGAAAGACCTGAAAATAAGTGTGCAGCAACGCTCCCCATCCAACCTGACAGAGCTTGAGAGTATCTGCAGAGAAGAATGGGAGAAACCCCCAAAAAACAGGTGTGCCAAGCTTGTAGCGTCATACCCAAAAAGACTTGAGGCTGTATACGCTGCCATTGGTGCTTCAACAAAGTACGTAGTAAAGGGTCTGAATACTTATTTAAATGTAATATTTCAGTTATTTATTTTTAATAGCAAAAAAGTCCATTTGTTTTTGCTTTGTTATTATGGGTTATTGTGTGTAGATTGACATTTTTTATTTAATCCATTTTAGAAAAAGGCTGTAAGGTAACAAAATGTGGAAAAAGTCAAGGGGTCTGAATAAGAATGCACTGTACACCCAAGCAGTTTAAAAATAATTTAGTTTGTCTCATTCTTTCTACATAACAGAATTCCCTCTTGAAATCGGAGTCCTCTAGTTTTCCAGCCTGGCTTGCCCTAGGCTATATGTGATCGAAATCAACACAGGTAGGCTGCATTTTTGTAACTTTTTAAAGATTTTTTATTTAACCTTTTTTTGACTAGGACCCATAGGGCCCTAGTCAAAAGTAGTACACTTTAAAGGGAATAGGGTACCAATTTATATACAAGACCCTCATAGGCAGGTCCCCCCTCACCCTCAGCTCACTCCTTAACATCTCCACTACCAATAGCAGCCTGCGTTCTGGTAGATGTATCACTCTGGTCATTCCAGAGCCAGCACTTGCTTTGGTCTTTGTTCATTCCGGTTTGTCTGCTGCCAACGACTGGAATGAGCTGCAAAAGACCCTCAGTCACATTCATCCTACCAGACTCCTTCAAAAATATATTAACTGAGGTGCTATCTGATCAATGTACCTGCTGATCATTAAGTCTGCTGTGTTGCCTTGGACTTTTCTGCTCTAACACACTATGAATATTTATTATTGTTGTATATTTGATGCATTTGTACAACAGGGTGGCACCTTAATTGGGGAGGACGGACTTGTGGTAATGGCTGGAGCGGAATCAGTGGAATTCTATCAAATACATCAAACACATGGTTTCCAGGTGTTTGATTTCATTCCATTTACTCCGCTCCAGCCATTATTACGAGCCGTCCTCCCCTCAGCAGCCTCCACTGATTTGTATCTTTCCTCTGTATAGAGTGTTTTATTCATTTGTTGTGATATTGTGTGTTGTCCTGTTCACTGTTACAATGTTATGCCTCTTGGCCTGGTTGTTATTGTAAATGAGAATTGGGTTCTCAATTCCCTTTTTTGGTTAAATAAACGCTCAATTATTTCTTTCTTTATAATTGGGATGCAGCCCTCCTCTCTATAGAAGAGCCTGTGGTTAGTGTACGTTGTCCTTCTCTTTCACTCAAGGCCTATCCTTTGGGTTTGATTGTGGCTTCCAACAGTCTTTCAATCAGACCAGGGCATCCAAATGTCACCTACCTACATCAATGCCACTGTATCTGCTGATGGTTAATATTGCATTAAACTACTTGTCGGGAGTGTAGACTTGGTGCGAAAAACATGCCAATTCTGATCATTCAGGGATTATATAGGGTCATTTTCAGTCTGACAAACCTGGGAGAGTGACAGACTAAAACACCTGCAGAAAGAAAAGTCATACATCAAATGAGGTTCATTATGGTCTAGACTGTCGACTCCTAAAATTATCTAGGCCATTCATTGACTACAGCTCTTTCATACTTTAAATCCCTATAGAGATCTTCAGCACAGCACTCTGCAGTATTTTATAATTATATGGTACAGGCCTAAAAAAAAAACTGTGATTGAAAAGTGTGCAATGTTTTAAACTGAGATGTGAAGATGTTATCCTTATCTCCCGAGGTCAAATAAGCTGAGCATCTAAAAATTATGATTTAGAATAGATCTACTATAAGGGACTATTATCATCATCGGTATATACTATATACTTGTAAAGCCATCATTTGTTTTCCTCTACAAGCCTAGCTGACTGTATACCTCTCATACTTATCCCATTTGTGAGGCATTGACATTGTTGTACAAAGCATTTCAGGTCATGTCCCAAATGGAAACCTATCACCTATATAGTGCTCTGCTTTTGACCAGAGATTTGGGATGCAAACCCAGTCAGTGATATTGGAGTGGGGGGGGTAATCCTTCCTTGGCTCATCACAAGCACGCTGCTGAAAAGGATACCTGTTGTCTCAATGGCTCCCAATTATAGTTTCTCCTGAGTAAGCATACATACATTAGATGACTCATCAAAAATATTTGTTGTGAAGCCTCTTGGAACAGTGTATTATGTCAGCATCAGTGTATATTTCATGCTGAGTGATCTATACATGGTGAATTACACATTAAGGGGTAACCAACTAGTCCTACTCTGCAATACAAGTCCTACACACATGTTTTTTACACTTTTGCCCCCATCCCCTATCTTGTTCCATTCATACTTGTCAGGGTGTTGTCCCAACCCGTTCATATAGACAGAGTTAGGTAGGGTGGTCTGTGAAACACCTTTTTGGCTTGCCCCTGGAATCTTACAGCATATCAATGACTTCGTGTCAAAACAAGCCCCCAAAGGCTCCTTCCTTAGAAATGATGGGAGTATTTCTCTCTGATCTTGTTCCAGGCATGTCTGTAAAGAAAGTGCCCCCTGGTTACATGAAGAGGAGGCCAATGAGGTGTCAGTATGTTCTTGGAGGGTTTCTATTCTACCCTGCCTTTGAAAAAAGGCCTTTATTTTCATGGGCAAGTAGGCTGGGGTACTTTTGGGTCAGAAGGATATCATATTTTATTTTTGATATATCACAATGTTCATTTATAGTATCTTTATCTCTGTAGTGTCAAATGACAAAGAAGACTATAGCTTCTTACTGTATCTGGTGTTTGTCTGTCAAAGGGGTAAAGGAGTGATGAACGTCCAGTAATTTTAGCATGTAAATTTTGGTGTGGCAAACTCCCCCCCAATTTTTTTTGATGCATGCCAGCAAAGCCACTACTCAACATAACACACCACTGAACAGTCAACATAACTATTTGCTCAGCACTTTTGAAATGTACAGCGACAGAATTAAGAACATGGGCTGTTCTTACAGTATTCTCCCTGTATACCAAGTCAGAACCATATGATAAATAAAAGGGGCATATGTGCACCACCAAGTCAGAAAAGTAAGCTAAATGATAATGGGAAAGTGGAACAAATTATTAGGGTGAGGCACATTGGTTACAAACAGCTTACTACTCAACATACACTTAGTATTACTTTCTTAGTTACAGTATACATATCTCTCTGGTACATTACATAATTTATGCAGCAGCATACAAGACTCACCTTCTTCTGCTGTGTTCACTTGAACTGGAAGGAGGCACGTCTGCCCTGCGTGGGCAAATTTTGTCATCAAACTTTGTCGTCAAAGACGGGCATTCTCTGGATTTATGGTGCTTTCAAGACAACTGGGAACTCGGTTGAATCATAATGACGTCAGTGATCTTCAGGTCAGAGGTCTAGAAAGAGGCCAGAGTTCCCGACTTGCAGTTGTCTTGAACTCACTGAAGTCTGAGATTTCCCAGTTCCGAGTATCCAGTTGTTTTGAGCCGCAGACTCGGCCTCAACCTTTAAGTCTTTATTGAAGACTCATCTCCTATAATTGAGTGTAGTCTGGCCCAGGGGTGTGAAGGTGAACGGAAAGGCACTGGAGCGACGAACCGCCCCTGCGGTCTCTGCCTCTAACCCTATTACAGGGGCTGCGTCACTGGCTTACTGGTGCTCTTCCATGCCGTCCCTAGGAGGGGTGCATAAGTTGAGTGGGTTGAGTCACTGATGTGATCTTCCTGTCCAGGTTGGCGCCACCCTCGGGTTCGTGCCGGGGGGAAGGTCTTTGTGGGCTATACTCGGTCTTGTCTCAGGTTAGTAGGTTGGTGGTTGAAAATATCCCTCTAGTGGTGTGGGGGCTTTGCTTTGACAAAGTGGGGTTATGACATTTACTCCTGAGGTGCTGACCTGTTGCACCCTCTACAACCACTGTGATTATTAAAAGTCGTGCTATAAATTCACAGACAACACAAAGATATCCTTCCAGACTCCCTCTGTCTACCCAAGGACGCCAGAGGACAAAAATCAGTTAACCACCTAACTGAGGGACTCAATTTAACCTTGAGCAATACCCTAGATGCAGTTGCACCACTAAAATCTAAAAACATTTCTCGTAAGAAACTAGCTCCCTGGTATACAGAAAACACCCGAGCTCTGAAGCAAGCTTCCAGAAAATTGGAACGGAAATGGCGCCACACAAAACTGGAAGTCTTCCGACTAGCTCGGAAAGACAGTACCGTGCAGTATCGAAGAGACCTTACTGCTGCTCGATCATCCTATTTTTCCAACTTAATTGAGGAAAATAAGAACAATCCGAAATTCCTTTTTGATACTGTCGCAAAGCTAACTAAAAAGCAGCATTCCCCAAGAGAGGATGGCTTTCACTTCAGCAGTAATAAATTCATGAACTTCTTTGAGGAAAAGATCATGATTATTCGAAAGCAAATTGCGGACTCCTCTTTCAATCTGCGTATTCCTTCAAAGCTCAGTTGTCCTGATTCTGCACAACTCTGCCAGGACCTAGGATAAAGAGAGACACTCAAGTGTTTTAGTACTATATCTCTTGACACAATGATGAAAATAATCATGGCCTCCAACTAAACTACTGAAAGAGCTGCTTCCTGTGCTTGGCCCTTCTACGTTGAACATAATAAACGGCTCTCTATACACCGGATGTGTACCAAACTCACTGAAAGTGGCAGTAATAAAGCCTCTCTTGAAAAAGCCAAACCTTGACCCAGAAAATATAAAAAACTATCGGCCAATATCGAATCTTCCATTCCTCTCAACATTTTTGGAAAAGGCTGTTGTGCAGCAACTCACTGCCTTCCTGAAGACAAACAATGTATACAAAATGCTTCTGTCTGGTTTAAGACCCCATCATAGCACTGAGACTGCACTTGTGAAGGTGGTAAATTACCTTTTAATGGCATCAGACCGAGGCTCTGCATCTGTCCTCGTGCTCCTAGACCTTAGTGCTGCTTTTTGATACCATCGATCACCACATTCTTTTGGAGAGATTGGAAACCCAAATTGGTCTACACGGACAAGTTCTGGCCTGGTTTAGATCTTATCTGTCGGAAAGATATCAGTTTGTCTCTGTGAATGGTTTGTCCTCTGACAAATCAACTGTCAATTTTGGTGTTCCTCAAGGTTCTGTTTTAAGACCACTATTGTTTTTACTATATATTTTACCTCTTGGGGATGTCATTCGAAAACATAATGTTAACTTTCACTGCTGTGTGGATGACACACAGCTGTACATTTCAATGAAACATGGTGAAGCCCCAAAATTGCCCTCGCAAGAAGCATGTGTTTCAGACATAAGGAACGGAAATGGCGCCACATGGCTGCAAACTTTCTACTTTTCAACTCGGACAAAACAGAGATGCTTGTTCTAGGTCCCAAGAAATAAAGAGATCTTCTGTTGAATCTGACAATTAATCGTAATGTACAGTCCTCTCAAATAAAACTGGGAAAGACCTCGGCGTTACTCTGGACCCTGATCTCTCTTTTGAAGAACACATCAAGACTGTTTCAAGGACAGCTTTTTTCCATCTACGTAACATTGGAAAAATCAGAAACTTTCTGTCCAAAAATGATGCAGAAAAATTAATCCATGCTTTTGTCACTTCTAGGTTAGACTACTGCAATGCTCTACTTTCCGGCTACTCGGATAAAGCACTAAATACACTTCAGTTAGTGCCAAATTCGGCTGCTAGAATCCTGACGAGAACCAAAGAATTTGATCATATTATTCCAGTGCTAGCCTCCTTACACTGGCTTCCTGTCAAGGCAAAGGCTGATTTCAAGGTTTTACTGATAACCTACAAAGCATTACATGGTTTTTCTCCTACCTATCTCTCTGATTTGGTCCTGTGTACATACCTACACATATGCTATGGTCACAAGACGCAGGCCTCCTAATTGTCCCTAGAATTTCTAAGCAAACAGCTGGAGGCAGGGCTTTCTCCTATAGAGCTCCATTTTTATGGAACGGTCTGCCTACCCATGTCAGAGAAGCAAACTCGGTCTCAACCTTTAAGTCTTTACTGAAGACTCATCTCTTCAGTAGGTCCTATGATTGAGTGTAGTCCGGCTCAGGAGTGTGAAGGTGAACGGAGAGGCTCTGGAGCAACGAACCGCCCTTGCTGTCTCTGCCTGGCCGGTTCCCCTCTTTCCACTGGGATTCTCTGCCTCTAACCCTATTACAGGGGCTGAGTCACTGGCTTACTAGGGCTCTTTCATACTGTACCTACGAGGGGAGCGTCACTTGAGTTGGTTGAGTCACTGATGTGATCTTCCTGTCTAGGTTGACGCCCCCCCTTGGGTTGTGCCGTGGCGGAGATCTTTGTGGGCTATACTCGGCCTTGTCTCAGGATGGTAGGTTGGTGGTTGAAGATATCCCTCTAGTGGTGTGGGGGCTGTGCTTTGGCAAAGTGGGTGGGGTTATATCCTTCTGGTTTGGCCCTGTCCGGGGGTGTCATTGGATGGGGCCACAGTCTCCTGACCCCTCCTGTCTGAGCCTCCAGTATTTATGCTGCAGTAGTTTATGTGTCGGGGGGCAAGGGTCAGTTTGTTATATCTGGAGTACTTCTCCTGTCCTATCCGGTGTCCTGTGTGAATTTAAGTATGCTCTCTCTAATTCTCTCTTTCTCTCTTTTTTTCTCTCTCTCAGAGGACCTGAGCCATAGGACCATGCCTCAGGACTACCTGACATGATGACTCCTTGCTGTCCCCAGTCCACCTGGCCGTGCTGCTGCTCCAGTTTCAACCGTTCTTCCTGTGATTATTATTATTTGACCATGCTGGTCATTTAAGAACATTTGAACATCTTGGCCATGTTCTGTTATAATCTCCACCCGGCACAGCCAGAAGAGGACTGGCCACCCCACATATCCTGGTTCCTCTCTAGGTTTTGGCCTTTTTAGGGAGTTTTTCCTAGCCACTGTGCTTCTACACCTGCATTGCTTGCTGTTTGGGGTTTTAGGCTGGGTTTCTGTACAGCACTTTGAGATATCAGCTGATGTACGAAGGGCTATATAAATACATTTGATTTGATTTGATATTATTATCTGACCCTGCTGGTCATCTACCAAGATGGCATAGCAGTTCAGACATCTTTTGTCCTCGTCTTGTCGTGTCCTGTATATATATATATTTACAACTTTTTTCACATACATTTTATTTTTATTTTCCATCAACTCATCTTCAAAAAACTCTCCTGCAACCCGCCTCACCAATTTATATTTATAAAAAAGTATTATTTACCTCAAATCTGTAATCCTCCAAGAAGCTAGCCAGAACTCCAAGAAGCTAGCCAGAAACGAGCCAGAAGCTAGCCAGGTGCTAGCCAGAAGCTAGCCCAGAAGGTAGTTCAGAAGCTAGTTAGCTTCTTTCCTGACAAATCGTTAGTATTCAGCTTACCACGGTTTGTGGTCATCAGCTATCCTTTGGCTCGAAAATCTATCGCCAGTTTTGTACGGAGCAGCGCGGCTCGGAACGGAACATACCGGACCAATTTTTCTCTCCATGTCCCTGGATTTCAAATGCTCTCTGGACATTCATACCCGGATCTCACAGCTAGCTAGCTGCTATCCGTGTGACTATCGGCTTTCGTCGATTCCGGAGCAAACATCAATTATTCCGGAGCTTGCCAGCTCCGTCAATCACTCCTGAGTTCCATCAATTACTCCTGGGCTGCAGTCACCTATCCGGACCCGTTTTACTGCCTACGCGGAGCCCCACTGGGCCTTCACAACTGGACTGCCGACGTTATCTACCCGAAGGAGATCCGGCTGGCTCCTCCGTCGCGACGTTACCTGAACGCCCATCTGCGGCCTGCTAACCGTTAGCTGTCTTACCGGCTGCTATCTGAATAGACAATCGGACCATTTATTTATTTTTATTATTATTATGTTTTCTTCTTGGGCCTCTATAACTATATCTATTGTTTTTATTTTTGTTGTTGTTGCATGATTTGGATTAATCCCCTAGCTCCACTCCTATTCCCCAGGCTCTCTCTTTTGACAACTTCTGTAACCGTAATAGCCTTGGTTTCATGCATGTTAACATTAGAAGCCTCCTCCCTAAGTTCGTTCTATTCACTGCTTTAGCACACTCTGCCAACCCGGATGTTCTAGCTGTGTCTGAATCCTGGCTTAGGAAGACCACCAAAAATTCAGAAATTTTAATTCCAAACTACAACATTTTCAGACAAGATAGAACTGCCAACTACAAATACTTAGGTGTCTGGTTAGACTGTAAACTCTCCTTCCAGACCCATATCAAACATCTCCAATCCAAAGTTAAATCTAGAATTGGCTTCCTATTTCGCAACAAAGCATCCTTCACTCATGCTGCCAAACATACCCTTGTAAAACTGACCATCCTACCAATCCTCGACTTTGGCAATGTCATTTACAAAATAGCCTCCAATACCCTACTCAACAAATTGGATGCAGTCTATCACAGTGCAATCCGTTTTGTCACCAAAGCCCCATATACTACCCACCATTGCGACCTGTACGCTCTCGTTGGTTGGCCCTCGCTTCATACTCGTCGCCAAACCCACTGGCTCCATGTCATCTACAAGACTCTGCTAGGTAAAGTCCCCCTTATCTCAGCTCGCTGGTCACCATAGCATCTCCCACCTGTAGCACACGCTCCAGCAGGTATATCTCTCTAGTCACCCCCAAAACCAATTCTTTCTTTGGCCGCCTCTCCTTCCACTTCTCTGCTGCCAATGACTGGAACGAACTACAAAAATCTCTGAAACTGGAAACACTTATCTCCCTCACTAGCTTTAAGCACCAACTGTCAGAGCAGCTCACATATTACTGCACCTGTACATAGCCCACCTATAATTTAGCCCAAACAACTACCTCTTTCCCAACTGTATTTAATTTATTTATTTATTTTGCTCCTTTGCACCCCATTATTTTTATTTCTACTTTGCACATTCTTCCATTGCAAAACTACCATTCCAGTGTTTTACTTGCTATATTGTATTTACTTTGCCACCATGGCCTTTTTTGCCTTTACCTCCCTTCTCACCTCATTTGCTCACATTGTATATAGACTTGTTTATACTGTATTATTGACTGTATGTTTGTTTTACTCCATGTGTAACTCTGTGTCGTTGTATCTGTCGAACTGCTTTGCTTTATCTTGGCCAGGTCGCAATTGTAAATGAGAACTTGTTCTCAACTTGCCTACCTGGTTAAATAAAGGTAAAATAAAAAATAAATAAATCTATGAATGTTTGAACACCTTGGCCATTTTCTGTTATAATCTCCACCCAGCACAGCCAAAAGAGGACTGGCCACCCCTCAGAGCCTGGTTGCTCTCTAGGTTTCTTCCTAAGTTTTGGCCTTTCTGTTGAGTTCTTCCTAGCCACCGTGCTTTTACATCTGCATTGCTTGCTGTACAGCACTTTGTGCCATCGGCTGATGTAAAAAGGGCTTAATAAATACATTTAATTGATTGATTGATTGAACATGTCAGAAGTCATGCTGGATTGAAAGCATGGCCATCATTGAATGTTTATAATTTTAAGCTTGTAAAAGAGCCCCTTAAACTCAGACTTGGACCACACACCAACTTCACTGAATAGTAGGCTAGTGATTGCAATTAGCCAATGATTCCTTCCAAACCACTCATTGTTGAATTTGCGATTTCCAACTTGTTGTGTAATGTTTATGTCCAATGGCAGATGAGCACTGATACATTTTAGCCATAATTTCTCTTCATATGACAAGGATTGAAACGGATTTACCGGTAGATTTTTGACTTAATTCATGATGGTGACTGCTTGCTTGCTAGCTAAGATTTGAAAGTATGATGTTGACATGACCAGTCCAATCAAAGCTGCTGTAGATATAACGTGATATGACGTCATTTTATCTGTGGCCAATGACCTTGAGCCTTCTTTGATGGGCATTTCTAATGTAACTCTATGGCAGCACCCAAGGGGCTTGAATTTTCAAGCTCTACCCGTAGATTTTGTGGTGACGTAGCATCCCCTTTAATGACAGAACACTGAGCCAATCACAGTGCAACTAGAAAACATTACCAACCCCAGCCATCACAGAAAGCATTGTGCTAGGCTGAAACACCTGCATTTTGGAGCTGCCTTAAGAAAGCAAAATTTGTGGCTTTAATAACTCAGATTTTTTTTTTACATTGTTCGCAAACTGATATTTGACACGTATTAATGCCAAAATAACATGCAAAACAAATGTATTGTCACAGTTGTCATATGGAGGAGACCAAGGCGCAGCGTGGTAAGCGTACATACTTCTTTAATTAAAGAAAGAACACTGAACAAACCATGTCGCTAATATGCGCCGTGCAGAACAGGCAACTAAACATAGAATAAGAACCCACAAACTACCCAAGGAATATGGCTACCTAAATATGGTCCCCAATCAGAGACAACGATAAACAGCTGCCTCTGATTGAGAACCAATCTGGACAACCATAGACATATAAACACCTAGAATTACAAAATCCCCTAGACATAAAAAACCCTAGACATATAAAAAACCCTAGACAACACAAAAACTAAACAAACCACCCTCACCACACCCTGACCTAACCAAAATAATAAAGAAAACAAAGATAACTGAGGTCAGGGCATGACATGTTTTTATTTATGTTTAAGCTAAACAGGTGGGGCTCAAAACCCACCTGCCCTGAATGATGGGTTGCCACTCTCTACTTCAGAAACAGTATTTATTTATTTAATTTTATTTATTTCACCTTTTATTAACCAGGTAGGCTAGTTGAGAACAAGTTCTCATTTACAACTGCGACCTGGCTAAGATAAAGCATAGCAGTGTGAACAGACAACAATACAGAGTTACACATGGAGTAAATAATAAACAAGTCAATAACACAGTAGAAAAAAAGAGAGTCTATATATATTGTGTGCAAAAGGAATGAGGAGGTAGGCGAATAATTACAATTTAGCAGATTAACATTGGAGTGATAAATCAGCAGATGTTCATGTGCAGGTAGGGA
This sequence comes from Oncorhynchus keta, assembly GCF_023373465.1. NCBI lineage: Eukaryota > Metazoa > Chordata > Actinopteri > Salmoniformes > Salmonidae > Oncorhynchus > Oncorhynchus keta. The sequence continues at coordinate 16,802,267 of NC_068431.1, forward strand.
TACTGGTGTGCAAAAGAGCAGAAAAGTAAATAAATAAAAACAGTATGGGGATGAGGTAGGTAAATTGGGTGGGCTATTTACCGATGGACTATGTACAGCTGCAGCGATCGGTTAGCTGCTCAGATAGCAGATGTTTGAAGTTGGTGAGGGAGATAAAAGTCTCCAACTTCAGCGATTTTTGCAATTCGTTCCAGTCACAGGCAGCAGAGAACTGGAATGAAAGGCGGCCGAATGAGGTGTTGGCTTTAGGGATGATCAGTGAGATACACCTGCTGGAGCGTGTGCTACGGGTGGGTGTTGCCATCGTGACCAGTGAACTGAGATAAGGCGGATCTTTACCTAGCATGGACTTGTAGATGACCTGGAGCCAGTGGGTCTGGCGACGAATATGTAGCGAGGGCCAGCCGACTAGAGCATACAGGTCGCAGTGGTGGGTGGTATAAGGTGCTTTAGTAACAAAACGGATGGCACTGTGATAAACTGCATCCAGTTTGCTGAGTATAGTCTTGGAAGCTATTTTGTAGATGACATCGCCAAAGTCGAGGATTGGTAGGATAGTCAGTTTTACTAGGGTAAGTTTGGCAGGGTGAGTGAAGGAGGCTTTGTGCGAAATAGAAAGCCGATTCTAGATTTGATTTTAGATTGGAGATGTTTGATATGAGTCTGGAAGGAGAGTTTACAGTCTAGCTAGACACCTAGGTACTTATAGATGTCCACATATTCTAGGTCGGAACCATTCAGGGTGGTGATGCTAGTCGGGCGTGCGGGTGCAGGCAGCGAACGGTTGAAAAGCATGCATTTGGTTTTACTAGCATTTAAGAGCAGTTGGAGGCCACGGAAGGAGTGTTGTATGGCATTGAAGCTCGTTTGGAGGTTAGATAGCACAGTGTCCAAGGGAGGGCCAGAGGTATACAGAATGGTGTCGTCTGCGTAGAGGTGGATCAGGGAATCGCCCGCAGCAAGAGCAACATCATTGAAATATACAGAGAAAATAGTCGGCCCGAGAATTGAACTCTGTGGCACCCCATAGAGACTGCCAGAGGACCGGACAACAGGCCCTCCAATTTGACACACTGAACTCTGTCTGCAAAGTAGTTGGTGAACCAGGCAAGGCAGTCAATAGAAAAACCGAGGCTACTGAGTCTGTCGATAAGAATATGATGATTGACAGAGTCGAAAGCTTTGGTCAGGTCGATGAAGATGGCTGCACAGTACTGTCTTTTATCGATGGCGGTTATGATATCGTTTAGTACCTTGAGCGTGGCTGAGGTGCACCTGTGACCGGCTCCGAAACCAGATTGCACAGAGGAGAAGGTATGGTGGGATTCGAGATGGTCAGTGATCTGTTTGTTGACTTGGCTTTCGAAGACCTTAGATAGGCAGGGCAGGATGGATATAGGTCTGTAACATTTTGGGTCCAGGGTGTCTCCCCCATTGAAGAGGGGGATGACCGTGGCAGCTTTCCATTCCTTGGGGATCTCAGACGATATGAAAGAGAGGTTGAACAGGCTGGTAATAGGGGTTGAGACAATGGCGGCGGATAGTTTCAGAAATAGAGGGTCCAGATTGTCAAGCCAAGCTGATTGTATGGGTCAAGGTTTTGCAGCTCTTTCTGCTATCTGGATTTGGGTAAAGGAGAATCTGGGGAGGCTTGGGCGAGTAACTGCGGGGGGGAGCTGTTGGCCGAGGTTGGAGTAGCCAGGAGGAAGGCATAGCCAACCGTTGAGAAATGCTTGTTGAAGTTTTCGATTATCATGGATTTATCGCTGGTGACCGTGTTACCTAGCCTCAGGGCAGTGGGCAGCTGGGAGGATATGCTCTTGTTCTCCATGGACTTTACAGTGTCCCATAACGTTTTGTAGTTAGAGCTACAGGATGCACATTTCTGCTTGAAAAAGCTGGCCTTTGCTTTCCTGACTGACTGCGTGTATTGGTTCCTGACTTCCCTGAACAGTTGAATATCGTGGGGACTATTCGATGCTATTGCAGTCCGCCACAGGATGTTTTTGTGCTGGTCGAGGGCAGTCAGGTCATGGAGTGAACCAAGGGCTATTCTGTTCTTAGTTCTGCATTTTTTGAACGGAGCATGCTTATCTAAGATGGTGAGGAAGTTACTTTTAAAGAATGACCAGGCATCCTCAACTGACAGGATGAGGTCAATATCCTTCCAGGATACCAGGGCCAGGTCGATTAGAAAGGCCTGCTCTCAGAAGTGTTTTAGCGAGCTTTTGACAGTGATGAGGGGTGGTCGTTTGACCGTGGACCCGTAGCGGATACAGGCAATGAGGCAGTGATCGCTGAGATCCTGATTGAAGACAGCAGAGGTGTATTTGGAGGGCCAGTTGGTCAGGATAATGTCTATGAGGGTGTCCATGTTTACAGATTTAGGGTTGTACCTGGTGGGTTCCTTGATGATTTGTGTGAGATTGAGGGCATCTGGCCTAGATTGTAGGACTGCCGGGGTGTTAAGCATATCCCAGTTTAGGTCACCTAACAGAACAAACTCTGAAGCTAGATGGGGGGCGATCAATTCACAAATGGTGTCCAGGGCACAGGGTCGGTAGCAGGCGGCAACAGTGAGAGACTTATTTCTGGAGAGAGTAATTTTTAAAATTAGTAGTTTGAACTGTTTGGGTATGGACCTGGAAAGTATGACATTACTTTGCAGGCTATCTCTGCAGTAGACTGCAACTCCTCCGCCTTTGGCAGTTCTATCTTGACGGAAAATGTTGGGTATGGAAATCTCAGGATTTTTGGTGGCCTTCTTAAGCCAGGATTCAGACACGGCAAGGACATCAGGGTTGGCAGAGTGTGCTGAATGAAACCAAGGCTTTTTCGATCACAGAAGTCAACAAATGAGGGTGCCTGGGGACATGCAGGGCCTGGGTTTACCTCCACATCACCCGTGGAACAGAGGAGTAGGATGAGGGTGCGGCTAAAGGCTATCAAAACTGGTTGCCGAGAGCGTTGGGGACAAAGAATAAAAGGAGCAGATTTCTGGGCGTCGTAGAATATATTCAGGGCATAATGCGCAGACGGGGTATGGTGGGGTGCGGGTACAGCGTAGGTAAGCCCAGGCACTGGGTGATGATAAGAGAGGTTGTATCTCTGGACATGCTGGTTGTAATGGGTGAGGTCACTGCATGTGTGGGAGGTGGGAAAAAGGAGGTATCAGAGGTATGAAGAGTGGAACTAGGGGCTCCATTGTAAACTAAAACAATGATAACTAACCTGAACAACAGTATACAAGGCATATTGACACTTGAGAGAGACATACAGGGCGGCATAAAGTAATCGCAGGTGTTGATTAAAGACATTAAAGTTACTTACCTTACAGATCAAAAAGTCTGCTAATTTCCACCTCATTCATATAGGGTCAAAGATAGGGTCAAAGATAGGGTCAAAGTAGTGAAATGGGGTAGTGGGTTTTTAATGAGTGTAGGGTTAGTTGGAAGGATGTATTGTTTAATTTTTTTCTAGCACAAAGTACAATGGATTTATACTATAGTCCAGTTGGGGGGCGGTAATGCAACGTATTGGATACCAACTGCAGTTAAACCCCACCGAAGAAGAAACTTCCTTCATGGGTCCCGAGTTTAGAAGCAATAGCGGATGCGGAAGCATTGTGTGATTCTGTTGGCTCAAGTAAAGTTGGTGAGAATGAGTGGATGATGGTAAAGAAGAGTGGAGTAAAAAGGGTTGAAGTTGGAAATGAACAGCAGTTCATGGTTGGAGTGAGATTCATGAGCAATGATGTTTTTTTGGGTGACAGTTTGATTTCTCGAAGATGGTGAAGGACGACTGGGAAAAGTGGAAATGGTCAGAGTGACCAGGAATGGTATGATGTTGATTTCGTGTATCAAAAAGAGAAATCTCTGTGTGGCTTGAAAAGCTATCGACGTATGATGTGGAAAGCTTGGATTTTCAGAGTAGGGCACGGGTTAAAAGGTGTCATCGCTCGTTGGACATAGAGGCTGTGTGGTTTAGGAATAACATGCCAGGAGTGGTAGACGCACGTCGCTTGACCTGAATGATAGACGGAAAGAAGGAGGAAAGACGTTCGATTTTACTGTCTCGATTAAATGGTTCTCCTGGCTTATGTAAAACTTGGGTATGTGAGATATGCGGTGAGACATTATGTACAGAAACCGCTGCAGTGTTACAATTGTAAAACGTTTGGACACGTGGAAAGTGTTTGTCGAATAAATAATAGTCTGAAGCACATTGCTGTAATTGTAATGGGAATCACTTTCCCGGAGTACCCTAAAATGGAAGTTGCAGTAGCTAGGATCAGGGCTATCTAGCAGGTCTCCTATGTGGAGGCTGTGAAAATAGCTAAAGAAGTGAGTAGAGAAGAGATTGTAGTGGATGTCCCTAAGCCTGCAGTAAATGCTGTTCAGGAGAAGGATCCTGACACACTAAGGCCAAAATCAAACGAAAAGCATTATTTTACTAGCAAGTTAGAATGCATGGTAGTGACCGAGAGAAAACAGAGGGCCTCAAGCATCAATGGCGTCACGCGCGCAAAGAGCCTCAAATTAGAAAGCAAGTCTATAAGGGAGGCCGAGATGGTGTCGCTGTGAGAGGGAGTGTTAGGTGTTAGTGTCACAAGCAACTTTGAGGGTTAGGTGGTTAACGGCCTAATATTGGCTATCAATGTAGCAAGAAAATAACTATAACTGGTTTTAGATACATATGGCAAATTTAGAGTTAGTTTTTGTCAAGTTAAATGGGAAGAACACGACAGAAAACCTCACAGAAGACGGCAGGCATGCTAACTTGCTACGACAAGAGCCAAAGCGGCATGGATACACAAGATGCTGCGAGCTCAAGCAAGAGAAAAGACAAGATGGACCAGGACGAGATCCTTGCAACCTCTTTACCTCAGACCCCAAATGAAAATCCACCGGACAAAAATGTGAGAGGACATTTCCATGTCTGAACTTCTCTGCAATCCAGACCCTGACTACTAAACAAGACGCCACGTTCTCCAAAGTTTCCATCATATAGTGGGGTACTAAAGAAACATCAAAGAAGATTTACAATTTGTCAGACTGTCCGTCAGCTTCACACAGTTGTGATTGAGAACAAGGAAAAGATAACGTTTCTAGAGAACGAGCTGAAGAAACTGCAATCCCAAAATAATGAGCTGTTGAGAATGTAGCTAAACCTCCATGGTAATCTCACAGGTGGAATCTGAAAATCCAACAGGTAAGAGAGATAGAGGGAGAGGACATTAGGGAAGCAGTCATCAATTTCCTGGGAAAGGTGGCTCTGTGCATCAAAGACAAGCTAAGAGACGTGATCGATGTGATACATCAACTTGGGAAACAAAGGTCTGATGGAAAGGTCACAATGTCATCATGTGCTTCACTATGTGCCACTACATGGTCATCATCTGGAAAATTTTCCAGATGAGAAGAAGCTTCGCATCCAAGAGGCTCTGATATCGCAAGATCAGACTGCCAGGGAGAAACTGTGGCCACTTATACAGAAGGCTCAGCAAGAGAGAAATAAGGCTGGGTTCAAGGGCCCACACACGTTCATCGAAGGAAGAAAAATTACTGGTTAACTCTGGTGACATGACATGAACCACACTCGAACTGTGAGTACTGCCAAGAGTACATTTACTGTTCGAACTATAACTTAACTGAAAAATAAAAAAATGGTTTGTTTAAATGATGATGCCCGAGAAGACAATGTTTGGATATATCCTCCAAACACCAGCTTCGAGGGCATTATCACTTTTATACAATGGGTTACCAACATTTTCAAATAATGATTAACATATTTTCATTAAAAACGTTATTGTGATGAATTTATTCATACTATTTCATCCTTTGACAAGATGTAGTCCCGACACAAATCTAGGGTTGCTACCCAAGCCGGCTGGTCGTTCGTTCTATTGGTTCGGTTGCCAGAGAAGCGACCCAGTCGTTCAGTCTTTCTGTTCTTTATCTATGGACGCAACCCAGTCGTTCGTTCTAAATGTTTCATTTCCATACTGGTTGGCAACCATCTTATTCCTTGCTTGCTAGCTAGCCAACTACAGCTAATTTACTGTCACGTCAAACAGTGCAGACAGAATAATAACAGTAGCTGCATTTGCATTTGTTTAAGCTGTTTTCTAGTGCCATTTATTTGGATACATTCAAAACAATGAACTAATGAGGCATCATTTCGCCTGGCATAGAAAATGTGCTCTCTTGTCAGAACACTGTTGTTCAGAGGAGCTAGCCAACAACAAAGCTAACACAATAACTTAAAAAACACAGCTAACACAATAACTTCAAACTGAAGCTGGAAAGACTGCAAACTAGCTGCACTTTGTTTGACATTTTTTCAATTAACTTTTTTTTATACATATATATATATATATATATATATAAGTATATATATCCATAAAACTTATGCATGCTGATTCATGATTTAGACTGGCTGAGAAATGCTGCCTGTCTGCCTGTCTGTCTCATCCCGACTCCCGACAGGTGAGGGTCGCATCCAAAGAAAGCCCAAGGACAACCCCAAGATTTTTGGGGGGAGGTACAAGGGGTGGCCGGCTGAGCCACGGGAAGAGCCCATGAGAACACATGGAGCACAAGAGCACATGGAGCAGGCGATAGAGAAGTGGTCAGTCGACCCAAGGAGAGTGCCAGAGCCCGCATGGGAGTCGATGGAACAGTGTGAGGAAGAATAGCGGAGAATGAAGTTGGCTAGGAGTATGCGGCAGCACAAGCGTGCTGAAGAGCGGGTCATCAGTCCGGTGCCATATGTGACGGCTCCATGCACCAGATCTCCAGTGCGCCTCCTCAGCCCGGTATGTCCTGTGCCGGTTCCTCACACTCGCCATGAGGAGCGTGTCGTCAGTCCACTGCCAAAGAAACCCCAAGATTCTTTTGGGGGGGGGCACATGGAGCTGGGGGTCGAGCAGCGGAGAGTGCCAGAGCCTGTGTGGGAGTCGGAGGAGGAATTTGATGAAAGATTATGGAGAGAGGTGGTAGCGACGAGACTGCTGCAGCACACTCATCCTGAAGTGCGTGTCCCCAGTCCGGTACGTCCTGTGCCAGCTCCCCGCACTCTCCCTGAAGAGCCAGAGACCGTTTGGGACGATGGAGAAGTTGGGGGAGAGAGAGAGAGAGAGAGGAGAGAGATGTTGTGCAAGTGTGTTCTGCTCAACATTCGACCAGAGGATCCGGTTAGCAGTCTGGTGAAACCTGTACCGGCTCTACACATCTAGACTCCAGTGCGCCTCCTCAGTCCGGTACGTCCTGTGCGTTCTCCCAGCACTCGCCCGGAAGTGCGCATTCACAGTCCAGAGCTTCCGGCGACGGTTCCCGGTCCGGAGCTTCCAGGAAAGGCGTCCAGTCCAACTCCAGGGCAGGAGCCTTCCTCTGCGCCGGTGCCCAGTACAGGCACGCCGTTCAGCCCGGCGCCATGGTCGGATCCGGGGGCTGGGGGGCTGCGACCCGCACCGGAGCCGCCACCAATGTGTTGTCCTATATTTTGTATTTTTTTATCCCAGCCCCCGTCCCCGCAGGAGGCCTTTCGCCTTTTGGTAGGCCGTCATTGTAAATAAGAATTTGTTCTGAATGGACTTGCCTAGTCAAATGTAGTGCACTACACAGGGAAAAGGGTACGTGCCATTTTGGGACTCACACAATATATATTGCAGCATGGCTGAATATCTGCTAAATAAACGACGAGTCCAGTAGACAGTAATGGAGCACACAATCAAACGGCCATGGAGAGGCATTGCAAGGCACTTAACCCACCTGTGGTGCGGGGCAGGAAGGCTGCTACAGCACATTTGAATCTGTGCCAGAAAAATCTGGTGTCCTTCACAGCCTCATTTAACTTTGTGTAAAAGAGCATTCCCCCATTACTGATGGAGTGACACCAGGTCCTCGATCCAAAAAGCGTCTCAGAGTAGGAGTGATACATCTACATCTAATCTTAATCATTATGATCTAAAAGGTCAAACTGATCCTAGATTAGTAATCATACTCTGAGACACTTTGAGGATATGGGCCCTGATATAGCAATGTGCATTTCTGCACCTGCCAGCACAGTGTGTGCTGATGACGAAAATGCCTTGTCTCCTGAATAGGGTTTCATCATGAACTACATATGGTTTGAAGTTATTTTTCATTGGTGGTCATGATGGAAACGGGAGTGGGGGGCAATGGGGAATGAACATTGGATGATAGTCAGATAGTCTGCCCTTGCTGAGGATGAGATGCTTAAAGAAATAACTGTACCATTTGTATTTTCTTTTTTGTTCTAGAAATGCGTGCCAACGTATTTGTTCACGTCAGAAGCACAACAAGCATTGATGTAAAATCCTGCGATGCATCATTGGCTGTTGCAGGTGCCCCCGGAGCTGCAAGTAGGAGGCGCGCTCGCCACATGAAAGCGCGTGCGATTACTACTTGATACAATAACCTACACCGTAGATCTACAAAATACAGCTCACTCCTTATTTACATGCCATTGTAGTAAATGAGGTGGATTGATAGGTCTCACTTGTCAATGTGTGAACCAACATCGTAGATTGGAGTGGATTGAATATTGAGTTAAACGTTTGCAAGTAGACCTAACTTTATTTTCAGGTATATGTTTGTTCAATGTCTTATTATTATGATAATAAGACAAATATTAACATTAACAATATTATTTAGGAAATGTGTTTTTTTCAACGTTGTCTCTGTAAATGTTTATTATTGTGCTGCTATCGTGAACCCGCCCAAACAAACCGCCCACTTAGCGGTAGCTTTCACTTTCAAAAGAGTGACAGGTGAAGAATATAATCGCTTTTTCTTATTTCAGGTTGGAGCCTATGCATGATGTTTGGCGAAAGTAAGCCATTTTAAAGATATTAGAATCGTCTTTCAGTGACAGCAAATATAAATACGTCATTAATATGGCGCCAAAAGAGTTTAAAGTATGATCTTATTTTGTTGTAAGGTTGCGCACCCGCCAGTGCAATCGCACAAGAGAGAAGAACGCGAGCGGGCAAGGACGGGGCAGACTATATGTTTTTAGGTGGAACGTTGCCAAACGAGCCAGCTTGCTATCTTTCATGACTCATTCTTTGAAAATGAGGCATATTTTTTTTCCTCTACTGGATTGAGGAAAACATACTCCCATGACAAATCAGAACCTGGGGGATACCACATTGGATTTGGACTATTTTCGAAATGCGACATGGCTTTCAAAATGATATTTGTTAGCTTACCTTGCTGTACCATAGCTGGCGTACAGTAGAACCGAATTGCTGGATGCGGCTATCCTGCAAGCACGTTCGCTAGCTAGAGAATTTGGATTTAAGGATGATATACTCCTAAAGTCAGCTAAATGTAGCTAACTGCATTTAGCTGATACCTGCGAATGCGGACATCGCAGGTTTGTTGACTATTATATTATACTGTCGGATTGACTATCATGGCGTAAATTTGTCAATTGGTACTTTTTATTTTGACTCCTGGGAGAGCATCTGACGTGCTGTCAACACCATACAGCCTCGCAGGCATAGTCCTGTCACCAACGTGAATAGTCAGGGGGCTAACTAACTAGCTCGCTAGCTAGGGGTAAGTTGGCTACACTGGAATTTGACCACCGTGAAATTCACTGTCGCTAGCTACATGTGGTTAGCTTCAAATTGTATCGTAATTTCTCATCATCGCCCATCGTCCAGAGTCGAGGACGTTTCGCAGCCCGACCCTGACTGCAATCAAGATAAAAAGGTGGGTTCGATTTTGGTTTCTTGCTTCCCCCAAGAAGTACGGTACGGTGCAGTAGCATGTAGCACAGGGTGAGAAGCACGCACTTCCAGAGCGGGTAGGGAAATGTGTAGTGTGCATGGGTCTAATGGTTGTGATAACTAGCTAAATAGCCAGCACGGGTAGAACATCATGCAACTGCAACTTTTTTTTATTGAATAAAATATGAAAATGTCAGGTCCCAGTTCACTAGCAATGTTTGCAACGCCAACTACGCAGCGAGTATTATTTATAGACCGGCGTCATGTTCACTGCTGTTATTAAATAATTTTGGTAGCGGGATTTTCCCGAGGTGCTGTTAAATGACATTCGCCGGTGAAATACATTTATTTAATTATTTGTTGAATTCTAATACATGATTGGCAACTTGTGTGCATGTTTACGGGAGGAGCGACCGCGGCTCGCCAACGTATGGCGCTGAAAATACACTTAGCTAATGTGATCAAAAATGATCTGCCTGTTGAAAAGATTACAATAGAGGATAATTTTGGTAATAACGATTGCGTTCTAAAACTGCATTTGGAAAAAGTTACTGTTGCCATCCACTGTCGCTCAATTGTGGATTTGAAATTATGGCCGCATGTGAATTACGTTCCCAAAAAGGGGAGGTGTTTTGGAAGGCTAAGTAAGCACGCACATATCTAAGAATTAGAACAAGCTCAGTACTCTTATCTCACTCAGTCTGCCTCTCTGCGTGCTGTGCCGATCTACTGTAGGGGGGAGTGGCTCTTGTTTACCTTCAGAAACTCTGCGCTCATAGAACAGGGGGTGGGACTAGTTTTTTGCTGCGCATGGTTAGTAGAGGGACAGAGCAGCATCTTGATGTTCCCATTTTAAGAAATGAGAACTTGATGTTCATAGTCGGATGTATATTTTGGATAGAGAATTTACAGGGTTCAAATTACACATTGACTCTTGAGGGTGCCTCATATTGATATCTTTGACAGTTGTGGGGGGCTCCCATTGATATTTAAGTTCTTATGAGTTGTTTGGGGGAGGGGAGGGGAGGGGGGGGGGGTTGTTATGGGAGTTGCCAATCCATGTGAAGTTTACCTTTAAATCACATTACATTCAAATTTGTTCTTGAGGTAATTCCTTATAGCTACTCTATAATGGTCCTCCAGTCAGTCAAATATTGTTTCTTTACAATCCATTACCGGCTCCCATGATTAGAATAGTATAACAATCCATCCTGTTTCTCTTATTGCACAGATGTAATTGAACTGGTTATTTCCTTGAATCAATTAAGTCTGAATCATCTGGGGACTTGTTAAATGTTCCCAGTTGTGACAGCTCCCTTCCTACCCACCCTCCAGCTGGGCATGAAACAGGAGATGAGTCATGCTGTGGGGACATGTCTCTCTCTCTCTCAAATCTCTATTTTTCCCTGGAGGCCTGCTATTCTTACCTAGAAAAGAACAGTAGTTTGTTTACAAGCAAAACTGGAATTTTGTGATTTTTAGGGAAAAGGCCATTAGGCCTTCAAGAGGTGCCCAATCTGCCAGGGCACCAAGACCCATCTGCTAGGGCACCAAGGCCATTAACAAAATAGCTAATTAAATTGATTTTAAAACTGAAAAACAGTAGCTTTTCTGTTAAGTGTATGTAAATGTTGATCCACAATTAGCCTACATGTCAAAGTGTAGGTGATAGCGTGATAGGTGATGTGTATTGGCTATAGTTTGTCATGTCCAGACAGGAGAGAGGTGCCAGAAAATATAGCCATACTTTTAATTATTACCGTTCAAAAGTTTGGTGTCACTTAGAAATGTCCTTGTTTTCCATGAAAATATACATGAAATACAGTGCCTTGCGAAAGTATTCGGCCCCCTTGAACTTTGCGACCTTTTGCCACATTTCAGGCTTCACACATAAAGATATAAAACTGTATTTTTCTGTGAAGAATCAACAACAAGTGGGACACAATCATGAAGTGGAACGACATTTATTGGATATTTCAAACTTTTTTTAACAAATCAAAAACTGAAAAATTGGGCGTGCAAAATTATTCAGCCCCTTTACTTTCAGTGCAGCAAACTCTCTCCAGAAGTTCAGTGAGGATCTCTGAATGATCCAATGTTGACCTAAATGACTAATGATGATAAATACAATCCACCTGTGTGTAATCAAGTCTCCGTATAAATGCACCTGCACTGTGATAGTCTCAGAGGTCCGTTAAAAGCGCAGAGAGCATCATGAAGAACAAGGAACACACCAGGCAGGGCTGAGATACTGTTGTGAAGAAGTTTAAAGCTGGATTTGGATACAAAAAGATTTCCCAAGCTTTAAACATCCCAAGGAGCACTGTGCAAGCGATACTATTGAAATGGAAGGAGTATCAGACCACTGCAAATCTACCAAGACCTGGCCGTTCCTCTAAACTTTCAGCTCATACAAGGAGAAGACTGATCAGAGATGCAGCCAAGAGGCCCATGATCACTCTGGATGAACTGCAGAGATCTACAGCTGAGGTGGGAGACTGTCCATAGGACAACAATCAGTCGTATATTGCACAAATCTGGCCTTTATGGAAGAGTGGCAAGAAGAAAGCCATTTCTTAAAGATATCCATAAAAAGTGTCGTTTTAAAGTTTTCCACAAGCCACATGGGAGACACACCAAACATGTGGAAGAAGGTGCTCTGGTCAGATGAAACCAAAATTGAACTTTTTGGCAACAATGCAAAACGTTATGTTTGGTGTAAAAGCAACACAGCTCATCACCCTGAACACACCATCCCCACTGTCAAACATGGTGGTGGCAGCATCATGGTTTGGGCCTGCTTTTCTTCAGCAGGGACAGGGAAGATGGTTAAAATTGATGGGAAGATGGATGGAGCCAAATACAGGACCATTCTGGAAGAAAACCTGATGGAGTCTGCAAAAGACCTGAGACTGGTCAAAGTCAAAGTCCAGACCTGAATCCAATCGAGAATCTGTGGAAAGAACTGAAAACTGCTGTTCACAAATGCTCTCCATCCAACCTCACTGAGCTCGAGCTGTTTTGCAAGGAGGAATGGGAAAAAAATTCAGTCTCTCGATGTGCAAAACTAATAGAGACATACCCCAAGCGACTTACAGCTGTAATCGCAGCAAAAGGTGGCGCTACAAAGTATTAACTTAAGGGGGCTGAATAATTTTGCACGCCCAATTTTTCAGTTTTTGATTTCTTAAAGTTTGAAATATCCAATAAATGTCGTTCCACTTCATAATTGTGTCCCACTTGTTGTTGATTCTTCACAAAAAATACAGTTTTATATCTTTGTTTGAAGCCTGAAATGTGGCAAAAGGTCGCAAATTTCAAGGGGGCCGAATACTTTCGCAAGGCACTGTAAGTTGCAAAATGAATAGGAAATATAGTCAAGATGTTGACAAGGTTATAAATAATTATTTTCAATTGAAATAATAATTTAGCGCAATGTGCTTTGTGGCTTGGCCTGAAAAATAAATGATGACCTTTTGTATTGAAGACTAGAGCCCGACCAACATGACATTTTTGGATCGGATTTTAGAGTGGAAATATTCTCAGATAACCCATATCTGCCAATATTTTGATTATTATTATAGCAAAAAAAACTGATTTCTTAAATTTGAGGAAATAACATTAATGTAAGCACCACCAGAACGACAAGATTTTTAACAGAAAAACTGTGTTACTCTAGTGTTACTGAGTCCAGCCCCAAAAAATGCCTGTGAAGACTGAGCTGCATCATGCTATTGAGCTGGAAAACAACAACATTTTCAATGTATTGGTATTTAGCTCTGTTTTCATCGATTTTTAAGACTGTAGCCACTGAATCCTGGTATTTGCCAGTTGAAAGGAAAAACGTCAATCACAAAATTTGCAGCTGGCACAGCGCTGCCTCTCGCCCCAAGCATTGCCTGAGTGAACGTTCCTTGCTATCCGGGATCATTAGGACGTCCATACCCTCATTTAAATGGCAAGCAAAATGGCTGAATTGAGTAAAGGGTATTCTCCTGCTTCTACACAAAACAGTGAAAACTCTGACTCTATCGCCGACCATAAGGCCATTAAATGCATTTTATGTGACATGTTCACAGTCATCCAAGTGAATGACCTTTCTGAAAATTTCACCTGTGTCAAATGCCACGGGAAAAATGCTGCAAGAAGAGGATCATTACTTTACTTGAGAAAATTAAAGCTCTGAATGAGCGTCTGATTTTGGACGCCTCACGTTTAACTGCATTTGTTGATGCGTCTTTTCCAAGAGACTACTGTAATGGAACTTATGGATCTTGAGCATTTCCCCACCCTACGGACTTATGAAATTAGCCAAAAGTTGAATGCTATCAGCTCTACCCGTGGAGGGTGTGAATGGAGTGTGATTGGATCCCGGAGGAGGAAGAGACGCGCACCACAGCGTTCTGGTTTTTCTTGCAACGTTGTGACATTAAACTCTCATTGTTTTGAGCCACTGCCCCCGCTGTCTTCCTCCAGGCGTACGGACACCGGGTACGCAGATGCTGTAGCTTCTACACTGACGCTGTCTTCCTCAGGGCGTACGGACACCGGGTACGCAGATGCTGTAGCTTCTACACTGACGCTGTCTTCCTCAGGGCGTACGGACACCGGGTACGCAGATGCTGTAGCTTCTACACTGATGCGGTCTTCCTCAGGGCGTACGGACACCGGGTACGCAGATGCTGTAGCTTCTACACTGACGCTCTCTTCCTCAGGGCGTACGGACACCGGGTACGCAGATGCTGTAGCTTCTACACTGACGCTGTCTTCCTCAGGGCGTATGGACACCGGGTACGCAGATGCTGTAGCTTCTACACTGACGACCACCAACACTATGGGCTCTTGTGTTTAGGGTGCCTGACTTACTTAATTATCAAGTTTATAACGACCTGTTTAGGGTAAATATGGACTCCCCTGCTGCTTTTAAGTCTTGCAAAGTGCTGGGTTTGTTACATTTTAAATGTGCAAATGTATGATATTAAATATGGACTTTGTTAGTGTTCGTGTCGTTCATCCAGATAATCTTCTTTTATCAGAGACTTGGTTAAATGATTTGATCATGGATAATGACATTGACATTGTAAATTACAGCATTTTTTAGTTGTGATCAGCAGAGAAGGGGTGGCGATGTACACTACAGTTCAAAAGTTTGGGGTCACTTAGAAATGTCCTAGTTTTAGAAAGAAAAGCTTTTTTTTTTGTCCATTAAAATCAAAATGATAAAAAATACAGTGTAGACATTGTTAATATTGTAAATGGCTATTGTAGCTGGAAATGGCAAATTTTATTTTAATGGAATATCAAGTCGGCGCTATTTTAATAACCAAAAATGTGCTTTTCTTTCAAAATCAAGGACATTTCTAGGTGACCCCAAACTTTTGAATGGTAGTGTATGTGAGAATGCTGTTCATTGACTACAGCTCATCGTTCAACATCATAGTGCCCATGAAACTAATCACTAATCTAAGGACCCTGGGACTCAACACCTTCCCCTGCAACTGGATCCTGGACTTCCTGATGGGCCGCCCCCAGGTGCTAAGGGTAGGCAACATGTCTGCCACGCTGATCCTCAACACTGGGCCCCTCAGGGGTGTGTACTTTGACCCCTCCTGTACTCCCTGTTCACCCACGACTGCGTGGCCAAACAGGACTACAACGCCATCCTTTAAGTTTGCTGATGACACAACAGTGGTAGGCCTAATCACTGACTGATGAGACAGCGTATAGGGATGAGGTCGGAGAACTGGCAGTGTGGTGCCAAGACAACAGCCTCTCCCTCAATGTGAGCAAGACAAAGGAGCAGATTGTGGACTACAAAAAAAGGCGGGCCGACCAGGTCTCCATTAACATCAACAGGGCTGAAGTGGAGCACGTAGAGAGTTTCATGTTCCTTAGTGTCCACATCACCAAACACACCAAGACTGTTGTGAAGAGGGCACGACAAAACCTTTAACCCTCAGGAGACTGAAAAGATTTGGCATGGGTCCCCAGATCCTCAAAAAGTTCTACAGCTGCACCATTGAGAGCATCCTGACCGGTTGCATCGCCGCCTGGTATGGCAACTGCTCTGCCTCTGACCGCAAGGCACTACAAAGGGTAATATGTACGGCCCCATACATCACTGGGGCCAAGCTTCCTGCAATCCAGGACCTATATAATAGGCGGTGTCAGAGGAAAGACCATAAAATTGTCAGACTCCAGTCACCAGAAGTCATAGACTGTTTTCTTTGCTACCGCACAGCAAGTGGTACCGGAGCACCAAAAGACCAAAAGGCTCCTTAACAGCTTCTACCCCCCAAGCCATAAGACTGAACAATTAATCAGCTGGCCACCGGACTATTACATTGACCCCATCCCCTCCAATTATTTTTGTACACTGCTGCTACTCGCTGTTTATTATCTATGCATAGTCACTTCACCCCTACCAACATGTACAAATGACCTCTAACCTGTACCCCTGCACATTGACTCGGTACCAGTACCCCTTGTATATAGCCTCATTATTGTGCTACTTTTGATTGATTTTTTCTTAACTCTTCTTGAACTGCACTGTTGGTTAATGGCTTGTAGGTAAACATTTCACTGTTTTATTCGGCACATGTGACAAAGTTTGATTTGATTTGACGAGTTTGTCAAGAAGTTAAGAATTAAGTTGGGCTTCTTCTATAAGAATAGGGCTTGCCTTTCATTAAATAGTAGAAAATTGATAATTCAGTCTACATTCATTCCTATTATAGATGATGGCTATATTATATAAGTGAATGCAGCTACCAGTGTTTTGAAGCCCTTGGACACAATTTATCATAGTGCACTTTGTTTAATAACATCTGACAGTTTTGACAGTCACCACTGCATCCTTTATCATAAAGTTGGTTGGACCTTGCTAAAAACACATAGGTCACTTCCTTATTTTGTTTTTGTTTATAAAGCCGTGCTCAAAAAAACACCAATTTACTTAACGTCATTGTTGAAATATAGAAACCCGTATTACAACACTAGAGCACAGGGTTGGTTAATGCTGGAGACTCCACATGTATCCACAGAGTTGGGTAAATCTCAGTGGTGGGCCGTTAGGGCCAGCAAGGCCTTCTCTGCTGGCCTAAACATCATCAGAATATAATTTAAAAAATATATATTTTCCCACAAATATGTATTAAATTATTCCCCAGAGTAAGAGTTATACTCTTCATTTCATAGCTTTCCTCTTGGTTGCACTGCTTACAGCCCCAGGTTGAGATTTGGAGGGCTGGTCTTTATGTTAGATCTTTTATCCAATCCTTTTCAGCCATCATGTGTTGCCAGGGGTCTAAAATCTGCCTTCAGAATCAACAGTGCGGGCTCTTGTAGCTTAAAGTGAATGGAAATTAAAATTTAGTGTCAACCAATCAGCTTTAGAGTTGGCTATTGTACGCCTGCTGGCTGGCTCCAGTGTTACACAGGAGCCAGCTAGCAGGCGTAGTGTGTGCGCGTCTTTTGATTGGATTACTAATATTGAGAGGCAGGTCCTATGGGCAGGTCTATGCAGAACCTCAGAACTAGGAAACTGAATATGATAAACAAATTAATTTGCGTACTACTAAGCTGTTTTTTTAACCCACAATGGTGGAAGGAGGAGAATATATCAATTTGGTCGAGGATATAATTATAATGCCATTCTCAAGATGAACTTTTCAAGAAAAGTTAGACATTGTAAGGAGAGGTTGCCCGACGCCGACACTACAAAGCCTGTCACAGGCGGGAAAGGGGTTCGTTCGCCACTTTCAAAGTTCCAACTACGAGCGCTATCAATGGCTCACAGGCTCCGAGAAGCACTGCAAACTGTACTGCTGGGAATGCCTATTATTACAATTGAGCGAGAGAGGCGCAGGTTCAGTCAAATCTACGATGACAGCGCGTATCTCAAGTTCACCCAGCGCACGCAGAGGCCCAGCACAAGGAGACCCTCTTAAATGTGTACGTATGTTTCAAACTTTATTTCGTTAATATTAAATACCCTATATATATTAACAAAATAAAATGGCAAATAGCCTATGTTGCAAATTATTTGTTTTCTTTCTTTTATTTTCAGTGAATAGTTATGTCTTTATCATCACAGTGAAACTGCTTTTGGTGCGACAATGCGCTGTTTAGTGAACACACAATTTTTTTGGGGGGGGGACTTAAAGCTCAAAGTTTGTGGACCAGAAATGGATAGAAGAAGAATATTAATATAACTCTGTTGCACTCGACTATGTTCTTGCCTATTAGTTGAACTGTACTGTATTGTACTATTCCCTTGCAATTCTCTGAATTAAAATGTAAATTTCAAGGTGACGCAACGCCTGGTTATACTGCGTTTCTGTCTAAATGTATAGTGTCTAGAGCCATGGCATCATAATGATGGTAATACGAGGTGGATTAATTTGGGTGGGACTGTGTAGGACCTCACTCAAGGCCCAGGCCCATGGCACGCCACTGGTAAATCTGCCTTTTCCCACCAGGCCCCTGTCATGTCGAATGATCTCCAAGTAATGTTTCATTTGGATGTGTTGTCTCTGGGTCAGTTTAGGAGAAAGGCTAGGGATTTTTATATTGATGAATGGGTTTTGTTTTGTTTGAGTGTGTATATAATATTTGCTATTTAGTTTTAAATTATAATTTTATTTTTATTTTTAATTTTATAATTTTATTCTTTGCATTGTTCCCAGGGCACATTTGCAGATGAGACCTAGGTCTCAATGTGCTTTCCCTCGCTAAATAAAACATAAATAAAAAAAGTTGACATTTTTAAATGGTTAGGATTTATTGTAGTCATGTCCCAAGGATTCCACATAGCAAGAACCCTCAGTGAACAGTGTCAAGTATTCTCACATAGCTAGTTAGCTGGCTAGCTAGCTAGCACTCATCATGGAAATGGGGGTGGCGAAATGTGAATTTGGACCAGACCAGTCCCTGACAAGTGTAAGGGAACTCCCCCTTGAAATGGACAAAAATGAATGGGAGCATATTGGCACTGTAACAACCATATATACATGGTGTCCAATACCACTCAATTGGATGTTGTTTCATTCAAAGTTGATTGCAAATGCCATATGGCAAGTGCCAAGTGTAACACTGAAAAAATCCAATCGATGCCGAGTGCGCTCTACTGTAATTTTTCATATTGCAAATGTAACACAAGTCAAGACCGAAGAGTAAAATTTTGAAAATTTGAACATGTTTTCAAAAACGTATCACCCCTTTCAAAAAGTGCTTTCTGGACCGTTTTACGAAAATCTTTCGTTAATTTTAAAAAATGTAAAAATTTTGGTCAATTACACATGTAAAAGAAGTGTATGAACATACATTTGTCATATTTGATTATCATATTTTTTTTATTTTACTTGTCCATAAGGCACATGTTTTGTCCATTTGCAATATGGTCAATCGGGGCGTCTCGTTCTGAGGGCAGCAACCGTGAATCCCAAGTTTCGGCTTGATAGGTCATTCGGTGCCCGAGTAAGACCTTAATTGGTGCTGAAAATCCACTTTTTCCATGCCTTGCTACGGGGTCCTTGAATGAGCTATCGGACAGAAACGTTGGGGTCTGTCTCAATGGGCTGAGCCGGTTTCAATGGACCTCGTCTTGCGACTCTGGGACTTTTCTAAATGTCTTCATTTTCGTAATGGTCAAAATGAATTGAAGTTATTGCAAATGTACGAGGCTGTTTCTCGGTCCAAGAACCTTCTAGAGCCACGTAACTCACCATGCACTATTGACCCGAGGTCTAGAACAGATTTCTAAAGTCCCAGAACTCTTGGTCTGACAGTTCTTTTTTTTTAGTTCGAACAAAGGTAACTATTGCAGGTACTGTCTGTCTCTACGCACCATACTGTGTCCCTCTGTCCTAGCTCTGTGATTTTCTTTTTTTTTCTTGGAAATTTTATGGGAGACATGACTGATTTACAGTTCATGGGGGTTGCCTAATCACACATGAAGTTTTGAAAAGATCTGACCTTTTTAACCCTTCGAAACAGCCCCTATGACACCATTTAAGGCACTTCCGGTTGGCACAGGAAGCTATACATTTTCCACCATAATTTGCAAATTAATTAATTAAAAATCCTACAATGTGATTTTCTGGATTTTTTTTCTCTCTCATTTTGTCTGTCATAGTTGAAGTGTACCTATGATAAATTACAGGCCTCATCTTTTTAAGTGGGAGAACTTGCACAATTGGGGGCTGACTAAATACTTTTTTGTACATGTACATGTGCATTTGCGGGGAACAACAAAAAAGAAACCAAACAAAGCATCACACAGTCCTTCTCCCTAATTTCTCTTTTCCCTCCTTGTCTCACACACTCACTTGTGTTCTGACCGCTCCTTCTACACATGCGTGCTGAGTTTGCACACAACGAACATTCGCGCGTATCCTACTGCATTGCTGCGCTTGTGTTTGTTCTATAACGCAATTAGTAGGAAAACCCTTTCGTCAAAAGCACACCGCACATGCAAGTGGTTTAATCTGACGGTGAAGAAAACATCTGTTAGAAATGTAGAAATGGGTGATCTAAAGATGCAACAACTAGCATTGGTTATTAATATGACTAGGATTGTGCCTTTGGATACTGGACAATGAAAGAAAGTTGATTTTGGAAACCAATAGAACATGAGAGAAATTGGTTACTGATTTCAATGACATAAGGAAGTCTTTACAAAATAATTGCCTCCACGTTTACATAGTAAGACTTGCCTCATATTAAGTAATACATATATTTTTTTTAAGTTAATGTTTTCAGAATGCATATGGCCTCCAGCTCATTGCAAAGTGGTGTATGACTCGCTGAAGCCTGCCTACGTTGCCTATGTACTTGAATGACGAATGGGAAGCGCGCTTCAATTACCAGTTAAGAAATAAAAATAGTAGCTCTGTTTATTCGTGGCCATCAAAACAGTTTTTAACACACAATTGCATTTAGAATTGTTGCGCAATGATTGGGCTTGTGTTTCAATTCAGCAGCTCCCAGACAGTTTTTCTCCTCAAACTCTATCTGTATAATTCCACTAAATTATGCAGACTTTTGGTCAAATACATTTCGCATCGACTGGTATTTTTGTCCAAAAGCTAGCTATTACCGGCTAACGAAAACCTTGGCTTGCATGTGTCGTGAAAATTTCCTCTATTTACCTAATCATGGGAGCAAACCACACACACACACACACACACACACACACACACACACACACACACGTCAGAGTTAGTTATGAAAGTCAATCTTTAATTATATGAGCTCTTATCACAATCCTGTGACTCTCAGATAAATTCAGTGTCTCCCAGTGAATCCTTCGAGAGCCCCCTTACAATGCAACTGAGTTCCTTTTAATAGCAAAGACACCCATAGTCAGACAGCATAGACATAATTCATCGTTCAGCTTTGTCTCCTTTCCCAAACCCCAGAACCATAAACCAAATCCTCCATATCAACAGGCATATATCAAATTGTCATTTTTATACAACCCACTCAAAATACAAACTCCTGGACAAACTCACAGATAGGGGGTGAGGCTATAGGTTAAGATAGAAACAACATAAGAGGGAGCATAGAATGATTCCAGACACTGCAACCCGTCCTTTCCCCACTGGGAAAGGTAGGGAGTAACAGATATGTTTACACATGATGACACTTTGACCTCTCCACTCTCAGCGGCCCATGCAACTTAGTCCTGACATAGAAAAGATAACTGCCAATGGCCACCACTAGTACAACAAAATACATTCTTATGAGAAGTAACTTACACACATTTGATGAATATTAAACATCTTACAAATGTTACCAACAAATTCTGATCTTTCCACGACATTCCCCTCTCAAGGGACTAAGTCCCTTTTGAAGAATCAGAATATTAATTACATACTCAATATTTAAAAATTCATATCCCCTTAATGTCAAATACCTTAGCTTATATGTAAGTTTTCTCCCTTCTGAAACTAAGATTACACCCCTTATTCTACAAGACAAACTTGCACATGTTTTAATAACACAGAATAATCCATTTGAGGAAAATAAAAACATAACATATTTATGCTATTTCAGTTACATGAGAAACAGTGTCTAAACACAGGCCTCCTCACAACATATAGGACAGACATCCCTCTAAGTACTCATGCTCAGAAATATACTCGGGAATAGAGAATAGGGCAGTGAAATCATTAATATTCCAAATCATAAGTAACAACCCAACTATTTATCCAACATTCCTCAGTGATTCAAATGGGTCATTATCACTTAAAGTAAAAACCTCAATTTAAACACGCATCAATATTAGCAGATTTACATACAGTATAATTCTACTATTAACTTTTTTAATCAGGATTTTAATACAGATCAGTATCTCAATGCATTCTTCATCTAAATTACTACAATTTACATGGTTTAGACCTCTTCAATCAATCTGATACCACAAAAGTATAAACAATTTTAATGGCACAGTTTGATTAAACCCCCCTTACACAGGCACCGCATCTTCTGGCATCTTCGTTTTTCTTCAGATAGCTTTACAGTCAAAGTGGACGGCCCATGATAATGTCCCAATTTCATTGTCTCATCTTTACTACTCATGTTTTGTCCATTCGTCAACCAATATACCAGCATCAAAAGAAAATGTTAGAACAGATCTTTCTCCATGATCACTCCAAGTGGACTCATCACAGTATGACAGAACCATGAAAGAAAAGCAGTTGATAGCTTAGATCTGATACTGTACACCAATTTCTGGCTTGGTTCTGTTCTCTCGGTAGAAGTGGTTAGGAAACTCGGTAGAAGTGGTTTGGAAAGCCTCCTTCAATGCCTTTGTCTCTCTTCTTCAGCCAGGTAGAGGGGGTTTTGAGGTACACACACCATTCGGTCCAAATGATCTTTTCCATGCATTAAGATACCGTCTGATGTAACTTTTCATGATAACCTCGAAAGAACAGATCAGAACAACAGTTTAGTTCAGTTTATTAACTACATGATAAATTATTACTTTTACCAATTATTCTTAACGCATATCTAAACATATTTTACAGAGAATATCAAAACATTCTATTTAAACTATTCTTTCAAATTGGTTTATACTCCCCATCTCACTGTCAACTTCATCGTAGAGCCAAGGATCAAGAAATTAGACATATCTCTCGGGAATAGAAAACACATACAATACACTCAACAATACAATACACTCATTCACATATCACTTAAATTGTATAACTTTAATTCAAACCCTCAAACTGAATCCTCCCCCATGTTTTACACACATCTCTCCGTATGAGAGTAATGTAAAACAACATTTCAGCTAACCTAATCAAATGAAAATCACTAAACTGAAGAAAAAAAAACTCCACAAAGAAATGATTTAACCCCTATGGTCATAGGAAAATAGACTTAAAGCAGCATACCCTTAGTTGGAAGCAATGTCCTACTCCCTCTTCACACTGGTCCAAATTACACATATGGATAAGAAACATATTTACCAATTACACAAATTATTTTGAGAGCTGTATTACAAATGACCATAATTTCATTATCCAAATGGCTTTCCAATGCGGGTGATCAAGCCACAACGGAAAGTCATCAGAAGGTCATAGGTTATACACGACCCTCCAAAGCAGTGTTTTGCACTATATGAAACAATTTGCAAACAATAATCAACTAGTTCCAAACATTTTCGTATTTCCATGTTCCCAGAACATTCCTTTATCAAAAGAATTTGCGTGTGTAATGAAAAGTCATAAAATAAAATAAAAGTCCCCCTATAATACCTTTTGCACTACAACAAAAAACTTCCCGGCCCCCTCCAATGTGGTAGTTTATGGCCTCCCTTCACTCACTCTCCCCAAGAGTATATTCCCTGGACACATTCCAGAGAGAGACAGTGAAATATCAATTTTCCCAGAGAAAACACAAAAACACTTATTATTCATTTAGACTACATCGATTCAAAAACTCAAACGTGAAACTATAAACCAAACCTAATGATAATTCCACTGTACCTCAAATCATGAATCATAAGTTTTAATCAAATCAATGTATATGTATGATACAATGTTTAATTAAGTTAAATCAACTCCTAAAAAAACCTCTTAATCAGCAACCTAATAATTTCAATCTGTTGATGTAAATTGAGTAAAAACCCATCCTGATTTAAAAAAAAAAAAAAACAAATCTAAAATCCTTCAAAAGTCGGTGCTGTCTCATTGTAAAAATACAAATAAACTTACCCCCCCCCCCCACTGATATCCACAAAGGTCAATACTGTTCAGCACATCCATTAATGATCTTCCTTTATTCTGTACAGGGTCTGAAATTCCAATGTATGCAGATGATACATTGATGATAAATTCATGCAAATAACAGACTGCACAATAACTCACTACTATAATGATTCAGATTACAAAATTGCTCAGAGATTCATGTGTACATCTCAATAAAATAAAACAGTCTGCACGTTCCTCAAAAAACAACTACTACTAAAAAACTCCTGGTGGTATCTGATTCTAAGTGCCAAGGCATCATACTTGATTCCAACCTCTCTTTTTAAAAAGCAAATTATAAAGGAACTCAAATACAAAATTCAACCTAGCTAATTGCCCAAAACATATGAAATTGTTTTGACTATTGCGGTAACAACACTATAATTAAAATCTATGATACTCCCCCACTTAACATACTAGTTTACTGGTTTGGCCCAAGCTTGCTTTTCAACATTCATACCCATTCAGTCTTCTGTCAACAGGTTGGCGTACTATTCAATCCAGCAATCATCTTTAATGACCTGACATTGTTCCACATAATGGAAACACACCATAACGTTAGACTACATGAACTTTCCTGCTCAAATTAACTGGTGTTACTTAAACAATCAAACCAAGAATCAATAACCATCAGAAGCTATCCTTACGATGTTTTATGATTCAGACATCCAGTCTCCCAATTCTCATAGCCTAATACAGTAAATATAAACGCCACAAATCTATGATGCCCACCTAGCGAATCAGCTGCTAGAAATACAGAAAGAAATGTACCTGAACAACGGTCAAAACAATTTAGAGTAAGGTTATTGTATATTCAAACTAATAACGCAAATTTACGTTATTCTACAACAATCTACCTGCCTCCAGCAACTTTCCCTGACAATTAGTAGCCAACTAACTCTCTTCCATACTTTCAACTAAACTTTCCTACTTCTTTTTCCCCCGGTGGGCAAAAATATAACCCCTCTCATTTCAACGTTTTTCCCTTACCTCTATCGTAAGATTAAAACCCAACTTTATAACTTCCTCTTCTCTTTGCTCTCCACACTTATGAAATGTATCCTATTTCTTTAAAAATAACACACGCAGCGCTAAAATTATAACATGCGTCAGTCAATCTATAAGAATGAAAAACATTTTGGTAACCACTTTCCTATCGCCATTCTCTCCCCGCTCATTCAGAATTTCTTTAACTTAGGTAACTGTCTTCTCTATTGATACAGCAATTTAAATACGACCCAATTCTCAATACATTATTCCAGCAGACCATTTAGTTAACAGACATCGTCTTGCATCAGAATTCGCTTCGTTATTATTTTAAATTGAATTAGCCTATCAATTTAACTTCAATTTAACGTTTTCAATAGATTGTTTATCTCTTATACAAACACTAGCGACCATAACTTTCCAGGCAAAACATACAAATAGATTATTTACAATAAAAAAACTCTGAATTCAGCCAGCGCCATGACTGGGAATGGAACTCTGGCCTCCCGCGTGGCAGGCGAGAATTCTACCACTGAACCACCAATGCTATTGCGAATAACGAAAATTAC
This sequence comes from Oncorhynchus keta, assembly GCF_023373465.1. Taxonomy (NCBI): domain Eukaryota; kingdom Metazoa; phylum Chordata; class Actinopteri; order Salmoniformes; family Salmonidae; genus Oncorhynchus; species Oncorhynchus keta. Next base: position 16,827,838 of record NC_068431.1, read on the forward strand.
TCCGGATATAAACCCCATTTACAAAGTAAAATCAAAACACGTCATTATCGGTAATTCCCAGAAGAATAATAGCCCAATTTTAATAGTACAAATGTTACTCCAGCTATGATTCTCAAATTCCAAATTACACATATTGGCAATCAAAGAATAAAATCGACACTAATGACGAGGAAACAGTAAAAGTAGATTATGTTTACTTATGCAACGTATTTCAATTACTTTACTACATCACATTAAACACGCAATGATAATTAGTTTGATGGAAAACCTTAGGCTTTGTACAACATTCTAAATTACATCGAGCCTCCCTCGTGTCAGGAGGGCTCTTGGTCACTGGCAACCGGACAGCGCAGAGTATCTTTTGAGTCCACTAAACCCCCAGATTACTCTCCTCTGACTCGGCCCTGCTTACGCCGCCAAGGTGCCTTCCTTACAAAGGAATTCACGCTCAGAGTATACGTAACGGGCATAATTAAAAAACTCGACTTCAAATCTGTGTGTGGTTCGCTCGCCTTTTTCTAAAAAAAAAAAACACTCAGTTTGAGATCAAATCAAATCAAATTTTATTTGTCACATACACATGGTTAACAGATGTTAATGCGAGTGTAGCGAAATGCTTGTGCTTCTAGTTCCGACAATGCAGTAATAACCAACAAGTAATCTAACTAACAATTCCAAAACTACTGTCTTATACACAGTGTAAGGGGATAAAGAATATGTACATAAGGATATATGAATGAGTGATGGTACAGAGCAGCATAGGCAAGATACAGTAGATGGTATCGAGTACAGTATATACATATGAGATGAGTATGTAAACAAAGTGGCATAGTTAAAGTGGCTAGTGATACATGTATTACATAAGGATGCAGTCGATGATATAGAGTACAGTATATACGTATGCATATGAGATGAATAATGTAGGGTAAGTAACATTATATAAGGTAGCATTGTTTAAAGTGGCTAGTGATATATTTACTTCATTTTCCATTATTAACGTGGCTGGTGTCAGTGTGTTGGCAGCAGCCACTCAATGTTAGTGGTGGCTGTTTAACAGTCTGATGGCCTTGAGATAGAAGCTGTTTTTCAGTCTCTCGGTCCCAGCTTTGATGCACCTGTACTGACCTCGCCTTCTGGATGATAGCGGGGTGAACAGGCAGTGGCTGCCGAGGAACTTAAAACTTGCTACCCTCTCCACTACTGTTCCATCGATGTGGATAGGGAGGTGTTCCCTCTGCTGTCGGCCCATCAGGAAGTCCAGTACCCAGTTGCACAGGGCGGGGTCGAGACCCAGGGTCTCGAGCTTGATGACGAGCTTGGAGGGTACTATGGTGTTGAATGCCGAGCTGTAGTCGATGAACAGCATTCTCACATAGGTATTCCTCTTGTCCAGATGGGTTAGGGCAGTGTGGTTGAGATTGCATCGTCTGTGGACCTATTTGGGCGGTAAGCAAATTGGAGTGGGTCTAGGGTGTCAGGCAGGGTGGAGGTGATATGGTCCTTGACTAGTCTCTCGAAGCACTTCATGATGACGGAAGTGAGTGCTACGGGGCGGTAGTCGTTTAGCTCAGTTACCTTAGTTTTCTTGGGAACAGGAACAATGGAGGCCCTCTTGAAGCATGTGGGAACAGCAGACTGGTATAGGGATTGATTGAATATGTCCGTAAACACACCGGCCAGCTGGTCTGCGCATGCTCTGAGGGCGCGGCTGGGGATGCCGTCTGGGCCTGCAGCCCTGCGAGGGTTAACACGTTTAAATGTCTTACTCACCTCGGCTGCAGTGAAGGAGAGACCGCATGTTTTCGTTGCAGGCCGTGTCAGTGGCACTGTATTGTCCTCGAATCGGGCAAAAAAGTGATTTAGTCTGCCTGTGAGCGAGACATCCTGGTCCGTGACAGGGCTGGATTTCTTCTTATAGTCCGTGATTGACTGTAGACCCTGCCACATGCCTCTTGTGTCTGAGCCGTTGAATTGAGATTCTACTTTGTCTCTGTACTGACGCTTAGCTTGTTTGATTGCCTTGCGGAGGGAATAGCTGCACTGTTTGTATTCGGTCATGTTACCAGACACCTTGCCCTGATTAAAAGCAGTGGTTCGCGCTTTCAGTTTCACGCGAATGCTGCCATCAATCCACGGTTTCTGGTTAGGGAATGTTTTAATCGTTGCTATGGGAACGACATCTTCAACGCACGTTCTAATGAACTCGCACACCGAATCAGCGTATTCGTCAATATTGTTATCTGACGCAATACGAAACATATCCCAGTCCACGTGATGGAAGCAGTCTTGGAGTGTGGAGTCAGCTTGGTCGGACCAGCGTTGGACAGACCTCAGCGTGGGAGCTTCTTGTTTTAGTTTCTGTCTGTAGGCAGGGATCAACAAAATGGAGTCGTGGTCAGCTTTTCCAAAAGGGGGGCGGGGCAGGGCCTTATATGCATCGCGGAAGTTAGAGTAACAATGATCCAAGGTTTTTCCACCCCTGGTTGCGCAATCAATATGCTGATAAAATTTAGGGAGTCTTGTTTTCAGATTAGCCTTGTTAAAATCCCCAGCAACAATGAATGCAGCCTCCGGATAAATGGTTTCCACTTTGCAAAGAGTTAAATAAAGTTCGTTCAGAGCTATCGATGTGTCTGCTTGGGGGGGGGGGGATATATACGGTTGTGATTATAATCGAAGAGAATTCTCTTGGTAGGTAATGCGGTCTACATTTGATTGTGAGGAATTCTAAATCAGGTGAACAGAAGGATTTGAGTTCCTGTATGTTTCTTTCATCACACCATGTCTCGTTAGCCATAAGGCATATGCCCCCGCCCCTCTTCTTACCAGAAAGATGTCTGTTTCTGTCGGCGCGATGCGTGGAGAAACCCGTTGGCTGCACCGCATCGGATTTCCGTGAAGCAAAAAATGTTAGTCTCTGATGTCCCTCTGGAATGCTACCCTTGCTCGGATTTCATCAGCCTTGTTGTCAAGAGACTGGACATTGGCAAGAAGAATGCTAGGGAGTGGTGCACGGTGTGCCGTCTCCGGAGTCTGACCAGAAGACCGCCTCGTTTCCCTCTTTTTCGGAGTCGTTTTTTGGGGTCGCAGCATGGGATCCATTCCGCTGTCCTGTTTGAAAGGCAGGACACAGGATCCGCGTCGCGAAAAACATATTCCTGGTCGTACTGATGGTGAGTTGACGCTGATCTTATGTTCAGTAGTTCTTCTCGACTGTATGTAATGAAACCTAAGATGACCTGGGGTACTAATGTAAGAAATAACACGTAAAAAAAAACAAAAAACTGCATAGTTTCCTAGGAACGCGAAGCGAGGCGGCCATCTGTCGGCGCCGGAATTGTTGAATTGTTGATATACAACCCACTCAAAATACAAACTCCTGGACAAACTCACGGATGGGGGGTGAGGCTATAGGTTAAGATAGAAACAACATGAGAGGGAGCATAGAATGATTCCAGACACTGCAACCCCTCCTTTCCCCGCTGGGAAAGGTAGGGAGTAAAAGATATGTTTACACATGACTACACTTTGACCTCTCCCCTCTCAGCGGCCCATGCAACTTAGTCCTGACATAGAAAAGATAACTGCCAATGGCCACCACTAGTACAAGAAAATACATTCTTATGAGAAGTAACTTACACACATTTGATGAATATTAAACATCTTACAAATGTTACCAACAAATTCTGATCTTTCCACGACACATGTTTTTGTCTGCTTGTCCATGTGTGACTGTGTACTTGCACGTTTGTGTGTGCATACATCATGTTTATCAGGGCACTACACCTCACTTTTCAACTTAGGTGCACACAAATAAATGTAGGAACACAATGCAAAATATTTGAGGTAATGAAGCTAGAATCCTTAATTTTTCGTGGCACACTGATGATGTATGAATAAATACAAATTCCATCAGCTAACCGATCGCTGCAGCTGTACACAGCCCATCTGTAAATAGCCCACCCAATCTACCTACCTCATCCCCATATTGTCTTTATTTACTTTTCTGCTCTTTTGCACACCACTATTTCTACTTCATCATAATCTGCTCATCTATCATCCCAGTGTTAATTTGCTGTAATTACTCTGCTACTATGGCCTATTTATTGCCTTCCCACCTCATGCCATTTGCACACACTGTATATACTTTCTTTTTTTCGAATGAGTTATTGACTCTACGCTTGTTTATCTGTGTCGCACTGCTTTGCTTTATCGTGGCCAGGTCAGTTGTTAATGAGAACTTGTTCGCAACTAGTCTACCTGGTTAAATTAAAGGGATTTAAAAAAAATATGTGCATATGCAAAATAAATGGGTGTGTAGTAGAGCCCTGATTATGTAAGTATGTTTGTGCAGGGCCTAAAATGTGCTTTTTGGTCCACCAGTCACTGTGGCTGGTAGATGAGAAATCTACCAGCCACTCAGATCTTTTACCAGTAAAAATATTTTTGTTGTTGCCATAATTACATTAAAAAAACGTACTGCATGACCATGCTTCGTAATGTTTCTAAAACAACAAATGTATTGGTAAGAAGTAATGTGGTATATTGTTAATTTTATTTTTTGTGACCTGAGTCTCTGTTTGTGCTTTGTATGTGTGTGTTCTCTGCTGCGGATGACCCTGCTGTGGCCTGGAATGGATGCATATAACACTGCTTGTCAAGGTCTCAGTGGGATTTTTCTGTTCAGAGGGCAGCGGGTGGACGACGTCTCTGAAACACCAGGAGATGAATGTCTTTCACCCGGCCTGGTGACTTGTTATTGAAATAGAATTGTGAAGCAGGGTATCATACAGGAGGAATGGAATGGTAAAACATATTGCACTATACATTAAACTAGGGATTAAAACTATGTACCAGACATTGGGATAGAATGCGAGTCCCCTTCCTGTTCTAGTAGGTAATCAGGGGGTGATGGTGATAGATACAGTTGGTGGTTGTCAGGCTCACTTTCTCCCCCTGCCCTTTTCACCTTGCATCAAAGCCAGGTAGATTACCCAGACTCTCTAGTTTCCTGGCCCATGAAAAGGCTTGAAAAACAGTACACTTCATGCTTGCCAGCAGTGCTTGATTACACCAGTCAGTGGCCTTTGTAAAGCAAGTCGTCTTTCAAAAGCACCAAGCTTTGTGCTTGTTTCTGTATTTACTGCTGTCAGCTAATAAACATGAAGCGACCCTTACAAGGATAAACATCCCGAAAAGTAGTGTTCATTCACCAACGGTAACAAACAGTCAAGGACACATTTTAAGACTGAAAGGAATTATAAACGATAATCGCTCTTTCAGGTTTGAAGTCTTTAATGAACTCAAGGTAGGTTAGCACAACAAGCGTCCAGCCAGGAAACTTAAATGGATGGACATGCTGACCGATGCTCGCTGGGTTCTTGGTGCGAGTGGCAGGAGGAGGAAAGGGGAGGTAGCCAGGTTAGTGTGGGGAGAGGGGATTGGAAGAGAGGGGGAGATAAACAGGTAGGTAGGTGTAGTGAGGGAACAGGAGGGAGAGGAGAAAGGGGAGAGGAAATAAACGGAGGTAGCCAGGTCTGTGTGAGTGCGGGGGAGGGAGAGAGGTGGAGCAGAGGTGGGGGGGATAAACCGGGAGGTTGCAGGTCCGTGTGAGTGCAGGGGAGGGAGAGAGGTGGAGCAGAGGGGGGGTGGGGGGGATAAACGGGGAGGTTGCAGGTCCGTGTGAGTGCAGGGGAGGGAGAGCGGATGGCGAGGTGGAGCAGAGCGTGGGGGTAAACGGGGAGGTAGCTAGGTCCGTGTGAGCACAGGAAAGGTCGAGGGGATGGGGAGAGGTGGAGCAGAGCGTGGGGGTAAACGGGGAGGTAGCTAGGTCCGTGTGAGTGGAGGGAGAGGTGGAGATAAACAGGTAGGTAGGAGGGAGATAACAGGGAGGTTGCCAGGTCAATGTGAGGGAGGGAGAGGTGCAGATAAATAGGTAGGTAGGAGGAGGGAGATGACAGGGAGGATGCCAGGTCAATGTGAGGTAGGGAGGGAGGAGATAAGCAGGGTCAGTGTCAGTGAAGGGCACAATGCAGTCCTCCATCCCTCACTGGGGCTAATGAACTCCTGATGGCAGGAGAGGTGAGAGCAGGGGTATTAATCACCTCTTCTCCTCTCTCGCGCTTCCTCTTCCCTGTTTTTGGCAGGCAGATGCTCAGGTCCCTTGGACGCACCCTCTGATTGTTTGTCAGCAGTTTCAGGGGAAAGAGACTAGGAAAGGATGTGATCCAGGCCTTCCCTTCTCTTTTTTCCCTTCTTCCTCCTGCCTTTTCTCATAATGCAGCAGCGTCAAGTCAATAAATATTGTGTTAATTCATTTGGGGATGGACTGGAGCCGTGGAGATGCTCATTTTTATTTTATTAATTTTAAATGTAACCTTTATTTAATGAGGCAAGTTAGTTTAGAGCAAATTCTTATTTACATTGACGGCCTACCCCGGCCAAATCCAGACGATACTGGACCAATTATGCGACTCCCAATCACGGCCGGATGTGATACAGCCTTGATTCGAACCAGGGACTGTAGTGACGCCTCTTGCACTGAGATGCAGTGCCTGCTGCACCACTCGGGAGCCCATGATGATGTTGATGATAAAGAAAATGCATGATATTATTGTTGCTCGTTTGTTCGGTCCCTTGGGGTGTGTCGGGTTGCTCATAAGGTTACCGTTGCGTCCCAAATGGCACCCTATATAGTGCATTACTTTTAACCAGAACCCATAGGGAATAGGGGCATGCACACAGACTGACGAAGCAGCAACTATACCACACATTGTAGCGCTGGCAGGTGGTAACCTCACAGCGTGACCTCACCACAGACCAAACACAGCCTAGGGACCAGACAGCGAACAAATGATTAACAAATACAGTATATCACAAAAGTGAGTACAACCCTCACATTTTTGAAAATATTTGAGTATATATATTCATGTGACAACACTGAAGAAATGACACTTTGCTACAATGTAAAGTAGTTAGTGTACAGCTTGTATAACAGTGTAAATTTGCTGTCCCCTCAAAATAACTCAACACACAGCCATTAATGTCTAAACCCCTGGCAACAAAAGTGAGTACACCCCGAAGTGAAAATGTCCAAATTGGGCCCAAAATGTCAATATTTTGTGTGGCCACCATCATTTTCCAGCACTGCCTTAACCCTCTTGGGCATGGAGTTCACTAGAGCTTCACAGGTTGCCACTGGAGTCCTCTCCCACTCCTCTGTGATGACATCACGGAGCTGGTGGATGTTAGACCTTGCACTCCTCCACCTTCCGTTTGAGGATGCCCCACAGATGCTCAATAGGGTTTTAGGTCTGGAGACATGCTTGGCCAGTCCATCACCTTTAAACTCAGCTTCTTGAGCAAGGCAGTGGTCGTCTTGGAGGTGTGTTTGGGGTCGTTATCATGTTGGAATACTGCCCTGCGCCCCAGTCTCCGAAGGGAGGGGATCATGCTCTGCTTCAGTATGTCACAGTACATGTTGGCATTCATTGTTCTCTCAATGAACTGTAGCTCCCCAGTGCCGGCAGCACTCATGCAGCCCCAGACCATGACACTCCCGCTTGACTGTAGGCAAGACACACTTGTCTTTGTACTCCTCACCTGGTTGCCGCCACACACGCTTGACACCATCTGAACCAAATAAGTTTATCTTGGTCTCATCAGACAGGACATGGTTCCAGTAATCCATGTCCTTAGGCTGCTTGTCTCAGCAAACTGTTTGCGGGCTTTCTTGTGCATCATCTTTAGAAGAGGCTTCCTTCTGGGACGACAGCCATGCAGACCAATTTGATGCAGTGTACGGCGTATGGTCTGAGCACTGACAGGCTGACCCCCCACCCCAACAACCTCTGCAGCAATGCTGGCGGCACTCATACGTCTATTTCCCAAAAGACAACCTCTGGATATGACGCTGAGCATGTGCACTCAACTTCTTTGGTCGACCATGGCGAGGCCTGTTCTGAGTAGAACCTGTCCAGTTAAACCGCTTTATGGTCTTGGCCACTGTGCTGCAGCTCAGTTTCAGGGTCTTGGCAATCTTCTTCTAGCCCAAGCCATCTTTATGTAGAGCAACAATTATTTTTTTCAGATCCTCAGAGTTTTTTTGCCATGAGGTGCTATGTTGAACTTCCAGTGACCAGTCAGTAGGAGGGAGTGTGAGAGTGATGACACCAAATTTAACACACCTGCTCCCCATTCACACCTGAGACATTGTAACACTAACGAGTCACATGACACCGGGGAGGGAAAATGGCTAATTGGGCCCAATTTGGACATTTTCACTTAGGGGTGTACTCACTTTTGTTGCCAGCGGTTTAGACATTAATGGCTGTGTGTTGAGTTATTTTGAAGGGACATCAAATTTACACTGTTATACAAGCTGTACACTCCCTACTTTAGATTGTAGCAAATTGTAATTTCTTCAGTGTTGTCACATGAAAAGATATACTCAAATATTTACAAAAATGTCAGGGGTGTACTCACTTTTGTGATATACTGTATATAATGGTTTGGAAGATGCACTGAGGTTGTAGCTAGGGATGCAAATTTCTGACAGTTTTTCTGCTGACTAAAAACAATAGTATTTTCTGTTGGTCATGTCATTTTACTATCAGAGAACTGTATATAATGATAAGATGCTTATGTTTTCGTCCCAACAATGGGAGTCGTCCCATCAATGGGAGTCGTCCCATCAATGGGAGTCGTCCCAACAATGGGAGTCGTCCCAACAATGGGAGTCGTCCCAACAATGGGAGTCGTCCCAACAATGGGAGTCGTCCCAACAATGGGAGTCGTCCAAACAATGGGAGTCGTCCCAACAATTGGAGTCGTCCCAACAATGGGAGTCGTCCCAACAATGGGAGTCGTCCCAACAATGGGAGTCGTCCCAACAATGGGAGTCGTCCCAACAATGGGAGTCGTCCCAACAATGGGAGTCGTCCCAACAATGGGAGTCGTCCCAACAATGGGAGTCGTCCCAACAATGGGAGTCGTCTAAAGGTGGTAAGGCAGGTGACAAGTTTAGGCCCATAGAAATGCATTGGGCTAATTTTGGACAGATTTGGCGAGAGTGAAATCTCTTGATTTTTCTCTTCCTCTATGATACTTTGAATAATATTAAATATGTTTTGATTTGTTTAATAGTTTTTTGGTTACTACATGATTCCATATGTGTTTAATAGTTTTGATGTTTTCACTATTGGCCGGGGCATGGACTCTTCAAGGTGTCAAAAGTGTTTCACAGGGATGCTGGCCCATGTTGACTCCAATGCTTTTCACATTTGTGTCAAGTTGGCTGGATTTCCTTTGGGTAGTGGACCATTCTTGATTCACACGGGAAACCGTTGAGCATGAAAAACCCAACGAGTTGCAGTTCTTGACGCAAATAGGTGCTCCTGGTACCTAATACCGTACCCTGTTCAAAGGCACTTCAATCTTTGTCCTGCCCATTCATGCTCTGAATGGCACACATACAGAATCCATGTCTCAAGGCTTAAAAATCCTTCCTTAACCTGTTTCCTCCTCTTCACCTACACTGATTTGAAGTGGATTTAACACGTGACATCAATAAGGGCTTTCACCTGGATAGTCTGCCATGGAAAGAGCAGGTGTTCTTTAATGTTTTGTACACTCAGTTTATTTACGGTGAGCTCCAAAAGTATTGGGATAGTGACAAGTGCAAAAGTTAGACGCACAAATATATAATATCTGGCCCTGTGCCCTCTCTGAATCATAGCATTGAACACTTTAGCAGGATTCTTTCTCTTCACAACTAGCTATTTGATTATTGCAGCTCAATGGGTGTAACTTGCTGATGATTTTGATATGTTTTATAAGGAGGATGGGATCCAACCAAATCATTTGGGTTCCTGGATCCTTTCACAGCATTAAGGCTGCGTTGAGACAATGACTTATCAATGAGAAATAAAATAATACAGCTCATTCAGTGCGGTCTTAGTGCCAGCATCAGTCTGTGGTGGTATGCAGACGGCTATGAGAAATACAGATAAATTCTCTGATGGTGTTGTCAACAGCTTATCATGAGATAGTCTACCTCAGGCGAGTAAAACCTTGAGATTTCCTTAGATATTGTGCACCAGCTGTTATTTACAAAAAGACAGTCTGCTGCCCCTTAGCAGAGTATGCTGTTCTGTCCTGCTGATACAGTGTATAACCAGCCAGCTTTATATTGATAATGTCATTGTTCAGCCATGACACCGTGAAGCATAAGATATTACAGTTTTGAAGGTCCCGTTGGTATTTTAACATTCCTCGTAGGTCATTGATTTTATTTTCCAAAGATTGCACGTTTGCCAGCAGAATGGAAGGAAGTGGGAGTTTATTCGATCGCCTACGAATTCTCAGAAGGCAGCCTGCCCTCTGGACCCCTTTTTTCTGCCTTCTCTTAACGTAAATGATGGGGATCTGGGCCTGTTCCCGGTGAAGCAGTATATCATTCATGACGGGCTCGTCAGCCTGGTTCAAGGAAAAAAAGGATCCAGTCCATGGTGAGTAATCGCAGTCCTGATGTCCAGAAGTTCTTTTCAGTCATAAGAGACGGTAGCAGCAACATTATGTGCAAAATAAGTTTAAAAAAAGTTACAAACAATGCAAAAAAAACAAACCAAAAAACACAATTGGTTAGAAATACGTAATACGCCTTGTTCTCCGGCGCCATCTTGTCAAAAATAAATTAAAATCCCTCCCATTGTGTCGCTGAGTCATCATAATGCTTTAGTAAAAGTATATTATATCAGGGGTATTGGTAGACACAATGTAAGTAACCTAATTTATGTCCCTCTGAATGCCTCTGCTGATCCTACAGCTAGTGTATGCAGTAATCATGTGTCTATGAACCAGTTTTACGATGTTAGGCGGTTTCCACTGAGGCGTTGTGCCCTACAGTGGGGAGAACAAGTATTTGATACACTGCTGATTTTGCAGGTTTTCCTACTTACAAAGCATGTAGAGGTCTGTAATTTTTATCATAGGTACACTTCAACGGTGAGAGAGACGGAATCTAAAACAAAAATCCAGAAAATCACATTGTATGATTTTTAAGTAATTTTCATTTTATTGCATTTGTTGGCAAGATTAGCAAACTTCGGCATGACATGCCAGCAACAAACGCTGCAACTACACATCCAAGTATATCTGACCAAATTATGAAAGACAAGAATTGTAATTTTGAAATCTGTAAAGTGAGTGTGGAAGAGGTGAAATTATTGTTGTCTATCAACAATGACAAGCCACTGGCGTCTGACAACTTGCAGCTTTTGACATTATCGATCAATGTCTGCTGCTGGACAAATGTATGTGTTATGACTTTATACCCCCTGCTATATTATGGATAAAGAGTTCCCTGTCTAACAGAACACAGAGGCTGTACTTTAATGGAAGGCTCTCCAACATTATCCAGGTAGAATCAGGAATTCCCCAGGGCAGCTGTCTAGGCTCCTTTCTTTATTCTATCTTTACGAATGACATGCAACTGGCTTTGAGTAAAGCCAGTGTGTCTATGGATACGGATGACTCAACACTATACATGTCAGCTACTACAGCGACTGAAATGACAGTAACATTTAAAGAGCTGCAGTTAGTTTCAGAATGGGTGGCAAGGATTAAGTTAGTCCTAAATATTTCAAAACCTAAAAGCATTGTATTTATGAAAAAATAAACTAAATCTTGTAATTAATAATGTGCAAGTTGAGGTGACTAAACTGCTTGGAATAACCCTGTCATAGTCTAAACATATTGATACAACAGTAACTAGGATGAGGAAGTCTGTCCATAATAAAGCGCTGCTCTGCATTCAGCACTATCAACAAGGCAGATCCTACAGGCTCTAGTTTTGTCGCACCTGGACTACTGTTCAGTCGTGTTGGTCAGGTGCCGCAAAGAGAGACTTAGGAAAATTGCAATTGGCTCAGAACAGGGCAGCACGGCTGGCCCTTGAATGTACACAGGGAGCTAACATTAATAATATGCATGTCAATCGCTCCTGGCTCAAAGTGGAGGAGAGACTGACTTATTCACTACTTGTATTTGTGCGAGGTATTGACATGTTGAAGCACAGAGCTGTCTGTTTAAACTACTGGCACAGAGCTCGGACACTCATGCATACCCCACAAGACATGCCACCAGAGGTCTCTTCACAGTACTACATAGAGCCATGACTACATGGAACTCTATTCCACATCAGATAACTGATGCAAGCAGTAGAATCAGATTTAAAGAACAGGAAAAAAATACACCTGGAACAGCGGGAACTGTGAAGCAACACAAACATTGGCACAGACACATGCATACACACACGGTAACATATGCACTATATAAATACGTACACGTGGATTATGTGTTGTAGATATGTGGTGGTGGAGTAGGTGCCTGAAGGTACACACTTAGTGTGTTGTTAGTTCTGTTATGAATGTATAGTAATTAGAGGTTGGCCGATTTATTAGGGCCGATTTCAAGTTTTCATAACAATCGTGGCCGTTTTTACATTTTATATTATTATTTAATCTTTATTTAACTAGGCAAGTCAGTTAAGAACACATTCTTATTTTCAATGACGGCCTAGGAACGGTGGGTTAACTTCCTTGTTCAGGGGTAGAACGACAGATTTTTACCTTGTCAGCTCGGGATTCAATCTTGCAACCTTACAGTTAACTAGTCCAACGCTCCAACCACCTGCCTCTCATTGCACTCCATGAGGAGCCTGCCTGTTACGCGAATGCAGTAGGCCAAGGTAAGTTGCTAGCTAGCATTAAACTTATCTTATAAAAAAACAATCAATCAATCATAATCACTAGTTAACTACATATGGTTGATGATATTACTATTTTATCTAGCGTGTCCTGTGTTGTATATAATCGATGTGGTGCATATCATTGCTCCAATGTGTACCTAACCATGAACATCAATGCCTTTCTTAAAATCAATACACAGAAGTACATATTTTTAAACCTGCATATTTAGCTGAAAGAAATCCAGGTTAGCAGGCAATATTAACCAGGTGTAATTGTGTCACTTCCCTTGCGTTCATTGCACACAGTCAGTGTATATGCAACAGTTTGGGCTGCCTAATTTGCCATCATTTTCCATAATTATGACATAACATTGAAGGTTGTGCAATGTAACAGCAATATTTAGACTTATGGATGCCACCCGTTAGATAAAATACAGAACGGTTCCTTATTTCACTGAAAGAATAAACGTCTTGTTTTGGAGATGATAGTTTCCGGATTCGACCATATTAATGACCTAAGGCTCGTATTTCTGTGTGTTATTATGTTATAATTAAGTGTATGATTTGATACAGCAGTCTGACTGAGCGATGGTAGGCACCAGCAGGCTCGTAAGCATTCATTCAAACAGCACTTTTGTGCGTTTGCCAGCAGCTGTTTATGACTTCAAGCCTATCAACTCCCAAAATTAGGCTGGTGTAACCGATGTGAAATGGCTAGCTAGTTAGCGGGGTGCGCGCTAATAGCGTTTCAAACGTCACTCGCTCTGAGACTTGGAGTAGTTATTCCCCTTGCTCTGCATGGGTAATACTGCTTTCAGACCAGGTAGGAGCGAGGATAGGGATGGAAGCTATACTGTTACACTGGCAATACTAAAGTGCCTAAAACTTTTTACCTGGGAATATTGAAGACTCATGTTAAAAGGAACCACCAGCTTTCATATGTTCTCATGTTCTGAGCAAGGAACTTAAACTTTAGCTTTCTTACATGGCACATATTGCACTTTTACTTTCTTCTCCAACACTTTGTTTTTGCATTATTTAAACCAAATTGAACATGTTTCATTATTTATTTGAGGTGAAATTGATTTTATTGCTGTATTATATAAAGTTAAAATAAGTGTTCATTCAGTATTGTTGTAATTGTCATGATCGATAAAAAAATGTTGGTCCTCCAATAATCGGTATCGGCGTTGAAAAATCATAATTGGTCGACCTCTAATAGTAATGTTTTTAAAATTGTATAACTGCCTTAGTTTTGCTGGACCCCAGGGAGAGTAGCTGCTGCCTTGGCAGGAGCAAATGAGGATCCATAATAAACCCCAGGAATAGTAGCTGCTGCCTTGGCAGGAGCAAATGAGGATCCATAATAAACCCCAGGAATAGTAGCTGCTGCCTTGGCAGGAACTAATGAGGATCCATAATAAACCCCAGGAAGAGTAGTGGCTGCCTTGGCAGGAACTATTGGGGATCCATAATAAATACAAATGCCTCTCACCATTACAATAATGGGAGGTTATCATTTTTGGAAGGGGTATGTTATTTGTGAGTCTCACCTTCTCACTCATCATTATTCACGATTGTTTCAGGACTATCTGTAATCATGGTAGCATAGACTTTAATGTAGAGGTGTGTGCGTGTGTGTGTGTCCTAGCTGGGGTAAAGACTCCATGACAGCAGTGCCTGTGATCATGTCATTCTTCGAGTCCTGGCTGCCTCTCATTCAGAGGCTCACAGAGCAGAGAATCGCAACACCTGCCGGGTTACATGGTGGCATACGCCACTACTACTAACTCACTGATGCTTCTCTCCTCTCACATGCTGTTTCTCTCTTTCCCGACTCACTGTACTCCATTCTCTCTGTGGATAGATGGGGAATCAGACATGCACATCTACAGAGCAGATATCCTCAGTCTCACCCTTCCCCTGTGCTATAGGCTAACTACCTCTCTATCTGTGTCGCCCTCTCTGGCTCTCTCTGCCTGCCTCTTTTTCTCTCTTTCTATTTCTGCCTGCTTTACTCAGTCTTGTCTCTCTCTTTTCACTCCTTTCTTGCTTATCCATCTCCAAAAATAACCGGCTTGCAGTTCTGTTGCGTTCCGGGGAGGCAGAGCGGAGCATAGTGGCCAATAAATCTGTTTATATTTTTTGCCTGATTCTGTTTTTTTTCTCTCACAAATTCAATTTTCTCCGTTTTTAGTTTTTTCAGGTGTTTGTTCTTAATCACATTTTTGTTAATAGAAAAACAAATAAAGGTTGTCTTGTAATTCCACAACAATGCTTAAACCACATCAGGAGACCACTTTTGAGGTCTAGGATTTTTTAAAATGTGCATTATGGGGTGTAGTTACCGCTTTATTCCAGTTCTCACCCAGCAAGAGGCTGTTGTTTAGCAGTGTTTTTGTAGCACACGTGATGGTAGTTTGCAAAACAAATACCCACTGGATTAATGAAAATAATCATGATATCACAGGTCTCTACGCTTACATTTAGGAGCACAATGAAAGTATTTGTTCACACTAAGTACTTTTGAAAATAGCGACAACAGAATAGATTTTCTTCTATAAATCACAACTTTTGTGCTCATACTTGACTTTTTCAGTTCGCATGACTTTTTCAGTTCGCATACATCTATTCTTCGGTAAGTAAAATGGTTGCACTGTAGAGCCCTTTATCATTCTGCCAGGTAGGCATAGGCTACTTTGGTTAACATTTTAATTGAGAAGGGTTTGGGAAAGCCTTTCCATCTGCAAGAAGACTTTTCATGAACATCATCGCTAATGGCTACACAAAGTGGTAGACCTACGCACTGCACATACAGAGAAGGGGAATTCCCGTTGCCTCTTCGGAAAGTTGCAGGCATTATGAATCACTGATGCTTTCTGTTCATGTCATATGATAAACTTGGGCAAGTAAATACATGTTCAATACATTTAGATTAGTGTTGACACGATACCAGAATTTTACTTCGATACTGATACCAGGTTTCACATCACAATACTCTATACATCACAATACTCTATACATCACAATACTCTATACTTAACAATACTCTATACATCACAATACTCTATACATCACAATACTCGATACCATGGCAAAAAAAGAAGGCATATTAGCCAAAGTCAAAGAATGGCACTTGATCCAGACAGAAACTCAGATACTGCTCTGTTCAATCGTCGGGCATCTTGGAGTTTAATATCATTACGTTCAATTGTTTTTTTACATCACCCTTTTTCAAACAACCATGCATGCATTAATGAATCAGTTATACAATCA
This sequence comes from Oncorhynchus keta, assembly GCF_023373465.1. Taxonomy (NCBI): domain Eukaryota; kingdom Metazoa; phylum Chordata; class Actinopteri; order Salmoniformes; family Salmonidae; genus Oncorhynchus; species Oncorhynchus keta. The sequence continues at coordinate 16,843,862 of NC_068431.1, forward strand.
ATTTGACTTACCAATCTAACTACATAATGGAATTTATTTATTCAAATGGTAAATCTCTATTGATAAACTGGGTAAATCAAGATGTAGGTCTATCAACAATACAGGTGATTGCATATTCAATAGGTGTGTGCATGCATTGATTTACATGGGGCTACAAATGACACACAATCTTTTCCCCTTCCATTTGGGACATATTTTATTGTACTGATCAACAACATTTGCATAGAAGTTGCTTCTTTTCAAAAAATGTGCGCGGTCTCTGTAACCAGTAATGATATCATTCAGGAGGCAGTCAGTTCACCGAGGTTTATAATAATAGGATCATCTTTGGGAGAGACTTGAGAGATCGAATAAGTAAATGAATAACGTTTTTGGTGTCAGTCCGCTTTGAAATTAGCCTAATTTGCATTATGGTTAGCATATCACAAAGTACTAGGGTAGTGAATTGATGTTAGCTTTAGCTGTCAGCTAGCAAAGGAAAGTTAGCCTACAAAACTGGAAGCTACTGGTAAAAATGTTTTTTTTTTTCAATTTTTAAAGTGATCTAGCCTGTCTGGACATTTTTTTGTTGTTTTTCTAACAGTTTCAACTTGCCGTGTCACATTATTCAAAAGTGTGTTGACTTCTGTGTAGCAGGAGTGGGAGCTAACATGATGCAGCCCACCCACCAGTGCAGACTAGCAATGAGCATGTGGACCAGGCATGGTGCGCGCTATAACAAGGGGTTGGCTGCACTGATAGACAGGCTTGATCCGTGAGACCCATTTGACAGAAGTACCAAAAATTATAGTACCAAACTTTTACATTTTCTAGTATGGAGACATTTTGGTATACCGTGCAACAATATTTTAGACGATTCCCTACCAAGTTCTGTAACGGCGTTTGTTTTGTTGGAGAGTCGGACCAAAATGCAGCGTGGTGGTTACTCATGTTCTTTAATGACGAATAGCGAATACATGAAATAACTATACAAATACAAAAACAACAAACGGAACGTGAGACAGAGACAGGAACAATCACCCACGAAATACACAGTGAAACCCCGGCTACCTAAATATGGTTCCCAATCAGAGACAACGAGAATCACCTGACTCTGATTGAGAACCGCCTCAGGCAGCCAAACCTATGCTACACCCCTACTCAGCCGCAATCCCAATGCCTACAAAACCCCAATACGAAACACAACATTTTAAACCCATGTCACACCCTGGCCTGACCAAATATATAACGAAAACACAAAATACTATGACCAAGGCGTGACAAGTTCAGTAATCTTTTAAATATCTGGATTCCGTGATTCTGTCTGCATTCTCCGCATCACAGAGGGGTAGCGGGCAGGGGATCTGCCTCCCAGGGGGAACTGCAGGGACACGTTGGTCGTCGCCTGCCTTGTTGCAGCCTTGATTTGCACAAATGGCATTAACACTGCATAGGGCATCCAGCACTTATGTTGCACACACCCTCTCTCCGCTCCTCTGCTTTTTCCACGGAGAGAGAGAGGGGAGAGAAAGGACTGTCAATAAAATAAGAACAGAGGGAGATAGTGGAGCTTTGTTGCCCTGCTCTCTGGTGGTTTATGCCACCCTATTGGCAATACTGCATCTTCCCCTACACACACATACATGCAACAGCCAGCTTCAGAGAGATGTGTTGTTATGAAGCATTTTATATGCAGGGATTCTTTATCAAACAGCCTGACCTACCAGGTCCTGAAGGAGCTCTCCATGTCCCCTCCCTCCCTCCCTCCCTCTGTGTGTGTGTGTGTGTGTGTGTGTGTGTGTGTGTTAGATCCTGGGATCTGAGAGAGGCTTGTTGCTGGAGAGAGGAGTTGATAGTGAGAGAGAGGAGTTGCTGGAGAGAGAGAGGCTTTTTACTAGAGAGAGGAGAGGCTTGTTGCTGGAGAGAGAGGAGAGGCTTGTTGCTGGAGAGAGAGGAGAGGCTTGTTGCTGGAGAGAGAGGAGAGGCTTGTTGCTGAAAAGAGAGGAGAGGCTTGTTGCTGGAGAGAGAGGAGAGGCTTGTTGCTGGAGAGAGAGAGGGTGGAACAATGGTGGAACAAACTCCCTCACGGCGCCAGGACAGCGGAGTCAATCACCACCTTCCGGAGACACCTGAAACCCCACCTCTTTAAGGAATACCTAGGATAGGATAAAGTAATCCTTCTCACCCCCCTAAAAGATTTAGATGCACTATTGTAAAGTGGCTGTTCCACTGGATGTCATAAGGTGAATGCACCAATTTGTAAGTCGCTCTGGATAAGAGCGTCTGCTAAATGACTTAAATGTAATGTAATGGAACCTAAGAAAGAAATTGAGAAACCTGTCCAACCAAAAACAGAGTCTACGCCTTCACTATGGTGAATCACTAAAACGGTCCAGAAATACACGACAGGAAAAAGAAGGAACAGCACGTCAGAAATCAGCTCAATGCTCAATTGAAGAATCCAGAGACTCTAACCACTTCTGGGTTAATTGGAAAACACTAAACAAACAACACAAAGAATTATCTATCCAAAATGGAGCTGTATGGGTAAACTACTTCTCCAATCTTTTTGGCTCTAGAACAAACAGCAACAACATATACATGATGAATTACAAATCTTAGAATCAACTATTAAAGACTACCAGAACCCACTGGATTCTCCAATTACCTTGAATGAACCACAGGACAAAATAAAAACCCTCCAAGCCAAAAAGGCCTGTGGTATTGATGGTATCCTCAATGAAATGATAAAATATACAGACAACAAATTTCAATTGGCTATACTAAAACTCTTTAACATCATCCTTTAGCTCTGGCATCTTCCCCAATATTTGGAACCGAGGACTGATCACCCCAATCCACAAAAGTGGAGACAAATTTGACCCCAATAACAACTACGGTGGGATATGCATCAACAGCAACCGTGGGAAAACACTCTGCATTATCATTAACAGCAGACTCGTGTATTTCCTCAGTGAAAACAACATACTGAGCAAATATCATATTTGCTTTTTACCAAATTATCGTACGACAGACCACATATTCACCCTGCACACCCTAATTGCCTTTTGTTTTGGTTTGTTTGTTTGTCAAAGTCTTCTCATGCTTTGTTGATTTCTAAAAAGGCTTCGACTCAATATGACACGAGGGTCTGCTATACATATTGATGGAAAGTGGTCTTGGTGGAAAAACCTACAACGTTATAAATGTACACAAACAACAAGTGTGTGGCTAAAATAGGCAAAAAACAAATGTCTTCCCAAAGGACTGTGGGGTGAAACAGGGATGCAGCTTCAGAGAGGGGAGAAGGCTCGTTGCCGGAGCGAGTGAGAGCGCGGTTTGTTGCCGGAGCGAGTGAGAGCGCGGCTCGTTGCCGGAGCGAGTGAGAGAGGGGCTCGTGGCTGGAGAGAGAGAGAGCGAGGGAGGGAGTGAGAGCGAGGCTCGTTGCTGGAGAGAGGGGGAGGGAGGGAGTGAGAGCGAGCGAGGCTCGTTGGTAGAGAGAGGGAGGGAGTGAGCTTGTTGCTGAAGAGAGCGATCGGGAGGAAGAGAGCGAAGCTCGTTGCTGGAGAGGGGTAGGGAGAGAGGCTCGTTCCTGGAGAGAGTGAGGCTTGTTGCTGGTGGGAGCGAGAACAAGTCTTGTTGTTGGAGAGCGAGGCTCGTTGCTGGAGAGCGGGGCTCGTTGCTGGAGAGGGAGGGCAAGAGGCTTGTTGATGGAGAGAGGGAGGCTTGTTTGCGGGAGAGTGAGCCTTGTTGCTGGAGAGCGAGAGAGTGAGCCTTGTTGCTGGAGAGCGAGAGAGTGAGCCTTGTTGCTGGAGAGCGAGAGAGTGAGCCTTGTTGCTGGAGAGCGAGAGAGTGAGCCTTGTTGCTGGAGAGCGAGAGAGTGAGCCTTGTTGCTGGAGAGCGAGAGAGTGAGCCTTGTTGCTGGAGAGCGAGAGAGTGAGCCTTGTTGCTGGAGAGCGAGAGAGTGAGCCTTGTTGCTGGAGAGCGAGAGAGTGAGGCTTGTTGCTGGAGAGAGATATCTAGGCTTGTTGCTGGAGACAGAGAGAAGCTTGTTGCTGGAGAGAGGGAGGCGTGTTTCTGGAGAGTTAGGGAGGCGTGTTTCTGGAGAGTTAGGGAGGCGTGTTTCTGGAGAGTTAGGGAGGCGTGTTTCTGGAGAGTTAGGGAGGCGTGTTTCTGGAGAGTTAGGGAGGCGTGTTTCTGGAGAGTTAGGGAAGCTTGTTTCTGGAGAGTTAGGGAAGCTTGTTTCTGGAGAGTTAGGGAAGCTTGTTTCTGGAGAGTTAGCGAGGCTTTTTGCTGGAGAGTTAGGGAGGTATGTTTCTGGAAAGTTAGCGAGGCTTGTTGCTGGAGAGCGAGAGAGGCTTGTTGCTGGAGAGCGATATCTAGGCTTGTTGCTGGAGAGAGAGAGGCTCGTTGCTGGAGAGAGAGAGAGGCTCGTTGCTGGAGAGAGCGGGAGGGAGCGAGGCTCATTGCTGGATAGATGGAGGGAGAGAGAGAGGGAGGTTTGTTGCTGGAGAGAGAGGGAGGCTTGTTGCTGGAAGAGGAGACTGGGAAGCTTGTTGCTGGAAGAGGCGAGGGCGAGAGACAGAGAGGCTTGTTCCTGGAGAGAGGGAGAGAGGAATGCTTGTTGCTGGACAGATAGTGGGAGTTAGACCGAGGCTTGTTGCTGGAGAGGGAGATGGGTGGGGTGCTGGAGAGAGAGCGGGAGAAGGGGGGCGGGGTTAGAGAGCGCGGCTTGTTGCTGGAGAGGGAGAGTGGCTTTTTGAGAGAGAGAGGGAGGCTTGTTGCTTGTGAGAGCGAGGCTTGTTGCTGGAGAGGGAGAGCGAGGCTTATTGTTGGAGTGAGCGAGAGATGCTTGTTAATGGGGAGCGAGAGAGTGAGGCTTGTTGCTGGTGAGAGAGTGAGGATTGTTGCTGGAGAGAGAGTGAGGCTTGTTGCTGGTGAGAGAGTGAGGCTTGTTGCTGGTGAGAGAGTGAGGCTTGTTGCTGGTGAGAGAGTGAGGCTTGTTGCTGGAGAGAGAGTGAGGCTTGTTGCTGGAGAGACAGAGAGGCTTGTTGCTGGAGAGAGAGTGAGGCTTGTTGCTGGAGAGACAGAGAGGCGTGTTGCTGGAGAGAGAGAGCGAGAGAGGCGTGTTGCTGGAGAGAGAGAGCGAGAGAGGCTTGTTGCTGGAGAGAGAGAGCGAGAGAGGCTTGTTGCTGGAGAGAGAGAGCGAGAGAGGCTTGTTGCTGGAGAGAGAGCGAGAGAGGCTTGTTGCTGGAGAGAGAGCGAGAGAGTCTTGTTGCTGGAGAGCCAGGGAGAGGCTTGTTGCTGGAGAGGGAGAGAGACATGCTTGTTGCTGGAAAGAGGAAGAGAGAGGCTTGTTTTTGGGGAGAGAGAGAGAGGTTTGTTGTTGGAGAGAGGCTTGTTGCTAGAGAGCGAGATGGAGGCTTGTTGCTGGAGACCGAGAGTGCAAGAGGGAGGCTTGTTGCTGGAGAGAGTGAGAGAGAGAGGCTTGTTACTGGAAATCGGAAGAGTTTTTCTAGTTGATGGAGAGACAGGCCAGGCACGCTGGCAGGGAGGCAGACAGGCCAGGCACGCTGGCAGGGAGGCAGACAGGCCAGGCACGCTGGCAGGGAGGCAGACAGGCCAGGCACGCTGGCAGGGAGGCAGACAGGCCAGGCACGCTGGCAGGGAGGCAGACAGGCCAGGCACGCTGGCAGGGAGGCAGACAGGCCAGGCACGCTGGCAGGGAGGCAGACAGGCCAGGCACGCTGGCAGGGAGGCAGACAGGCCAGGCACGCTGGCAGGGAGGCAGACAGGCCAGGCACGCTGGCAGGGAGGCAGACAGGCCAGGCACGCTGGCAGGGAGGCAGACAGGCCAGGCACGCTGGCAGGGAGGCAGACAGGTCAGGCACGCTGGCAGGGAGGCAGACAGGCAGTAACTATCCATTTCAGAGGCTCTGTGTCAGAATTAGCCTTCTAATGAGCTTGGCAGTCATCTCTCAGCACTTTGAAAGACCAGGCAGAGACACACACACACAGACTCTCACGGAAATGACCAGGCAGCTCACTTTGGCACTCTCAGACAGTTTTGGGATGCAGCCTTTTCAGCCTGCGGCCTCCATCCATGCAGCTCAGTCATCACACACAGCCCTCCCCAGTGAGTGAGTCAGTTAGGGGGTGTGTGTGTACGGTGGGTGCCTCTCGGCACCCTGTCAATGAGGCCAGGGGCAGCAGAGACATGTCCCTGTGTAGTGACACCATGAAGTGACTGTTGTGGGAAGGACCAGGCATGTTTTGGCCTGTCTCCTCTCTGTGTAGCGTGAGCAGGCATGAGGACACACTACTACTGGGCAATTCCACGGTACGCTTTGACTTAGTTTTTTCACTTTAAAGTGTTTGCTGAACAAAAAACATTGATTTCAAAGTTTAACAAACCAAAAACGTATTTGATTGATTTCCACTGACTAAAAAAGGAGGTAAATGTCTGCAGAAAGAATGGGGTGTCAGCTATGAAATGGCACCTTGACTTTGATAAAATCTATATTAGTTATTGAACCACTACTGTAAGTTAAGTGGATTTACACCCGGGAACGGAATAACAGTAATGGAATTGAATCAAGGTTCCCTGATCTTCGGAAAAGTAGGAAGAGATTTTTGACTTGTCCAAAGAACAAGGCACTTGTCCCAACAAAAACAAAAAGGTCTCCAACACCATTTTTATATAATTGTATGATGCAATGAACCACTTTACAAACAAGATGCATTACTATGTATTTTACCATAGAGAATCAGACAAAAATGTAGGCTACACTCTGCCTGTTCAGGGAGATCGTTCAAGATTGATGTCGAAATAGGACGTCTAGCCATGTCCTGAGGATGTCGGAAAATGGCTTCAGAACTGACCACTAGGGGGCAACAGTGAGTGCTATTGCCATCAAGTAGGTTGGGTTTTCAAATCGCATGACTCTGGATCAGATGATTGCGTGTTTGATCCCAGTCGTGGACACTCGTTTTTAATATCTTGTTTTAACCCTGTTCCAAACCCTGTTCCAAACTGTAACCATTTTGAATAAGCGCCTAGACTTAACCCTTAACTCCAACTTTTACATTTGGAGAAAGGGAACAGTGTAGAGCACCAGGGGCAACGTAAAACTCTTTGAAATTTGACGTTTTGGAGAATGTGGATGAATGTCTTATTCTGCAGTGAGAGCTTGTTGGACTATTGGCTCTTTGCATATTCAAACCTGTTTCAAAATACAACACTGCCCCTTTAAGGCTGTCTTGGCGGATGGTTGGCCAACCTTGGCAGTTTATAAAATATTGCAAAATTACAATTACAACCAAAGACTTTTTATTTCTTCATAAAATAATTCCCTTCAGGGCTCAAAAATAAGGGTGTCCTATCATCCCTGTGACGACAAAATATGTCTACGTTTTAAACGGTCTCTGAGACAGTTCTGTGACTACAGATCCAAAATTCATATAACTACTTCATATAAAAAAAGCCATGTGGCTGATGCAATAGATCAGACCGTTTTCGCTTAAAATGTTGACAACATTTTGTTTGTTCATATTAAAAGCTCAACAAAGCGCACATGGCTGTAGGCCATGCTGGAATATTCCAAAATGCAATTAGTGGGAAAACACTGTTCTCAAAAGATCACCTCATGGGTGTGCGGTTTCCTGTGACTGAGATGAAAAATATCTGACTCATCAACTAGCATGGGTTACTAATACGACTAGGATTATCATCAACTAGCATGGGTTACTAATACGACTAGGATTATCATCAACTAGCATGGGTTACTAATACGACTAGGATTATCATCAACTAGCATGGGTTACTAATACGACTAGGATTATCATCAACTAGCATGGGTTACTAATACGACTAGGATTATCATCAACTAGCATGGGTTACTAATACGACTAGGATTATCATCAACTAGCATGGGTTACTAATAGCGACTAGGATTATCATCAACTAGCATGGGTTACTAATACGACTAGGATTATCATCAACTAGCATGGGTTACTAATAGCGACTAGGATTATCATCAACTAGCATGGGTTACTAATACGACTAGGATTATCATCAACTAGCATGGGTTACTAATACGACTAGGATTATCATCAACTAGCATGGGTTACTAATACGACTAGGATTATCATCAACTAGCATGGGTTACTAATACGACTAGGATTATCATCAACTAGCATGGGTTACTAATACGACTAGGATTATCATCAACTAGCATGGGTTACTAATACGACTAGGATTATCATCAACTAGCATGGGTTACTAATACGACTAGGATTATCATCAACTAGCATGGGTTACTAATACGACTAGGATTATCATCAACTAGCATGGGTTACTAATACGACTAGATTATTATCATCAACTAGCATGGGTTACTAATACGACTAGACTAGGATTATCATCAACTAGCATGGGTTACTAATACGACTAGGATTATCATCAACTAGCATGGGTTACTATGGGTTACTAACGACTAGGATTATCATCAACTAGCATGGGTTACTAATACGACTAGGATTATCGTCAACTAGCATGGGTTACTAATACGACTAGGATTATCGTCAACTAGCATGGGTTACTAATACGACTAGGATTATCGTCAACTAGCATGGGTTACTAATACGACTAGGATTATCGTCAAGCATGGGTTACATGACTAGGTTACTATGGGTTACTAATACGACTAGGATTATCATCAACTAGCATGGGTTACTAATACGACTAGGATTATCATCAACTAGCATGGGTTACATGACTAGGTTACTAGCATGGGTTACAACTAGGATTATCATCAACTAGCATGGGTTACTAATCGACTAGGATTATTCAACTAGCATGGTAGTGGATTATCTCTGCATGGGTTACTTGTTTATTCCAGTGGTAGAGGTCTCTGCAGATGTTTTATTCCAGCGGTAGTGGTCTTTGCAGATGGTTTATGCCAGTGGTAGTGGTCTCTGCAGATGGTTTATTCCAGTGGTAGTGGTCTCTGCAGATGGTTTATTCCAGTGGTAGTGGTCTCTGCATATTGTTTATTCCAGTGGTAGAGGTCTCTGCAGATGGTTAATTCCAGCGGTAGTGGTCTCTGCAGATGGTTAATTCCAGCGGTAGTGGTCTCTGCATATTGTTTATTCCAGTGGTAGTGGTCTCTGCATATTGTTTATTCCAGTGGTAGTGGTCTCTGCAGATTGTTTATTCCAGAGGTAGTGGTCTCTGCATATTGTTAATTCCAGTGGTAGTGGTCTCTGTATATTGTTTATTCCGGTGGTAGTGGTCTCTGCAGATGGTTTATTCCAGTGGTAGTGGTCTCTGCAGATTGTTTATTCCAGAGGTAGTGGTCTCTGCATATTGTTAATTCCAGTGGTAGTGGTCTCTGTATATTGTTTATTCCGGTGGTAGTGGTCTCTGCCGATGGTTTATTCCAGTGGTAGTGGTCTCTGCATATTGTTTATTCCAGCGGTAGTGGTCTCTGCAGATTGTTTATTCCAGCGGTAGTGGTCTCTGCATATTGTTTATTCCAGCGGTAGTGGTCTCTGCAGATTGTTAATTCCAGCGGTAGTGGTCTCTGCAGATTGTTAATTCCAGCGGTAGTGGTCTCTGCAGATTGTTTATTCCAGTGGTAGAGGTCTCTGCAGATTGTTTATTCCAGCGGTAGTGGTCTCTGCAGATTGTTTATTCCAGTGGTAGTGGTCTCTGCAGATTGTTAATTCCAGCGGTAGTGGTCTCTGCAGATTGTTAATTCCAGCGGTAGTGGTCTCTGCAGATTGTTAATTCCAGCGGTAGTGGTCTCTGCAGATTGTTAATTCCAGCGGTAGTGGTCTCTGCAGATTGTTAATTCCAGTGGTAGTGGTCTCTGCAGATGGTTTATTCCAGCGGTAGTGGTCTCTGCAGATGGTTTATTCCAGCGGTAGTGGTCTCTGCAGATTGTTAATTCCAGCGGTAGTGGTCTCTGCAGATTGTTACTTCCAGCGGTAGTGGTCTCTGCAGATTGTTAATTCCAGCGGTAGTGGTCTCTGCAGATGGTTTATTCCAGTGGTAGAGGTCTCTGCAGATGGTTTATTCCAGTGGTAGTGGTCTCTGCAGATTGTTAATTCCAGTGGTAGTGGTCTCTGCAGATGGTTTATTCCAGCGGTAGTGGTCTCTGCAGATGGTTCATTCCAGTGGTAGTGGTCTCTGCAGATTGTTAATTCCAGTGGTAGTGGTCTCTGCAGATGGTTTATTCCAGTGGTAGTGGTCTCTGCAGATGGTTTATTCCAGTGGTAGTGGTCTCTGCAGATTGTTCATTCCAGTGGTAGTGGTCTCTGCAGATGGTTTATTCCAGTGGTAGTGGTCTCTGCAGATGGTTTATTCCAGCGGTAGTGGTCTCTGCAGATTGTTAATTCCAGCGGTAGTGGTCTCTGCAGATGGTTTATTCCAGCGGTAGAGGTCTCTGCAGATTGTTTATTCCAGCGGTAGAGGTCTCTGCAGATTGTTAATTCCAGCGGTAGTGGTCTCTGCAGATTGTTAATTCCAGCTGTAGTGGTCTCTGCAGATTGTTAATTCCAGTGGTAGTGGTCTCTGCAGATGGTTTATTCCAGTGTTAGTGGTCTCTGCAGATGGTTTATTCCAGTGGTAGTGGTCTCTGCAGATGGTTTATTCCAGTGGTAGTGGTCTCTGCAGATGGTTTATTCCAGTGGTAGTGGTCTCTGCATATTGTTCATTCCAGTGGTAGTGGTCTCTGCATATTGTTCATTCCAGTGGTAGAGGTCTCTGCAGATGGTTCATTCCAGTGGTAGTGGGCTCTGCATATTGTTCATTCCAGTGGTAGAGGTCTCTGCAGGTGGTTAATTCCAGTGGTAGTGGTCTCTGCAGGTGGTTAATTCCAGTGGTAGTGGTCTCTGCAGATGGTTTATTCCAGTGGTAGTGGTCTCTGCAGATGGTTTATTCCAGTGGTAGTGGTCTCTGCAGATGGTTTATTCCAGTGGTAGAGGTTGTAGTGGTCTCTGCAGATTGTTAATTGCAGCGGTAGTGGTCTCTGCAGATGGTTCATTCCAGTGGTAGTGGTCTCTGCAGATGGTTCATTCCAGTGGTAGTGGTCTCTGCATATTGTTCATTCCAGTGGTAGTGGTCTCTGCATATTGTTCATTCCAGTGGTAGTGGTCTCTGCAGATGGTTTATTCCAGCGGTAGTGGTCTCTGCAGATGGTTTATTCCAGTGGTAGTGGTCTCTGCAGATGGTTTATTCCAGTGGTAATGGTCTCTGCATATTGTTCATTCCAGTGGTAGAGGTCTCTGCAGATGGTTCTCCCTCTCTGAGACGGCGCGCTCTCCCTCTCTGAGACGGCGCGCTCTCCCTCTCTGAGACGGCGCGCTCTCCCTCTCTGAGACGGCGCGCTCTCCCTCTCTGGGTGGGCGCGCTCTCTGGGTGGGCGCGCTCTCTGGGTGGGCGCGCTCTCTGGGTGGGCGCGCTCTCTCGCTCTCTGGGTGGGCGCGCTCTCTCGCTCTCTGGGTGGGCGCGCTCTCTCGCTCTCTGGGTGGGCGCGCTCTCGCTCTCCGGGTGGGCGCGCTCTCTCGCTCTCTGGGTGGGCGCGCTCTCTCGCTCTCTGGGTGGGCGCGCTCTCTCGCTCTCTGGGTGGGCGCGCTCTCTCGCTCTCTGGGTGGGCGCGCTCTCGCTCTCCGGGTGGGCGCGCTCTCTCGCTCTCCGGGTGGGCGCGCTCTCTCGCTCTCCGGGTGGGCGCGCTCTCTCGCTCTCCGGGTGGGCGCGCTCTCTCGCTCTCCGGGTGGGCGCGCTCTCTCGCTCTCCGGGTGGGCGCGCTCTCTCGCTCTCCGGGTGGGCGCGCTCTCTCGCTCTCCGGGTGGGCGTTATCTCTCTCGCTCTCCGAGTGGGCGCTCTCCGAGTGGGCGCTCTCCGAGTGGGCACGCTCTCTCGCTCTCTGAGTGGGCGTTATCTCTCTCGCTCTCCGAGTGGGCGCTCTCCGAGAGGGCGTTATCTCTCTCGCTCTCCGAGAGGGCGTTATCTCTCTCGCTCTCCGAGAGGGCGTTATCTCTCTCGCTCTCCGGGTGGGCGCGCTCTCTGGGTGGGCGCGCTCTCTCGCTCTCCGGGTGGGCGTTATCTCTCTCGCTCTCCGAGAGGGCGTTATCTCTCTCGCTCTCCGAGAGGGCGTTATCGCTCTCGCTCTCCGAGAGGGCGTTATCGCTCTCGCTCTCCGAGAGGGCGTTATCGCTCTCGCTCTCCGAGAGGGCGTTATCGCTCTCGCTCTCCGAGAGGGCGTTATCGCTCTCCGAGAGGGCGTTATCGCTCTCGCTCTCCGAGAGGGCGTTATCGCTCTCCGAGAGGGCGTTATCGCTCTCCGAGATCGCTCTCCGAGAGGGCGTTATCGCTCTCGCTCTCCGAGAGGGCGTTATCGCTCTCGCTCTCCGAGAGGGCGTTATCGCTCTCGCTCTCCGAGAGGGCGTTATCGCTCTCGCTCTCCGAGAGGGCGTTATCGCTCTCGCTCTCCGAGAGGGCGTTATCGCTCTCGCTCTCCGAGAGGGCGTTATCGCTCTCGCTTTCCGAGAGGGCGTTATCGCTCTCGCTTTCCGAGAGGGCGTTATCGCTCTCGCTCTCCGAGAGGGCGTTATCGCTCTCGCTCTCCGAGAGGGCGTTATCGTTCTCGCTCTCCGAGAGGGCGTTCTCGCTCTCCGAGAGGGCGTTAATCTCGCTCTCGCTCCCCGAGAGGGCGGTCTCGCTCCCTGGGAGGGCGACGCGCTCTCCCTTGCTCTCCCTCTCTGAGACAGCACGCTCTCTCTTTGTTCGCTCTCTCGCTCTTTCTCTCTCATACGGCGTGCTCTGAGACTGCGCTCTCTCTCTCTCCTCTCTGTGCTGTGGAGTACGGCTCCTCTGGGGGAAACCTGCTCTACATTTAAGAGTTTCTGCTGAAAAAGGATCTCAAACACAATTTTTTATTTTATTCTTTATACATCTGTTATTCCTGTTTGACAAATGCGGACCTCTTTCTCTCCATGGATGAGGAAATGATTCGATCTTGACGAGGATTTTGTTTCATAGTTGCAATGTAGGGAGAGGAATAGAAAAAGCGAGAGCGAGTGAGAAAGGGAAAAACCACACAGGTTTTCTTCCCAGTTGAAAAGCTGTCAGTCAAACTCCAGTCTGTGTTTTTTCCTTCTCATGTGAAGGGGAGAAGATGAGTTGCTGTCTCCCTGTCTTCAATTTATAGTGTGAAACATGACTCCCACCACTCTCTGTTTTTGGTTTTTCTACGTCTTTGATACGGCGCTGAGTGCAAAACAATAAAGGAAAAACAACACATCCCTGAGGTACACCTCGCCACTGAACCTCCACCCAGGCCAGTTAGATGCAGGAAGTCAATTATATAGTCAGCACTACGTATCCAGTTATTCTTTAGAGGCAGCTCTGTTTGGAATTCTAAATGTCACTAGTAAAGCTCAGGGCAGGCTGAACAAGGCAACAGCAAGAGCCCAATATAAGAGGGGAAAAGTCCTGTTTTACGGCCACATAAATCTGCTCTCAGTCACTCAAGGCCATAACCTGCTTTTTCCACTAATGCTTCTCTTTCCCGACTCACTGTACTCCATTCTCTCTGTGGATAGATGGGGAATCAGACATGCACATCTACAGAGCAGATATCCTCAGTCTCACCCTTCCCCTGTGCTATAGGCTAACTACCTCACCCACAGAGGCCTAGTTTGACTCTATAGCAGTGTAGTAACCATAGCCAGCCCTGTACTGTAATTGCTGCTGATGTGTCGCTGATTGTTTTCCTTCTTCCCTTACAGATGGAGAGGGAGACGAAGAGGAGAAAATACTCCAGCAGTAGCAATGACTCGGACACCACTGGCAGTGAGTTGATTTAGTTAGAGATGATGAAAGGGACAGGGGTGAAAAAAAGAGACTGAGGGAGGGGCTGATGGAGAGAGAAAAATGGAGAGGGAGGGATTGTCACCATTGGAGACTAATTAGTCAGGAGTGAGCCATGAGAACTGTACAGTACTTGGACTACAACAGGCCCTGAATAGAAAACCCTCAGCAGCAACACCCTGTGGGCCCACGGTTGGGACTAGGATGACGTTTGAGACGCATCCCATAGCAGGAACAGTTACTAGCCTGGCCTCCTCTCCACTACTCCCATATTCTGCTTCCTGTCGTCTTGTTTTCTCTGTACGCTGCATCCCTGCCTCTTTGAAGTGGCTTGGGCTCAGATCAAAGACAGAGAGCCAGTGTCCAGATGTTTATGCCTGCATCGCTGTGACTGACTGACTGGTCACTGTGAGCCACTATAGCGGTGGCCAAGTGATTGACCAATGTATGGTTGTGAATGGTGAAATGACCTCTTAGGTCAGGTTTGAATTCTTTCATCCCTAATTGGATTAATTCATGATTGGGAGAGGTAATCTGATCTGAAATGTGTGCCTACGGCAACTCCTACAGCTGGACCAGTGGCCATATCTCTGGGCCATGTGCCGGGGGGCTATACTGCTCGATGCTCCCTGAACAATCAGTGCATCTGAGTGCTATTAACAGGCCAGTCACTCTAGTCTACAATGGCTTATTGACATGGGATGATGCCCAGGCTAGCCTGCATCTGTTAAACATGGGTTATCATGTTTCTATTTGAAGGATCCCAATGATAATTTTGACCCTGTGCTACTCCGGGGCTTTCAATTAAAAGGGCCTTGATGGGTAGCTCTGATTGTGGTCGCTTTGTATAGTTGCAACATTAGGAGGTACCACAGCTATAGTGTGACCTAATTGCTTAATTCGACTAGGCAAGTTAGTCAGACTCTCAGATGCCCTAAGTTGTGATCCTTTCTCCTCTGGCTGTAAGTCACTCTAGATAAGGTAAATGGACGCTAAAAACATGTCAATCTGAAATGTAACTGTCATTGTCTGCAGGTCAAGTGACCTCCTGGTCCAAGTCCTCCAAGAACACAGGGACCAGCAGCACCTGGGTCAGACAGGCGCACAATAAACCCTCTGAGGTGAGTGGCTGCCCACTCCATATTGTATACAACTCACTGTCTGTGTCCCAAATGGCACCCTATTCCCTATATAGTGCATTACTTTTCACCAGGGCCCACAGTGTGACCGACTGACCGACCGACCGACGATTATGTTGTGTGAGTTACATTGAGTTTATGGCGTGACTGATTGGATATCCTTACTGTACACAATTTACTGACTGGTGATTACGTCGCGTGAGTTAATGATAACGTGACTGATTCCTGATTATGGTGTGAGTCTGTTGTTGTAATGGTGGTGGGATGATGGTCAATGATGTCCTCATCAGTTTACTGGTGATTATGGTGTGAGTCTGTTGTTGTAATGGTGGTGGGATGATGGTCAATGATGTCCTCATCAGTTTACTGGTGATTATGGTGTGAGTCTGTTGCTGTAATGGTGGTGGGATGATGGTCAATGATGTCCTCATCAGTTTACTGGTGATTATGGTGTGAGTCTGTTGCTGTAATGGTGGTGGGATGATGGTCAATGATGTCCTCATCAGTTTACTGGTGATTATGGTGTGAGTCTGTTGCTGTAATGGTGGTGGGATGATGGTCAATGATGTTAGTCTGTTGCTGTAATGGTGGTGGGATGATGGTGTGATGTCTGTTGCTGTAATGGTGGTGGGATGATGGTCAATGATGTCCTCATCAGTTTACTGGTGATTATGGTGTGAGTCTGTTGCTGTAATGGTGGTGGGATGATGGTCAATGATGTCCTCATCAGTTTACTGGTGATTATGGTGTGAGTCTGTTGTTGTAATGGTGGTGGGATGATGGTCAATGATGTCCTCATCAGTTTACTGGTGATTATGGTGTGAGTCTGTTGCTGTAATGGTGGTGGGATGATGGTCAATGATGTCCTCATCAGTTTACTGGTGATTATGGTGTGGTGGATTCATTGAAGCGAGGACAAACTGATAATCCACTGAGGATAATGACAGTATGATACAGACAGTATGATACAGACAGTATGATACAGACAGTATGATACAGACAGTATGATACAGACAGTATGGTAATGACGTGTTTGTTACTACAGTAGATTAGGGTCGGTGTTCAATTCAAGCTCAGTCAAAGTTGAGCCCTGTTACTTGTTGCTTCAGACATTTGCCTAGGTAAGTGTGGAGGATGGTATGTGAACTAGGCCCGAACTACGATTGCACTGGTCTGTTATATGAAGGAAGGAGACTTTTTAGCTCTCCATAAATAAGTATATGAACTATATAAATATTATTTTTTCTACTTTCAAACTACTAGAGTAGGCTATATTTCCAAGGATCTTGTCATCGTGTCAGAGGGATTAGATTTGAAATGTACTTCCTTAGATTAGTCTGGAGCAAGGACGCAGTGTAAACCAGTCGTGTTACTGGTTTTGACAAATCAAAACGAAGGCTTTAGTGAGATCCCTTTGTTGTGTCTCCGGAGTATATGCTGTGACAGTTGTCACCACATGACCAACATTGGCATGGGCACACGGAACCTTTCCTCAGACTTGTAGTACAGTCTGACTTTTTCATGTTTTTATTCATATGGCTCATGTTCATTTGTGATTCTTTGGGGAACTTTGCTTATTTACCGCTTGACAAATAGCTGCTGGCTAAAACAAGGAAATGGAGTGATGAAACATTGTGTTCTCCTGTGTTTGACAGTGAATCTGTCGTCTGAGTGAGGACATGGAAATCATCTGGTTGATATTTAGTGGAGTAATGCCTGATGAAGGATTGTTTGTCTTGGTCATGGTACATAGGTGGGATTCTGTTTAATATGTGTCATATTTATTTCTCAGGTCTCTTTAGGGTTCAGTTTCCAAACGTTTCTGTGACGGTTTTAATATGTACTTGGTGGTTTTTCATAGCAGAGCTGTACTCGAGAATGACTGGTATTAGGAAACAAGATATCTCCTACTCTACACCCAGAGGAAGAAAGTTGCCTTTGCATAGTATGCAGGTGTGAAACTTGCACACACAGGGACTTCCTGAGAGAGGAGAGAAGGGGTGCGGGGGCTTTAATCTCAAACCCAACTGGAGCCAAGAAGACGAGATGGATGAGAAGCCTGAATTCACTGTTCTCTTCTCTGTTCTCAGGAGCTGGCAACCAAGACACACTCACTGGTAAAAACTAAAATACTTATGAGCATCCAATCTGGCAGTGTGTGTTTGTTTCTCGGTCATGTGTGGCACCCCTATTTTACTCTGCAGTCTTCCGTGATATTCATGGCAGCAGATCTGATGGTTGGATACCTGGGTGGTGTGGGCAGCTTTGACTGGGATTTTTCTTTTGCTGAGAGAGAGAGAGAGAGAAGGATAGTGAGGAAGAGGGAGCGAGAGAAAGTCACAAACAGCGTCTTTTTTACTTTGTCCTGCACTTCAAAGCAGCAATCTAGGATTTTACCAAGGACCTGGTATCTGTAGGGGTAAAGTGCCCCAGTGTTGATGCTGCTGGCTCTGCATGCCGAATTGATGCATAAAAAACTCCACTCCATGTTTCTTTCTGATAAGTGCAAATCATGCTCCCACAGCCAATTCTGTGTTATTGCTGCACCGGCCACTCAAGGACATTGGGAACTATTCAAGGGAACAGAGTTTTCATTTAAAAGACGTTATAAAGAACTTCAGCAACTTTTCAGAGTAACTTAATCTGAGAAGAAATGTTCACCAGAAAAGCAGAAAGGGAAGATTTTTAACTTGACATTGGACATATCTGCAGCATCTTGCCATCTTAGGCCTACATTTGTGGTGCAATCAACCCTAATATGGCCTCATGTATTTAGCAGACCATGGTATATGGGCCAGTTGAGTTGGCATACCTTAGCACTGACGCTTCACATTGGGTTAAAAGGTAGACTAGACTCATGTTCTCGCATCTGTGCAGATGAAGTCGGCCATTTTGCCTTTTCAATGCCATTTAGAAATACAGACTGTGTCGCAATACTACGAATGCTGATTTTTGCATTCCCTGTGCTGTGTGGGATATTTGTTCATTGTTGTACCTTTGTCTCTTTGACCCATTTTTTTAATACTTGAATGTCGGAGAGGGATGACATTCGCATTTGCAATCTGTCTGAATTGAGCGTGCAGTCAAAGGGAGCTGTAATTGAGGGAGGCTACTGTGGTACTGAATGACATGACCTTTGAATGAGGCTTGCAATTAAAGTGAATAGAACAGCATTTCTCAGTCAACTATCATTCACAGCGGGTTGTGAAGAAGCCAGTAGACTAAATGGGCTCATTTCAGAGATAAAATGTTACAGTAATGAGACTGAAATTAAAAGTATATATATACACAGTACCACTCAAGTTTGGACACCTTTTCTTTATTTGTACTATTTTCTACATTGTAGAATAATAGTGAAGACATCAAAACTATGAAATAACACATATGGATGTAGTAACCAAAAAGTGTTAAACAAATCAGAATGCCACTCTTTGCCTTGATGACAGCATGAGGTAGTAACCTGGAATGCTTTTCCAAAAGTCTTGAAGGAGTTCCCACATATGCTGAGCACTTGTTGGCTGCTTTTCCTTCCTCTGCGGGCCAACTCATCCCAAACCATCTCAATTGGGTTGAGGTCGGGTGATTGTGGAGTCCAGGTCATCTGATGCAGCACTCAATCACCTTCCTTCTTGGTCAAATAGCCCTTACACAGCCTGGTGGTTCACCTTCCAACAGGACAACAACCTTAAGCACACAGCCAAGACAACGCAGTAGTGGCTTTGGGACAAGACTCTGAATGTCCTTGAGTGTCCCAGCCAGAGGCCAGACTCGAACCTGATCGAACATCTCCGGAGAGACCTGAAAATAGCTATGCAGTGATGCTCCCCATCCAACCTGATAGAGCTTGAGAGGATCTGCAGAAAGAATGGGAGAAACTCCCCAAATACAGGTGTGCCAAGCTTGTAGCGTCATACCCAAGAAGATTTGAGGCAGTAAATGCTGCCAAATGTGCTTCAACAAAGTTCTCAGTAAAGGGTCTGAATATTTATATAAATATGATATTTCATTTTTTAACATTTTTAATATGTTTGCTAAAATGTCTAAACCTGTTTTTGCTTTGATATTATGAGGTATTGTGTGTAGGTTGATTGGGGACGACGACAATTGAATCCATTTTAGAATAAGGCTGTAACGTAACAACTGACGTGAAGTAACAAAAAGGTCAAGGGGTCTGAATAGGATCTGAATGCACTGTAAATGTACAGTTTGGAAGAGTCTTGGTGGTTCCAAACTTCTTCCATTTAAGAATGATGGAGGCCACTGTTCTTGGAGACCTTCGATGCTGCATAATTGATACCCTTCCCCAGATCTGTGCCTCGACATAATCCTGTCATCGGAGCTCTACAGTTTTTGCTCTGACATGCACTGTCAACTGTGGGATCTTATATAGACAGGTTTGTGCCTTTCCAAATCGTGTCCAATGAATTTAATTTACCCCAAGTGGACTCCAATCAAGTTATAGAAACATCTCAAAGATGTTCAAGGGAAACAGAATGCACCTGAGCTCAATTTCAAGTCTCATAGCAAAGGATCTGAATACTTAAGCAAATAAGGTATTTCTGTTTTTTATTTTTAAGAAATATTATTTGATCTTTAAAAAAAGTCTCAACCTGTTTTCGCTTTGTCATAATGGGGTATTGTGATGTCATAATTGGGTATTGTGATGTCATAATGGGGTATTGTGATGTCATAATGAGGTATTGTGTGTTGATTGAGGAAAATGTTTTATTTAATCAATTTTAGAACAAGGCTGTAACGTAACGAAATGTGGAAAAAGTCAAGGGGTCTGAATACTTTCCGAATGTGTGTGTTTGTTACAGATGTACATTTCACAAAGACACAGCATAAGGAAATGGTAGGCTGGCTATATTGTCCATGCATAAGAGTGACTGGCTTTTCTGCCCTACATGCTCTTCTGTGCTTCTGTTCAGGGAGTGTTACTCAAAGGATAGCATTTAGCTATAGCCTAGCTGATCTTTCTGCCCACTCATCACATCCATCGTGAGCTTGGGGTTATCCAGCAAGCCTGTGGAAATCCTCCCTGCCTCTCCAGAGGGAATAACTTTGCCTCGGAACAGGGAAGGGCGGACTTTCCCGACCTGATCTCAGGGATGGTTCAGCGCGTGCTGAGCATGCGGTTCCCTCTCTCATTTTCAGTCGGTCTGTCTCTCCTGCCTGCCTGCCCCGGCCCATACTCTGTTCTATGTCGAAGAGCTCCCTTTTAAATATAGAAGAAAAGTTACTGGAAGAACATCAGGCAGGGAAGCTTTCCAGTTGGAGTCTGATGTCTTGGGAAAAGAGAGAATTTTATTTTCTCTGTCTCGTTCCTTATGACATTCCATAAAACACTGGTTTTGCCGGCCGTGTGGAGTGGAGGCTCCTGGGCCTTGGCCTCTTCCTTGGCCACTGCTGTGGTGAGTCCTGACGCCAAGATGGTCCAGGTGACGGTCCAGGTGACGGTCCAGGTGACGAGGGAAGGTCAGATGTATCCGGTGACTGAGACTCCACTCCCAACTGATGCTCTGGAGTGGCCAGGGATGGGGAGGGGGTGCTGCTTTCTCTAGAACCATGTGGGGTGTCCAGGGTTGGTCAATTTAATTTGAATTCCGTCAATTCCATAACTCAATAGAGAATCATTGAGGAAAGTGAAATGGTATTAACCCATACCCTGGGGGCTTCATTACTGCTCATCATGCTGGATATGGAAGATGGGCAGTGTGGGTTTTTGTGTGGAACTGGATGTGGAATTTGGGGGTAGGGAATACTTGTGTGTGTGTGTGTGTGTGTGTGGTTGGGGAGGCGTAATTCCATCGTCAGTGTGGTTCCTGGCCCACGCTGTCTCTCACTGCTGGTCCTCAACTATTGGGCCTTGAGTCACTGGGCTAATGCGGTAAGCATAAACCAAATCAACATGAAATAATAATTATCAATATGAAATAATACTGTGTCACATGCTTTGTGAACAACAGGTGTAGACTAACAGTAAAATGCTTACTTATGGGCCCTTCACAACAATGCAGAGAAAAACATAATATCAGGAGGAATAAATACACAATGAGTAATGATGACATGGCTATATACACTGGGTACCAGTACCGAGTCAATGTTAGGGGTACGTGGTAATTGATGTAGATTTGTACACATTTACATTTACATTTAAGTCATTTAGCAGATGCTCTTATCCAGAGCGACTTACAAATTGGTGCATTCACCTCATAGGGAGGGAAAGGTGACTAGGCAACAGGATAGATAATAGACAGTAGCAGCAGCGTATGTGATGAGTCAAAATACTTAGTGCTGATAGTCTGGGTAGCTATTTGGTTAACTATTTAACTAACTATTTGGCAGTCTTATGGCTTGGGTAGAAGCTGTTCATGGTCCTGTTGGTTCCAGACTTGGTGCATGGGTTAGTCACACTTTTCAGGTCTTCTGCCACTGTGTACTCTCTGTTTATGGCCAAATAGCATTCTAGTTTGCTATTTAAAAAAAAAATTGCTTGTAAATTCTTTCCAATGTGTCATGTAATTATCTTTTTGTTTTCTCATGATTTGTTTGGGCATAATTGTGTTGCTGTCCTGGTGCTCTATGTGGTCTGTTTGTGTTTGTGAACAGAGCCCCAGGACCAGCTTGCTTAGGGGACTCTTCTCCAGATTAATTTATCTGTAGGTGATGGCTTTGTTGTGGAAGGTTTGGGAATCGCTTCCTTTTAGGTGGTTATAGAATTTAACAGCTCTTTTCTGGATTTTGATAATTAGTGGGTATTGGCCTAATTCTGCTCTGCATGCATTATTTGGTGTTCTACGTTGTACGCGGAGGATATTTTTGCAGAATTCTGCGTGCAGAGTCTCAATTTGGTGTTTGTCCCATTTTGTGAAGTCTTGGTTGGTGAGCGGACCCCAGACCTCACAACCATAAAGGGCAATGGGCTCTATGACTGATTCAAGTATTTTTAGCCAAATCCTAATTGGTATGTTGAAATTGATGTTCCTTTTGATGGCATAGAATGCCCTTCTTGCCTTGTCTCTCGGATCGTTCACAGCTTTGTGGAAGTTATCTGTGGCGCTGATGTTTAGGCCAAGGTATGTATAGTTTTTTGTGTGCTCTAGGGCAACAGTGTCTAGATGGAATTTGTATTTGTGGTCCTGTTGACTGGACCTTTTTTGGAACACCATTCTTTTGGTCTTACTGATATTTACTGTCAGGGCCCAGGTCTGGCAGAATCTGTGCAGAAGATCTAGGTGCTGCTGTATGCCCTCCTTGGTTTGTGACAGGAGTACCAGATCATCAGCAAACAGCAGACATTTGACTTCGGATTCTAGAAGGGTGAAGCCGGGTGCTGCAGACTTTTCGAGTGCCCGCGCCAATTCGTTGATATATATGTTGAAGAGGGTGGGGCTTAAGCTGCATCCCTGTCTAACCTCATGACCCTGTGTGAAGAAATGTGTGTGTTTTTTGCCAATTTTAACCACACACTTGTTGTTTGTGTACATGGATTTTATAATGTCGTATGTTTTACCCCCAACACCACTTTCCATCAGTTTGTATAGCAGACCCTCATGCGAAATTGAGTCAAAGGCTTTTTTGAAATCAACAAAGCATGAGAAGACTTTGCCTTTGTTTTGGTTTGTTTGGTTGTCAATTAGGGTGTGCAGGGTGAATACATGGTCTGTTGTACGGTAATTTGGTAAAAAGCCAATTTGACATTTGCTCAGTACATTGCTTTCATTAAGGAAATGTACGAGTCTGCTGTTAATGATAATGCAGAGGATTTTCCCAAGGTTACTGTTGACGCATATTCCACGGTAGTTATTGGGGTCAAATTTGTCTCCACTTTTGTGGATTGGGGTGATCAGTTCTTGGTTCCAAATATTGGAGAAGATGCCAGAGCTAAGGATGATGTTAAAGAGTTTTAGTATAGCCAATTGGAATTTGTTGTCTGTATATTTGATCATTTCATTGAGGATACCATCAACACCACAGGCCTTTTTGGGTTGGAGGGTTTTTATTTTGTCCTGTAACTCATTCAATGTAATTGGAGAATCCAGTGGGTTCTGGTAGTCTTTAATAGTTGATTCTAAGATCTGTATTTGATCATGTATATGTTTTTGCTCTTTATTCTTTGTTATAGAGCCAAAAAGATTGGGAGAAGTGGTTTACCCATACATCTCCATTTTGGATAGATAATTCTTTGTGTTGTTGTTTGTTCAGTGTTTTCCAATTTTCCCAGAAGTGGTTAGAGTCTATGGATTCTTCAATTACATTGAGCTGATTTCTGACATGCTGTTCCTTCTTTTTCCGTAGTGTATTTCTGTATTGTTTTAGTGATTCACCATAGTGAAGGTGTAGACTCAGGTTTTCCGGGTCTCTATGTTTTTGGTTGGACAGGTTTCTCAATTTCTTTCTTATATTTTTGCATTCTTCATCAAACCATTTGTCATTATTGTTAATTTTCTTCGGTTTTCTATTTGAGATTTTTAGACTTGATAGGGAAGCTGAGAGGTCAAAGAGACTGTTAAGATGTTTTACTGCCAAGTTTACACCTTCACTATTACAGTGGAACGTTTTACCCAGGAAATTGTCTAAAAGGGATTGAATTTGTTGTTGCCTAATTGTTTTTTGGTAGGTTTCCAAACTGCATTCCTTCCATATATAGCATTTCTTAATGTTACTCAGTTCCTTTGGCTTTGATGCCTCATGATTGAGTATTGCTCTGTTTAAGTAGACTGTGATTTTGCTGTGGTCTGATAGGGGTGTCAGTGGGCTGACTGAACGCTCTGAGAGACTCTGGGTTGAGGTCAGTGAGAAAGTAGTCTACAGTACTACTGCCAAGAGATGAGCTACAGGTGTACCTACTATAGGAGTCCCCTCAAAGCCTACCATTGACTATGTACATACCCAGCGTGCGACAGAGCTGCAGGAGATGTGACCCGTTTTTGTTGGTTATGTTGTCATAGTTGTGCCTAGGGGGGCATATGTGGGAGGGAATGCTGTCACCTCCAGGCAGGTGTTTGTCCCCCTGTGTGCTGAGGGTGTCAGTTTCTTGTCCGGTTCTGGCATTTAGGTCGCCACAGACTAGTACATGTCCCTGGGCCTGGAAATGATTGATTTCCCCCTCCAGGATGGAGAAGCTGTCTTCATTAAAATATGGGGATTCTAGTGGGGGGATATAGGTAGCACACAGGAGGACATTTTTCTCTGTTAGGATAATTTCCTTTTGAATTTCTAGCCACATGTAGAATGTTCCTGTTTTGATTAATTTAATGGAGTGAGTTAGGTCTGCTCTATACCAAATTAGCATACCCCCTGAGTCCCTTCCCTGTTTCACACCTGGTAGTTTGGTGGATGGGACTACCAGCGCTCTGTAACCAGTGCGACCAGTGGGTCCATCTCCTCTATACCAGGTTTCTTGCAGGATGACAATGTCTGTATTACCGATTTCGTATGGTGAAGTCTGGGTTTCTGCTCTTTAGGCCAAAGGCAGATGACCTCAGGCCTTGGATATTCCAGGATGATATAGTGAAGGCTTTTTGTTCCATAGAATGTCCAATGTTGTCGGTCGTGGTTTGGCCTCAGGCCAGTAAGTGTGAGCAGAGCCTGCTGAGCATCTGGTACATGCCATTGGCTTGGGCGAGTGGGAGAGTGGGGGTTGGGACTGTTTGCCCGCTCACTACCCGGGCGTATATTTGGCTTCCATGTTGAGGCCCTCTTTGCGGGGGTGCATGGGGTGGGCAGGAGTGGCATAGGTCTGATCTGAGGGGGCCTAAATGGGGTGTGGGCATGGTTGACGTGGGGGGGGTGTTGATTGGTTGGGGTGTGGATGTGTCTGGGTGTGCTGTGGTCTGGATGTAATTCCTCTTGGCGTGGGTCCTCAATGTGGAGCGGCAGCGTAGCCTAGTGGTTAGAGTGTTGGACTAGTAACCGGAATGTTGCGAGTTCAAACCCCCGAGCTGACAAGGTACAAATCTGTCGTTCTGCCCCTGAACAGGCAGTTAACCCACTGTTCCCATGGTTAAATAAAGGTAAAAAATAAAAAATAAAAAAGTGTAGGTCCAGGGGGGGGGGGTCCTACAGGTCTGGGAGGGTGTCTCGCTGGTCTGGGTGGGGTGTCTATTGATCTGTTGCTCCTGTGTGAAGTGTTGGGGATACGTTTGAGAGCGATGTCCTTTAGAGTTCGGGCAAAGGTGGGCACTGCTGCCTTGTAGAGGTGGACCTGGTCATAGAGGCTGTTCAAGTCCAGGGTGGAGTGGTGGGCCAGGAAAACATTTGAGGCACAGTCACGGGAAAAACCTGCTGTATTGTTGCGGGGTGGAAGTCTTTTCGTGGTAGCAGGGTGGAGATAACCACTTGTGCGTTGGGGAAAGTAGAAGAAGCCTTTTCAATCACTCCCTTCAGTGCTGTGGCCACCCTTTCCTGCTGTGCTCTCAGGTTGTTTGTGCCTGTGTGTATTATTATGTGGCTGGGTGAGCCTAATTGGTCCTCAGACAGAAGGTCTAGGGCGCGCTGGGTGTTTGGACACCAGAGTTTAGACACACTGTGTTTGGGAAAAATGTTTTTTTCTTCTATATATTTCCCATTTGAGTCCATAAGTAGTACAATCTGTGTCTTGTGTTTGTCCTCAGTGGGTGTGGGGGGGTTGTCAGAAGGGCTCTCAGGGTGGCTGACCGGGGAGGTGCTCAGAGGGGGTGAGAGCCGCTGAGCTTGGGGTTCTTCATTTGTCTGTTCTGCTGTGGTGTCGAGACTTTTGTCGGGTGCTGAGGTGGGCTGTTCTGCTGGCTTCTCTGTGGGGGTGGCCACCTCTCTGGTGGGTTGTTCTCTGTCACACGCCGTCCCCCTCAACCTCTCCTCCGTCCCCCTCACCCTCTCCTCCATCCCCCTCAACCTCTCCTCCACCAGCAGTCTGATCCTGTCCTCTAATGCTCTGTTCTTCTCCTGATTCTGCTCTTTCTCCTGTTGAAGTTGTCTCACCACTGTCCAGAGTGCAGATATGTTTCTCTCCATCTCCAGCATTCCGGGTCTGGTTAAGGGGGTGTTGTTGTGCTGGACTGTTGTCTGGGTCTGTGCTGACTGAAGTGTAATCACCTGCTGTTCCAGCTCCACCTGCCTTACTTCCAGCTGGGTGAATTTATCCTTCATTTCAATGAGGGAGTAGTAATCTGTGCTGGGAGGTTGACTCTCCGCCGGGGGTTGCTCGTCTGTGGGGTTACATAATGAAGAGGTCTGGTCTGACCCGCTCGGGGTGGGGGTTATCTTTATCAAGGGAGAGCTTCTCCTGCTGGGCTGATTCTTTAATTTGGTGAAAGTCCAGCTGAAACTGTTTGGGGTTACCCTGTACAAGTACTGTTCCGGACTTATAGAGGTTTATATTAGCTGACTCAGAGTCCTCGTTGTCAAGTATTCTGAGTTTCCACCCCTCGTTAACCCCCCCTCTCTTAACAAAGGGGTAGTGTGCTAATATAGCACTGTGCCATGCCAGGGGATGGTTTGTGTGGAAGATAAGGTTGCTGATGTT
Organism: Oncorhynchus keta; assembly: GCF_023373465.1. Lineage (NCBI taxonomy): Eukaryota > Metazoa > Chordata > Actinopteri > Salmoniformes > Salmonidae > Oncorhynchus > Oncorhynchus keta. The sequence continues at coordinate 16,870,365 of NC_068431.1, forward strand.
CCCATTTTTGTAATAGTCAGCAAAAAGTGTCTCTTGATTTTCCATAAGGAGCTTCATTTTGTAATCTTTTCTTGCCTTATCATTCTTTACATGCACAGGATACTGTATTTGAATTACCTCTGAACAGCTGGAGGGAGCATCTAAGGCCTCTCCATTTGGTTGGGGTAGACTGTGTGACTCTCCTGCCATTGTTGGGCTAAAGGGCTTTGACACCTCTCACTTGACATGTCAGTGCTAATTGAAGCTGTATCAAGCTTGGCAGAATTATGTTAGACTTCAGTCCGTATAAAGTAATGTTGTGTATTTTTCTTCTTGGCTTTTGGAAATAAAATATAGTTTCAGACTAAACATTACTCACTCAGTTCCAGGTTGGATGGTGTTTTCAGGTTTCTGTTGTTTTCCAGATAATTTGCTGTATAGAGTAATAAATCTTGGTAGTTGTGAACCTTCCAGGTAATTCCGTCCAAAATCAGGTTGTAGGTTTTAAGTTTTGATTTGAAGTAGGGGTTATGTTGTAGAGGGTAGAATCCAGTATGTGTTCCTGACAAAAAATCCAAGTTTATATCTTTTTTAAAGAAAATGCTGAAAAATGCAGGAGCTCATCTGATCCTGACCTCTGCTCTTGACCTCTGCTCTATCTCTCCCTCCATCTCTCTTTCTTTCTCTGTCTCTGTCTCTGTCTCTCTCTGTTGTAGCTGTAGCAGCAGCACCGTAGCAGAGGTACTGTAACTGTAGCAGCAGCGTAACTGTAGCAGCAGCAGCGTAGCTGTAGCAGCAGCACCGTAGCAGAGGTACTGTAACTGTAGCAGCAGCGTAGCTGTAGTAGCAGCAGCGTAGCTGTAGTAGCAGCAGCGTAGCTGTAGCAGCAGCAGCGTAGCTGTAGCAGCAGCAGCGTAGCTGTAGCAGCAGCAGCGTAGCTGTAGCAGCAGTAGCTGTAGCAGCAGCAGCGTAGCTGTAGCAGCAGCAGCGTAGCTGTAGCAGCAGCAGCGTAGCTGTAGCAGCAGCAGCGTAGCTGTAGCAGCAGCAGCTGTAGCAGCAGCGTAGCTGTAGCAGCAGCAGCGTAGCTGTAGCAGCAGCGCAGCAGCGTAGCTGTAGCAGCAGCAGCGTAGCTGTAGCAGCAGCAGCGTAGCTGTAGCAGCGTAGCAGCGTAGCAGCGTAGCTGTAGCAGCGTAGCAGCGTAGCTGTAGCAGCGTAGCTGTAGCAGCAGCGTAGCTGTAGTAGCTGTAGCAGCAGCGTAGCTGTAGCAGCAGCAGCAGTAGCTGTAGCTGTAGCAGCAGCAGCGTAGCTGTAGCAGCAGCAGCGCAGCAGCAGCGTAGCTGTAGCAGCAGCAGCGTAGCAGCAGCAGCGTAGCTGTAGCAGCTGTAGCAGCAGCAGCGTAGCTGTAGCAGCAGCAGCGTAGCTGTAGCAGCAGCGTAGCTGTAGCAGCAGCGTAGCTGTAGCAGCGTAGCTGTAGCAGCAGTAGCTGTAGCAGCAGCAGCGTAGCTGTAGCAGCAGCAGCAGTAGCTGTAGCAGCAGTAGCTGTAGCAGCAGTAGCTGTAGCTGTAGCAGCAGTAGCTGTAGCAGCAGCAGCGTAGCTGTAGCAGCAGCAGCGTAGCTGTAGCTGCAGCAGCAGCGTAGCTGTAGCTGCAGCAGCAGCGTAGCTGTAGCTGCAGCAGCAGCGTAGCTGTAGCTGCAGCAGCAGCGTAGCTGTAGCTGCAGCAGCAGCGTAGCTGTAGCAGCAGCAGCGTAGCTGTAGCAGCAGCAGCGTAGCTGTAGCAGCAGCAGCGTAGCTGTAGCAGCAGCAGCGTAGCTGTAGCAGCAGCAGCGTAGCTGTAGCAGCAGCAGCGTAGCTGTAGCAGCAGCAGCGTAGCTGTAGCAGCAGCAGCTGTAGCAGCAGCAGCGTAGCTGTAGCAGCAGCAGCGTAGCTGTAGCAGCAGTAGCTGTAGCAGCAGCAGCAGCAGCGTAGCTGTAGCAGCAGCAGTAGCTGTAGCAGCAGCAGCAGTAGCTGTAGCAGCAGCGTAGCTGTAGCAGCAGCAGCGTAGCTGCAGCAGCAGCAGCGTAGCTGTAGCAGCAGCGTAGCTGTAGCAGCAGCGTAGCTGCAGCAGCAGCAGCGCAGCAGCAGCGTAGCTGTAGCAGCAGCAGCGTAGCTGCAGCAGCAGCAGCGCAGCAGCAGCGTAGCAGCAGCAGCAGCGTAGCTGTAGCAGCAGCAGCAGCGTAGCTGTAGCAGCAGCGTAGCTGTAGCAGCAGCAGCAGCAGCGTAGCTGTAGCAGCAGCGCAGCAGCAGCAGCGTAGCTGTAGCAGTAGCAGCAGCGTAGCTGTAGCAGCGCTGTAGCAGCAGCGTAGCTGTAGCAGCAGCAGCAGCAGCGTAGCTGTAGCAGCAGCGTAGCTGTAGCAGCAGCAGCAGCGTAGCTGTAGCAGCAGCAGCGTAGCTGTAGCAGCTGTAGCAGCAGCAGCAGCGTAGCTGTAGCAGCAGCAGTGTAGCTGTAGCAGCAGCAGCAGTGTAGCTGTAGCAGCAGCAGCAGCGTAGCTGTAGCTGTAGCAGCAGCGTAGCTGCAGCAGCAGTGTAGCTGTAGCAGCAGCAGCAGCAGTGTAGCTGTAGCAGCAGCAGCAGTGTAGCTGTAGCAGCAGCAGCAGCGTAGCTGTAGCAGCAGCGTAACTGCAGCAGCAGCAGTGTAGCTGTAGCAGCAGTGTAGCTGTAGTAGCAGCGGCGTAGCTGTAGCAGCAGTAGCAGCGTAGCTGTAGCAGCAGCAGCATAGCTGTAGCAGCAGCAGCATAGCTGTTGCAGCAGCACTGTAGCAGCAGCATCGTACCAGCAGCAACGTAGCGGCAGCATCGTACCGGCAGCACCGTAGCTGTAGCAGCAGCATCGTACCAGCAGCACCGTAGCGGCAGCAGCACCGTAGCGGCAGCAGCACCGTAGCGGCAGCACTAGCAGCAGCACCGTAAGCAGCAACACCGTAAGCAGCAGCACCGTAGCAGCAGCAGTCTGTTTCTGCTCTCTTGACTCCTTATGGAGTTGTCATGAGAATCATGTTTGGCATGACAGTGGAGTAGGCAAAAGCACTAACATATCTGGGACCAGTCTACAAAAGTAGTGTACTACATAGGGAATATAGGGTGCCATTTGGGTCACAGCCCTCATCGTCCTGCATCTTGGTGCAGCGTGGTCAGGACTGCATTTACCCACTTTCCTGTCCCATGCTGTCACTATTCTCAATTTACATCTATCTTCATAATGTAGAGAATGATGAAGGTGAGTGAGACCAGGTCAGTCAGTCAGTCAGACCCATTGAAAAGTCACACAAATTAGTGTCGTTAAGTGGCCTTTTATGGGACTCTGACACTGGCACTACCATGGAAACTAGGCTCATTAGCAAAGAGGGAACAACTTTTGTACTATTGTCCTCCTTCACGGTTCACCTCCCAGCAGCACTGGGCCATGAAAACACTTTGTAACAGGAAACAGAAATGAGTGTTGTTATTGGACAAGGTCAGGTAGCAGTCCTTGGTTCCAAAAGGTTTTCTCACATTGTTTAGTGAGAAGAACATTATGCATATCTAAATGTTGTCTTTTGCAGACTGTCCAGTTACAGTGAGGCACATTACATTGCTGAGTTGAACAGAGTTCTGTTCTGTGGATGGCGCTACCTTTCTTTCTTTCTCTCTCTCTCTTTCTCTCTTTCTCTCTCGTGTGATTAGCAATCCCTCTCAGCCTCTCATCCCCTCGCTCCCCATGTCATCACTAAAATCACTAAGATGTCATCACTAGATTAGAGTTAATGAGAACCCTGCTTGCTACGAAAACATAACTCACATCCCAGTCTGCCTGGGTTTACATCCTCAGTCAGCTAAGAGGTGTGTGTGTGTGTTTTCTCCCCTGATGGTACTGAAGTTAATAGCTGTAGGTCATTGCAGTGCCCTTTCCCTGGCCGTTAATGCTGTGTACAGGGGATGGTACAGGATGGGGACGCACTGTCCTACTGTCCTCATTATTATACACACCTGACAAGCCTCTGCATGGGCGTTGCTCATCCTCACGCTCGTCCTAAAACCACACACACACACACACACACACACACACACACACACACACACACACACACACACACACACACACAGTTTGATATAAGAGAGGCAGGGAAAGATGAGAAAGAATAAAGGGAGATAGGGATGGGAAAGGGGGAGGAGAGAGGGAAGGGGGTGAAAGGAGAGATGGATGGGGGAGGGAGAGGGAATGGGGTGAAAGGAGAGATGGATGGGGGGAGGGAGTGAATGGGTAGATGGAGGATGGGGAAAGGGGGAGGGAGAGGGAATGGGGTGAACGGAGAGATGGATGGGGGAGGGAGAGAGGGAATGGGGTGAAAGGAGAGATGGATGGGGGAGGGAGAGAGGGAATGGGGTGAACGGAGAGATGGATGGGGGAGGGAGAGGGAATGGGGTGAACGGAGAGATGGATGGGGAGGGAGAGGGAATGGGGTGAAAGGAGAGATGGATGGGGGAGGGAGAGAGGGAATGGGGTGAAAGGAGAGATGGATGGGGGAGGGAGAGAGGCAATGGGGTGAAAGGAGAGATGGATGGGGAAAGGGGGAGGGAGAGAGCGAATGGGGGGTAAGGAGAGATGGATGGGGAATGGGGAGGGAGAAAGGGAATGGGGTGAAAGGAGAGATTAATGGGGAAAGGGGGAGGGAGAGAGGGATGGGGAAAGGGAGAGGGGATGGGGTGAATGGGTAGATGGATGGGGAAAGGGGGAGGGAGAGAGGGATGGGGAAAGGGAGAGGGGATGGGGTGAATGGATAGATGGATGGGGAAAGGGGGAGGGAGAGAGGGATGGGGAAAGGGAGAGGGGATGGGGTGAATGGGTAGATGGATGGGGAAAGGGGGAGGGAGAGAGGGAATGGGGTGAAAGGAGAGATGGCTGGGGAATGGGGGAGTCAGAGAGGGAATGGGGGGGAAAGGAGAGATGGATGGGGTGAATGGGTAGATGGATGGGGAAAGGGGGAGGGAGAGAGGGATGGGGAAAGGGAGAGGGGATGGGGTGAATGGGTAGATGGATGGGGAAAGGGGGAGGGAGAGAGGGAATGGGGTGAAAGGAGAGATGGATGGGGAATGGGGGAGTCAGAGAGGGAATGGGGGGGAAAGGAGAGACGGATGGGGTGAAAGGAGAGATGGATGGGGTGAAAGGAGAGATGGATGGGGAATGGGGGAGGCAGAGAGGGAATGGGGGGGAAAGGAGAGATGGATGGGGAATGGGGGAGGCAGAGAGGGAATGGGGGGAAAGGAGAGATGGATGGGGAATGGGGGGAGGCAGAGAGGGAATGGGGGGGAAAGGAGAGATGGGGGGAAAGGAGAGATGGATGGGGGAAAGGAGAGATGGATGGGGAATGGGGGAGGCAGAGAGGGAATGGGGGGGAAAGGAGAGATGGATGGGGAATGGGGGAGGCAGAGAGGGAATGGGGGGGAAAGGAGAGAGGGATGGGGAATGGGGGAGGCAGAGAGGGAATGGGGGGATGGGGAAAGGAGAGATGGATGGGGTGAAAGGAGAGATGGATGGGGTGAAAGGAGAGATGGATGGGGTGAAAGGAGAGATGGATGGGGAAAGGGGGAGGGAGAGAGGGAATTGGGTGAAAGGAGACAGGGATGGGGAAAGGGGGAGGGAGAGCGAGAGGAGTGGACATTAAAACCAGGGTCCTTGTAATTCTGTTTCCCTGACATTAATTAGCTGTGGTTGGTTTCTTTAAACACAGGGCAGTAAAAATGAATCACTCCTTTCCTGTGTGGGCTGGTTCCAGACATAAGCGGTCTCACTCTTGTCTCAACTTAATGTTGAGAGTTATAATAGTATAAGTTCAAAATTGTTGTTAGTCACTCTCACTCAGATTCGCATGAAATGTGTTATAAAATAGCAATCATTATCTACGCCCCATGGCAAAATGACTGGAATTGCAGGAAATTAACTTAAATAAAAAAATGTTCTCTCCACCATCAAGAGGGGAACCACTAAAATGTTTTGCCTGCTTGGTGGACAGAAACCAAATGTCGCTTAAGGTCCCCAAAAGGCTAGAGGTGGCCCTGCCTCTGCTGCTGGGTGTTGGAGAGAGAACAGGAGATCATCCTGACTGTCCTCCCCCAGCTTTGGTCTGCTGAAGGAGAGGAGTGTTCATCTTGGCCTCGACTGACTGTCTGAGAGAGAGAGAGAGACCACACACACACACACACACACACACACACACACACACACACACACACACACACACACACACACACACACACACACACACACACACACACACACACACACACACACACACACACACACACACTCTCTCACAGCCTCGCGCTCTCTCTCTCAGCCTCGCGCTCTCTCTCTCAGCCTCGCGCTCTCTCTCTCAGCCTCGCGCTCTCTCTCTCAGCCTCGCGCTCTCTCTCTCAGCCTCGCGCTCTCTCTCAGCCTCGCGCTCTCTCTCTCAGCCTCGCGCTCTCTCTCTCAGCCTCGCGCTCTCTCTCTCAGCCTCGCGCTCTCTCTCTCAGCCTCGCGCTCTCTCTTTCTGCTTCTCGCTCTCTCTTTCTGCTTCTCGCTCTCTCTTAATGCTTCTCGCTCTCTCTCTCAACCTCTCGCTCTCTCTTTCTGCTTTTCGCTCTCTCTCTCAGCCTCTCGCTCTCTCTCAGCCTCTCGCTCTCTCTCAGCCTCTCGCTCTCTCTGCTTTTCGCTCTCTCTGCTTCTCGCTCTCTCTCTCAGCCTCTCGCTCTCTCTTTCTGCTTCTCGCTCTCTCTCAACCTCTCTCTCTCAAACCCCCCTCTCTCTCAAACCCCCCTCTCTCTCAACCCCTCTCTCTCTCAACCCCTCTCTCTCTCAACCCCTCTCTCTCTCAACCCCTCTCTCTCTCAACCCTCTCTCTCTCAACCTCTCTCTCTCTCAACCTCTCTCTCTCTCAACCCCTCTCTCTCTCTCAACCTCTCTCTCAACCTCTCTCTCTCTCTCAACCTCTCTCTCTCTCAACCTCTCTCTCTCTCAACCTCTCTCTCTCTCTCAACCTCTCTCTCTCTCAACCTCTCTCTCTCTCAACCCCTCTCTCTCTCAACCTCTCTCTCTCTCAGCCTCTCGCTCTCAGCTTCTCGCTCTCTCTCTCAGCATCTCACGCGCTCCCTCAGCCTCTCGCTCTCTCTCTCTCTGCTTCTCGCTCTCTTTCTGCTTCTCGCTCTCTTTTTCTGCTTCTCGCTCTCTCTCTCAATTGAATTCAAGGGGCTTCATTGGCATGGGAATCATATTTTAACATTGCCAAAGCATGTGAAGTAGATAATATACAAAAGTGAAATAAACAATAAAAATGAACAGTAAACATTACCAAAATAATAAAGACTTTACAAATGTCATATTATGTATATATACGGTGTTGTAACAATGTGAAAATGAGTACAAAGTACAAAAGGGAAAGTAAATAAGCATAAATATGGGTTGTATTTACAATGGTGTTTCTTCTTCACTGGTGGCCCCTTTCTTGTGGCAACAGATCACAAATCTTGCTGCTGTGATGTCACATTGTGGTATTTCACCCAGTAGATATGTGATTTTATCAAAATCGGGTTTGTTTTCATATTCTTTGTGGATATGTGTAATCTGAGGGAAATATGTGTCTTTAATATGTCATGCATTTGGCAAGAGGTTAGGAAATGCAGCTCAGTTTCCACCTCATTTTGTGGGCAGCGTGCACATAGCCTGTCTTTTCTTGAGAGCCAGGTCTGCCTACGGCGGCCTTTCTCAATAGCAAGGCTATGCTCACTGAGTCTGTACATAGTCAAAGCTTTCCTTAAGTGTGGGTCACTCACAGTGGTCAGGTATTCTGCCACTGTGTACTCACTGTTTAGGGCCAAATAGTGTTCTAGTTTTCTCTGTTTTTTTGTTAATTCTTTCCAATGTGTCAAGTAATTATCTTTTTGTTTTCTCATGATTTGGTTGGGTCTAATTGTGTTGCTCTCCTGGGGCTCTGTGGGGTCTGTTTGTGAACAGAGCCCCAGGACCAGCTTGCTTAGGGGACTCTTCTCCACGTTCATCTCTCTGTAGGTGATTGCTTTGTTATGGAGGGCTTGGGAACCGCTTCCTTTTAGGTGGTTGTAGAATTTAACTTCTCTTTTCTGGATTTTGATAATGAGCGGGTATTGGCCTAATTCTGCTCTGCATGCATTATTTGGTGTTCTACGTTGTACACTGAGGATGTTTTTGCAGAATTCTGCATGCAGTCTCAATTTGGCGGTTGTCCCATTTTTTTGTGAATTCTTGGTTGGTGAGCGGCCCCAGACCCCACAACCATGAAGGGACATGGGTTCTACAACTGATTCAAGTATTTTTTTTCATATGTTAAATTTTATGTTCCTTTTGATGGCATAGAATTCCCTTCTTGCCTTGTCCCTCAGATCGTTCACAGCTTTGTGGAAGTTACCTGTGGCGCTGATGTTCAGGCCAAGGTATGTATTGTTTTTTGTGTGTTCTAGGGCATCTGTGTCTAGAAGTAATTTGTAGTTGTGATCCTGGTGACTGGACCTTTTTTGGAACACCATTATTTTTGTCTTTCAGAGATTTACTGTCAGGGCCCAGGTCTGACAGAATCTGTGCAGAAGATCTAGGTGCTGATGTAGGCCCTCCTTGGTTGGTCTCGCTCTCTCTCTCGCTCTCTCTCGCTCTCTCTCGCTCTCTCTCTCTCTCTCTCTCTCTCGCTCTCTATCTCTCGTTGGATAGGGGTGTCCTTCCTGTGTCATGAGTGAAACTGTGATTCATGTGTCTTCTGTGTGCGCCAGGTTAATGCCATTAATGTCTCTGTTGGGAGGTTGGGGGTGGAGTTTTCTGTCGGGATGTTTATATTGGGGTACAGGTATTAGGAAAAGGACAAATATGTATTGCTGAATTATCTGTTTGCTCAGGCAAAGTTGGCTATTTGGCTAACAAGGAAGAACAGGGTCAAAGGTGGGGGGATAACAGACCCAGATCTCTGCGCTCCTTAGGGTGGCATTAGGGATATAGAGATGTTTCAGGAGATATGGTGTGTCGGGGGGGGCCGTCTGTACAGCTGGGGAAGATGGGTTGGATATACGGTTGTAAAAGTGGTGATGTTTTGTGTCATGGGGTAGAGTGCAATGTGAGTACACAATACAGGGGATATTTGTTTTTTAAAAGGGGGGTGGTGGTAGTCAGGTGTTAATGAAATGAGGATGTATCATTAAAGAAAGTCAAAGTCTCTCTCGACCTAACCCCTACCTAATACTACCTAACCCTTACCCAATAATACCTAACCCCTACCTAATACTACCTAATACTACCTAACCCTTACCCAATACTGCCTAACCCCTACCTAATACTACCTAACCCCTACCTAATACTACCTAACCCTTACCCAATAATACCTAAACCCTACCTAATACTACCTAATACTACCTAACCCTTACCCAATAATACCTAACCCCTACCTAATACTACCTAATACTACCTAACCCCTACCTAATACTACCTAACCCCTACCTAATACTACCTAATACTACCTAACCCTTACCCAATAATACCTAACCCCTACCTAATACTACCTAACCCCTACCTAATACTACCTAACCCTTACCCAATAATACCTAACCCCTACCTAATACTACCTAACCCTTACCCAATAATACCTAACCCCTACCTAATACTACCTAACCCCTACCTAATACTACCTAACCCTTACCCAATACTACCTAACCCCTACCTAATACTACCTAACCCCTACCTAATACTACCTAACCCCTACCCAATACTACCTAACCCCTACCTAATACTACCTAACCCTTACCCAATAATACCTAACCCCTACCTAATACTACCTAACCCCTACCTAATACTACCTAACCCTTACCCAATAATACCTAACCACTACCTAATACTACCTAACCCTTACCCAATACTACCTAACCCCTACCCAATACTACCTAACCCCTACCTAATACTACCTAACCCCTACCTAATACTACCTAACCCTTACCCAATAATACCTAACCCCTACCTAATACTACCTAACCCCTACCTAATACTACCTAACCCCTACCTAATACTACCTAACCCTTACCCAATACTACCTAACCCCTACCTAATACTACCTAACCCCTACCTAATACTACCTAACCCTTACCCAATAATACCTAACCACTACCTAATACTACCTAACCCTTACCTAATACTACCTAACCCTTACCCAATACTACCTAACCCCTACCTAATACTACCTAACCCCTACCTAATACTACCTAACCCTTACCCAATAATACCTAACCCCTACCTAACCCCTACCTAATACTACCTAACCCTTACCCAATAATACCTAACCCCTACCTAATACTACCTAATACTACCTAACCCTTACCCAATAATACCTAACCCCTACCTAATACTACCTAACCCCTACCTAATACTACCTAACCCCTACCTAATACTACCTAACCCCTACCTAATACTACCTAACCCTTACCCAATAATACCTAACCCCTACCCAATAATACCTAACCCCTACCTAACCCCTACCTAATACTACCTAACCCCTACCTAATACTACCTAACCCTTACCCAATAATACCTAACCCCTACCTAATACTACCTAATACTACCTAACCCCTACCTAATACTACCTAACCCTTACCCAATAATACCTAACCCCTACCTAATACTACCTAATACTACCTAACCCTTACCCAATACTACCTAACCCTTACCCAATACTACCTAACCCCTACCTAATACTACCTAACCCCTACCTAATACTACCTAACCCTTACCCAATAATACCTAACCCCTACCTAATACTACCTAATACTACCTAACCCTTACCCAATAATACCTAACCCCTACCTAATACTACCTAACCCCTACCTAATACTACCTAACCCTTACCCAATAATACCTAACCCCTACCTAATACTACCTAACCCTTACCCAATAATACCTAACCCCTACCTAATACTACCGAATACTACCTAACCCTTACCCAATAATACCTAACCCCTACCTAATACTACCTAATACTACCTAACCCCTACCTAATACTACCTAACCCTTACCCAATAATACCTAACCCCTACCTAATACTACCTAACCCTTACCCAATAATACCTAACCCCTACCTAATACTACCTAATACTACCTAACCCTTACCCAATACTACCTAACCCTTACCCAATACTACCTAACCCCTACCTAATACTACCTAACCCCTACCTAACCCTTACCCAATAATACCTAACCCCTACCTAATACTACCTAATACTACCTAACCCCTACCTAATACTACCTAACCCCTACCTAATACTACCTAACCCCTACCTAATACTACCTAACCCTTACCCAATACTACCTAACCCCTACCTAATACTACCTAACCCTTACCCAATAATACCTAACCCCTACCTAATACTACCTAACCCTTACCCAATAATACCTAACCCCTACCTAATACTACCTAACCCTTACCCAATAATACCTAACCCCTACCTAATACTACCTAATAATACCTAACCCCTACCTAATACTACCTAATACTACCTAACCCTTACCCAATAATACCTAACCCCTACCTAATACTACCTAACCCCTACCTAATACTACCTAACCCCTACCTAATACTACCTAACCCCTACCTAATACTACCTAACCCTTACCCAATAATACCTAACCCCTACCTAATACTACCTAACCCTACCCAATAATACCTAACCCCTACCCAATACTACCTAACCCCTACCTAATACTACCTAACCCCTACCTAATACTACCTAACCCTTACCCAATAATACCTAACCCCTACCTAACCCCTACCTAATACTACCTAACCCTTACCCAATAATACCTAACCCCTACCTAATACTACCTAATACTACCTAACCCTTACCCAATAATACCTAACCCCTACCTAATACTACCTAACCCTTACCCAATAATACCTAACCCCTACCTAATACTACCGAATACTACCTAACCCTTACCCAATAATACCTAACCCCTACCTAATACTACCTAATACTACCTAACCCCTACCTAATACTACCTAACCCTTACCCAATAATACCTAACCCCTACCTAATACTACCTAACCCTTACCCAATAATACCTAACCCCTACCTAATACTACCTAATACTACCTAACCCTTACCCAATACTACCTAACCCTTACCCAATACTACCTAACCCCTACCTAATACTACCTAACCCCTACCTAACCCTTACCCAATAATACCTAACCCCTACCTAATACTACCTAATACTACCTAACCCCTACCTAATACTACCTAACCCCTACCTAATACTACCTAACCCCTACCTAATACTACCTAACCCTTACCCAATAATACCTAACCCCTACCTAATACTACCTAACCCTTACCCAATAATACCTAACCCCTACCTAATACTACCTAACCCTTACCCAATAATACCTAACCCCTACCTAATACTACCTAATAATACCTAACCCCTACCTAATACTACCTAATACTACCTAACCCTTACCCAATAATACCTAACCCCTACCTAATACTACCTAACCCCTACCTAATACTACCTAACCCCTACCTAATACTACCTAACCCTTACCCAATAATACCTAACCCCTACCCAATAATACCTAACCCCTACCTAACCCCTACCTAATACTACCTAACCCCTACCTAATACTACCTAACCCTTACCCAATAATACCTAACCCCTACCTAACCCCTACCTAATACTACCTAACCCTTACCCAATAATACCTAACCCCTACCTAATACTACCCAATACTACCTAACCCTTACCCAATAATACCTAACCCCTACCTAATACTACCTAACCCCTACCTAATACTACCTAACCCCTACCTAATACTACCTAACCCCCTACCTAATACTACCTAACCCTACCCAATAATACCTAACCCCTACCCAATAATACCTAACCCCCCTACCTAACCCCTACCTAATACTACCTAACCCCCCTAATACTACCTAATACTACCTAACCCTTACCCAATAATACCTAACCCCTACCTAATACTACCTAATACTACCTAACCCCTACCTAATACTACCTAACCCTTACCAATAATACCTAACCCCTACCTAATACTACCTAATACTACCTAACCCTTACCCAATACTACCTAACCCTTACCCAATACTACCTAACCCCTACCTAATACTACCTAACCCCTACCTAATACTACCTAACCCTTACCCAATAATACCTAACCCCTACCTAATACTACCTAATACTACCTAACCCTTACCCAATAATACCTAACCCCTACCTAATACTACCTAACCCCTACCTAATACTACCTAACCCTTACCCAATAATACCTAACCCCTACCTAATACTACCTAACCCTTACCCAATAATACCTAACCCCTACCTAATACTACCTAATAATACCTAACCCCTACCTAATACTACCTAATACTACCTAACCCTTACCCAATAATACCTAACCCCTACCTAATACTACCTAATACTACCTAACCCCTACCTAATACTACCTAACCCTTACCCAATAATACCTAACCCCTACCCAATAATACCTAACCCCTACCTAACCCCTACCTAATACTACCTAACCCTTACCCAATAATACCTAACCCCTACCTAATACTACCTAACCCCTACCTAATACTACCTAACCCTTACCAATAATACCTAACCCCCACCTAATACTACCTAACCCTTACCCAATAATACCTAACCCCTACCTAATACTACCTAACCCTTACCCAATAATACCTAACCCCTACCTAATACTACCTAACCCCTACCTAATACTACCTAACCCTTACCCAATAATACCTAATACTACCTAACCCTTACCCAATAATACCTAACCCCTACCTAATACTACCTAATACTACCTAACCCTTACCCAATAATACCTAACCCCTACCTAATACTACCTAACCCCTACCTAATAATACCTAACCCTTACCCAATAATACCTAACCCCTACCTAATACTACCTAATACTACCTAACCCTTACCCAATAATACCTAACCCCTACCTAATACTACCTAACCCCTACCTAATACTACCTAACCCTTACCCAATAATACCTAACCCCTACCTAATACTACCTAATACTACCTAACCCTTACCCAATAATACCTAACCCCTACCTAATACTACCTAACCCCTACCTAATACTACCTAACCCCTACCTAATACTACCTAACCACTACCTAACCCTTACCCAATACTACCTAACCCTTACCCAATACTACCTAACCCTTACCCAATACTACCTAACCCTTACCCAATACTACCTAAGCCTTACCCAATACTACCTAACCCTTACCCAATACTACCTAACCCTTACCCAATACTACCTAACCCTTACCCAATACTACCTAACCCTTACACAATACTACCTAACCCTTACCCAATACTACCTAACCCTTACCCAATACTACCTAACCCTTACCCAATACTACCTAACCCTTACCCAATACTACCTAACCCATACCCAATACTACCTAACCCATACCCAATACTACCTAACCCATACCCAATACTACCTAACCCATACCCAATACTACCTAACCCATACCCAATACTACCTAACCCATACCCAATACGACCTAACCCGTACCTATGTAACAACCCTCCCACTCTGTCTGCCGTATTCTCTCTTTATGTTTCCTTATTAGGATGGTGGTGGGCAGAGTTGGGAGGGTCGTCAGCTACATGGGAAACACCTGGGCCCGGTGTCTCCCAGGATAAATACACCACTTCCCCATTCATGGAGGAGACTCTCTCCATGCAGACATCTTTATGGATTTTGTTGTGTTTCTTGGTGGTTTTTGGGTTGTTTGCTTTAGCATCTTTCAACACCCTGCATTATCACATTCATGCATGCAAAACTGATTAGACACCATTGTGTATTATACTTAGTTGCTTTTAGTTAATAAATATATATTTTGTTACGCCTTATCTCCACGTTGTCTCCCTTTTGTTACGGGCTTTGAGCCGGTTCGTGACAAGTGGGGGCTCATCCGGGATATTTGAACTATTGGTTTGGGAGACCGTGGAGGTATGTGTTTGGTTTGCATATTTTGCTTGAGTTTGATAGGCCCAGTATTGGTTGCCTTTGTTGTTTGGGTTGTGTGCTTCGTTGGAGAGAGTATAATGGTTCGTTTCCAGGCCCTGCCTAGCCTGGAAACATTTGTTTTACTTTCTGTTGGGACGTCAGTCTGAGGTGAGTAATCGGCTGTGTGCCTCGGTGGGAGATTTGGGTAGGTTAGTGGAACTTGCTACCCGGAGCTATAGCCTTTTCCCCCTGATAGGCTTAGCGACATGTTTCATTTTTTTGGAATATGTTGGGCATGGTTAATGTTTGTTATTTTTGTGTGGTGTCTGTGGACTGAGCAGTTGTCTTGGGGGCACATCCGTGGCTTGGTGGAATTTGCCAGCATGCTGGGGAGTTCTATTTCCTTGCCAGCGGGCTACAGTGCGTAAATTCCCACCGCAAATCCGCACGAAGACCAGGGTTGACTTATTGTAGGTTTTGGGGAAGCTCTGTATCTCATCTCTCTTCTGTGGTGCTCAGGGTGATTGTCAATTCTCGGGTTGTGGTCTGGTGTGCTCAGCAGAGGGGAAGAGCGAGATTTTTTTTTGTGTGACTATGGCGTCTTATGTAGATGAGTTAATTCGCTTTCCATCGGAGGAGTTGTTAGATTTAGGTACTAAAGAACAGCTGTTACTACGAGGTTGAGATTAGTGATAAACGTCTAAAGAATTCTATTTGGTTGATATTGAAGGCCAATCTGATGGAGAGTGGTAATTCTTGAAGTTACCACTGGGCCAGCCTCTGCTGAGAATTTGTCGTCTCCCCATAACGTTACAATGGCCATTCCATCGGTTAGTCCTAGTAGCCTTCTTTTTGAACAGCAGAAAGAACTGCTTCTGTTTCAGCTGGAGCATGATCGTGAGAAGAGCGAGCATGATCGGCAGCATGATCGTGAGAAGAGTGAGCATGATCTGCAGCATGATCGTGAGAAGAGAGAGCATGATCGTGAGAAGAGAGAGCATGATCGGCAGCATGATCGTGAGAAGAGCGAGCATGATCGGCAGCATGATCGTGAGAAGAGAGAGCATGATCGTGAGAAGAGAGAGCATGATCGTGAGAAGAGAGAGCATGATCGTGAGAAGAGAGAGCATGATCGTGAGAAGAGTGCATGATCGTGAGAAGAGAGAGCATGATCGTGAGAAGAGAGAGCATGATCGGCAGCATGATCGTGAGAAGATGGAGCATGATCGGCAGCATGATCGTGAGAAGAGAGAGCATGATCGTGTAAAGTATGAAAAGGAATTGGCATTTAAACAAGATATGGAGCGTGCTAAAATCAAGTTGCAACAAGAACGTATAGAGTTGGTTAGGGAAGGAAAGATCTCAGGGGAGAGTTTGTTTTGGGAAGGTGACCCAGATTTACCTAGGGGTAGTTCCTCTTTTGGTTGTGCCCCAGAGACATTTGATATTGTTGGGAACTTATGGTTATTGCCTCAGTTTAATGAAAGGGACCCAGAGACATTATTTTCGTTGTTTGAGCGGGTTGCTGACGCTAGGAGTTGGCCTGATTCTGACCGCACTTTAATGTTGCAGTGTGTGCTGACTGGTAAAGCGCAGGAAGCATATTCAGCTCTTAGTGTACACGACAGTGCCAGTTATGATAAAGTTAAAACAGCTGTGTTACAGATTTATGAATTGGTCCCTGAGGCTTACCGCCAACGATTTAGAACTTTAAAAAGGGATGATAACCAGACTCATGTTGAGTTTGCGCGACAATTATCTTCACAGTTTAATCGCTGGTGTTCCGCCTATGCAGTTGTGACTTTCCAAGGGCTGTGTGATCTGATTATGTTAGAGCAATTTAAGGACACAATTCCTGATTGTATTGCCACATATATTAACGAACAGAATGTAAAGAATGTCGCTGAAGCTGCGGTTTTGGCAGACGAGTATGTGTTGACTCACAAAAGTGTCTTTGCAGAGCCCCGTATTCGGAAAGAGTGGGGGCGTTCGGATAGATTTGGGCTTCGCTCACCGAGATACTTTGGTTCACGAGCAGAGTTCTATTCAACTAGGGTTCAGACTGACTCCCATGGTAAAGCTGACTTTGGGCAGGAGTGTCACTACTGTCAAGGTTCAGGTCATTGGAAAAAACGAATGTCCACTTCTCAGGTCAAAGGGTGCTTACGCTAAATCTAAGTCTACCGCGTTAGCTGCACCTGTTCCACATCAGTTCACTCATGACTCATTTCCTCAGGCCCAGGAGAATGTGAAAGTCCATATTGATCCAGACTATTTACCTTTCATTACGGAAGGTTTTGTATCTATGTTAGGAAGTAAAGACCTAGTGCCAGTGAAGATCCTGAGAGACACAGGTGCCTCTGAATCATTTGTGTTGGAGTCTGTGTTACCCTTTTCTGCTGAGACTGATTCGGGGAATAGTGTTCTAATTAGGGGAATAGGTTTGAACACTGTCAGTTCCATTGCATAAACTGATGTTGGATTGTGGGCTGGTGAAGTTGTTGTGTGGGATTGTGTCCTTTGTTTCCTATTGAGGGTATTGACGTTATCCTTGGGAATAACTTGGCTGGTGAGCGTGTATGGCCTGTCATGTTTCCATCTCTAGTGGTTTCCACTAAGCCATCAATTGTTGGGATTCCTGATGAGTGTACAGAGTTTCCCAGAGGTGTTCTCTGCGTGTGCAGTGACACGTTCTATGAGCCGTGGCGAACTGGTCACTGCGCCGACTAATGATAATAATACAAAGAAGTATGTCACTGTTATCCCGTTATCTGTAACCCGCTCAGATCTAATTCATGCGCAACTGGATGACCCCACGTTAGAAGAGTTGCGTGACCAAATTGTGCCTGTAGAACAGTTTGGAGATGTCACCCATGGCTATTTTCTCCAAGAGGATGTCCTGATGAGAAAGTGGTTGTCTCATGATAGTTGTTTTCAGGGGGAGGCAATTAGTCAGGTTGTTGTACCAGTTAAGCTTCGTGAGTTGGTGTTGGAAACTTCCCACAGCGATGTTGCTGGACATATGGGGGTGAGGAAAACCTACAATCGCATTTTAAGAAATTTATTTTGGCCTAGATTAAAGAGGGATGTTTCTGATTTTATCAAAACTTGTCACACCTGTCAATAAACTGGTAAGCCTAATCAAGCTATTAAACCGGTACCATTGTTTCCTATTCCTGTACTCAGCCAACCTTTTGAGTATCTGATTATTGACTGTGTGGGTCCTCTGCCTCATTCTAAAAGGGTAGCAGTTACCTGTTCACTGTGATGTGTCAGACCACTAGGTTTCCTGCTGCCTATCCTCTCTGATCTATCACGACTAAATCTGTGTTAAAAGCTTTGACTCAGTTTCTCTCATTGTTTGGAATCCCTAAGGTCATTCAGAGTGATCAAGGATCTAATTTCACCTCTAATCTGTTTAGTCAGGTTCTTCAACAGCTCCATATTAAACAATTTGTCTAGCGCCTATCACGCGCAAAGTCAAGGAGCACTGGAACGTTTCCATCAAACACTTAAGTCTTTGTTGAGAGCTTATTGTACTGAGCTGGATAAGGATTGGGAGGAGGGGTTGCCTTGGTTACTGTTAGCCGCTAGGGAGGTTTCACAGGAGAGCATGGGTTACAGTCCAAATGACCTTGTGTTTGGACATAGGGTGCGTGGACTTTTATCTGTTCTCCAGGATGACTGGAAGTCTCCCGAGCCTCCTCAGTCCCTGTTATCATATGTGTGTGATTTCCGCCGACGGCTGTACGCCGCTGGTGAAATGGCTAAAGAGAAGTTATCATCTTCACAGGAGAGGATGAAGGGCATATTTGATCGCCGAGCTGAGCCTCGTCACTTTAGTCCGGGTGACCAGGTTCTTGCTCTCTGCTTTTCAAGCCAAGTTTCAAGGTCCATATACAGTGGTGCGCCAGTACACTGAGCAAAATTATCTAGTTTGCCACTCCAGAATGGAGGAAAGCACACCAGCTGTGCCATGTAAATCTGTTAAAACCCTATTATGCAAGTTCCTCTGAGACTGAATAGTGGGATTCTACAGAGGACGGTAAAACCTGTTATTTTGGCTGATACCGTTGTTTTCTTGTCGTGCTAGGTTCTTGTCGTGCTAGATCTGTGCATGAGGAGGAAGATGTTCCTGGTCCTGACGATTGTATATTGCAGGGTAGATTGAAAAATTCAGAAACACTGGATATTTTAGACAGTCTTCTCACTCACCTACCTACCAGACAGGATGACCACAACAGTGAATCAACCCACTCAGGTGACGCACCCCCTGCAGGGACGGCATGAGAGAGCCCCAGTAAGCCAGTGACTCAGCCCCTGTAATAGGGTTAGAGGCAGAGAATCCCAGTGGAAATAGGGGAACCGGCCAGGCAGAGACAGCAAGGGCGGTTCGTTGCTCCAGAGCCTTTCCGTTCACCTTCCCACTCCTGGGCCAGACTACACTCAATCATATGACCCACTGAAGAGATGAGTCTTCAGTAAAGACTTAAAGGTTGAGACCGAGTTTGCTTCTCTGACATGGGTAGGTAGACCGTTCCATAAAAATTGAGCTCTATAGGAGAAAGCCCTGCCTCCAGCTGTTTGCTTAGAAATTCTAGGGACAATTAGGAGGCCTGCGTCTTGTGACCGTAGCGTACGTGTAGGTATGTACAGCAGGACCAAATCAGAGAGATAGGTAGGAGCAAGCCCATGTAATGTTTTGTAGGTTAGCAGTAAAACCTTAAAATCAGCCCTTGCTTTGACAGGAAGCCAGTGTAGAGAGGCTAGCACTGGAGTAATATGATCACATTTTTTGGTTCTAGTCAGGATTCTAGCAGCCGTATTTAGCACTAACTGAAGTGTATTTAGTGCTTTATCCGGGTAGCCGGAAAGTAGAGCATTGCAGTAGTCTAACCTAGAAGTGACAAAAGCATGGATTAAGTTTTCTGCATCATTTTTGGACAGAAAGTTTCTGATTTTTCCAATATTACGTAGATGGAAAAAGCTGTCCTCGAAACGGTCTTGATATGTTCTTCAAAAGAGAGATCAGGGTCCAGAGTAACGGCGAGGTCCTTCACAGTTTTATTTGAGACGACTACCTCACCCCTACCTAATACTACCTAATACTACCCAATACTACCTAATCTCATATGCATACGTATATACTGTACTCTATATCATCGACTGCATCCTTATGTAGTACATGTATCACTAGCCACTTTAACTATGCCACTTTGTTTACATAGTCATCTCATATGTATATACTGTACTCGAATACCATCTACTGTATCTTGCCTATGCTGCTCGGTACCATCACTCATTCATATATCCTTATGTACATATTCTTTATCCACTTACACTGTGTATAAGACAGCAGTTTTGGAATTGTTAGTTTTGTATTTTTTATTTTTATATATATATTTTTTTACCTTTATTTAACCAGGCAAGTCAGTTAAGAACATATTCTTATTTTCGACGGCCTGGGAACAGTGGGTTAACTGCCTGGTCAGGGGCAGAACGACAGATTTGTACCTTGTCAGCTCGGGGGTTTGAACTCTCTAACCACTAGGCTACGCTGCCGCCCCAGTTAGATTACTTGTTGGTTATTACTGCATTGTCGGAACTAGAAGCACAAGCATTTCGCTACACTCGCATTAACATCTGCTAACCATGTGTATGTGACAAATAAAATTGGATTTTGATTTGATTTGACTACCTAACCCGTACCTAACCCCTACCTAATACTACCTAATACTACCTAACCCTTACCTACTACTACCTAACCACTGCCTAACCCCTACCTAAAACTACTTAACCACTACGGATGGGGCGGATTGTGTAGTGAATGTGTAGTTTATGTACTACTCAAGATACACAGGAAAGTGTTCAGTAGGAAAACAGTAGTGCTTCCCGTAGTAATCAGGTATACTTGATGTTGGTAGTAAAATAAGTAGTCATTATTTTTCGGCTCTGCACGGTGCCGTGGGCCTGTGGCTGATGTCCTTGAGTATTTTTATTCATGGGATCTGTGCGTATTATGGGACGGATAACATCAGTGCTGCTCCGCAGGCCTTTGGCAGGGCACAGGATTGAGTCTCTCTGAAGACACTATGTGCGTCCCAAATGGTTCTGTTTTTAGTGTACTACGTTTGTCCAGAGCCCTATGACCTTTACTGATGACCTTTGTTGGATGTTGAAATGTAAAATGCCCCTTTTTATGCTGGCTTTGTATACACAAATACTGTGTAGTGTTAATTGGAACGTTTATTTGACCGCTGCCAACCACAAAAGTACTTGTTTTGTGCTTACAATATAACTCTTAAATTAACCTAAATGGACTGCTGCATACAATGTACAGCCTGAGAGATGGTCATGTTTAGCCTAAAACCTGTCATTTCTTCTTAAATTCAATCTGCTATACAGATGCAAATTATTGTGATAATTTAACTGAATCTCTCTGTCTTTCTCTGTTGTATTGTGTCAGGTGTCAACCCTCTCTCTTTGTGTTTTATGTCAGGTGTTCCGGACGGACTTCATCACAGCCATGAAGCTGCCAGACTCGGCCCAGCTGGGCCCCAATGACTTCTATGTGCTGTCAGACCCCTGGAGACAGGAGTGGGAGAAGGGGGTCCAGGTCCCTGCCAGCGTAGACGCCATCCCAGAACCTGTCGTCAGGTAGGGACGATACTGACTGTTTGAATGCTTTGACTGCTCTAATACAGTACGACCATGGAACAACCACACTTAAAGGGATACTTCGGGATTTTGGCAATGAAGCCAGTGGCGCAGTGGTCTAAGGCACTGCATCTCGGTGTAAGAGGTGTCACTACGGTCCCTGGTTCAAATCCAGGCTGTATCACATCCGGCTGTGATTGGGAGTCCCATAGGGCAGCGCACATTTGGCTCAGCGTTGTTAGGGTTTGGCCGGGATAGGCCGTCATTGTAAATTAGAATTTGTTCATAACCTCTCTGGGATATGTGGGACGGTAGCCAACAGCCAGTGAAAGTGCAGGGCGCCTAATTTAAAACAACAAAAATATTTTACACCATTTTAAAGATACAATTCTCGTTAATCCAGCCACAGTGTCTCATTTCAAAAAAGCTTTACAGTGAAAGCACCACAAACGATTGTTAGGTCACCACCAAGTCACAGAAAAACACAGCCATTTTTCCAGCCAAAGAGAGGAGTCTCAAAAAGCACAATTGGAGATGAAATTAATCACTAACCTTTGATGATCTTCATCAGATTACACTCATAGGACTTCATTTTACACAATACATGTATGTTTTGTTCGCTAAAGTGCATATTTATTTTGAAAAAAATCTCATTTTACATTGGCGCGTTACGTTCATTATTTATGTCCAAATAGCTTCTTTTGTTAGGGCATTTGGTAAACAAATCCAAACGCGAGTTCAGGTCCAGCCGAACGTCGGACGGAAAGTTCAAAAAGTTATTTTACTGGTCGTAGAAACTTGTCAAACTAAGTGTTCTAAGTGAATCAATCTTCAAGAATGTTCCAACCGGAGAATTCCTATGTCTGTATAAAAGCAATGGAAGAAAAGCTAACTCTCTCGTGACCGCGCGATACGAGCCTGTGGCAATCTGCCAGACACCTGACTCATTCCCCTCTCATTCGGTCCACTTCACAGTAGAAGCCTCAAACAAGGTTCTAAAGACTGTTGACATCTAGTGGAAGCCTTAGGAAGTGCAACATAACCAAACAAAGTATTGAGATAAAATTCAAATCAAATGTATTTATATAGCCCTTCGTACATCAGCTGATATCTCAAAGTGCTGTACAGAAACCCAGCCTAAAACCCCAAACAGCAAACAATGCAGGTGTAAAAGCACGGTGGCTAGGAAAAACTCCCTAGAAAGGCCAAAACCTAGAAAGAAACCTAGAGAGGAACCGGGCTATGTGGGGTGGCCAGTCCTCTTCTGGCTGTGCCGGGTAGAGATTATAACAGAACATGACCAAGATGTTCAAATGTTCATAAATGACCAGCATGGTTGAATAATAATAAGGCAGAACAGTTGAAACTGGAGCAGCAGCACAGTCAGGTGGACTGGGGACAGCAAGGAGCCATCATGTCAGGTAGTCCTGGGGCACGGTCCTAGGGCTCAGGTCCTCCGAGAGAGAGAAAGAAAGAGAGAATTAGAGAGAGCATATGTGGGGTGGCCAGTAATCTTCTGGCTGTGCCGGGTGGAGATTATAACAGAACGTGGCCAAGATGTTCAAATGTTCATAAATGACCAGCATGGTTGAATAATAGTAAGGCAGAACAGTTGAAACTGGAGCAGCAGCATGGCCAGGTGGACTGGGGACAGCAAGGAGTCATCATGTCAGGTAGTCCTGGGACATGGTCCTAGGGCCCAGGCCAGTTGAAACTGGAGCAGCAGCATGGCCAGGTGGACTGGGGACAGCAAGGAGTCATCATGTCAGGTAGTCCTGGGGCATGGTCCTAGGGCTCAGGTCCTCCGAGAGAGAGAAAAAAAGAGAGAAGGAGAGAATTAGAGAACGCACACTTAGATTCACACAGGACACCGAATAGGACAGGAGAAGTACTCCAGATATAACAAACTGACCCTAGCCCCCCGACACATAAACTACTGCAGCATAAATACTGGAGGCTGAGACAGGAGGGGTCAGGAGACACTGTGGCCCCATCCGAGGACACCCCCGGACAGGGCCAAACAGGAAGGATATAACCCCACCCACTTTGCCAAAGCACAGCCCCCACACCACTAGAGGGATATCTTCAACCACCAACTTACCATCCTGAGACAAGGCCGAGTATAGCCCACAAAGATCTCCGCCACGGTATTGACCAAATACTTATTTTCCACCATAACTTGCAAATAAATTCATAAAAAAATCCTACAATGTGATTTTCAGGATTTTTTTCTTCTAATTTTGTCTGTCATAGTTGAAGTGTACCTATGATGAAAAATTACAGGCCTCATCTTTTTAAGCGGGAGAACTTGCACAATTGGTGGCTGACTAAATACTTTTTTGCCCCACTGTATATATACATATGACATTTGTAATGTCTTTATTCTTTTGGAACTTCTGTGAGTGTAATGTTTACTGTTCATTTTAATTTTTTATTTCACTTCAGTATATTATCTACCTCACTTGCTTTGTCAATGTTAACATATGTTCCATGCCAATAAAGTCCCTTGAATTGAAATTGATTTAGAGAGAGAGATGGATATAGAGCGAGAGATGGATATAGAGAGATAGATAAGGAGAGTAATAGGTGAGTGTGGAAATATGCACAAATTACCACAAGTTTTCCTTGATCGATTTGATTGATTTAGAATGTGTGGAGATGGAGTGATACATAGCTCAATAAAGGTAGATGAGAAGGGAGTTGATTGCTCAAAGCGGGTGGTATGTTCAAGTTGGTTAGAAAGCTTTGTCCTCCCCCCGTCTGTTCTCTCTGCTCCTGCCTCAGGCTTAGACAGCTAGCTTTAAAATAAATAATGACATCATCCTCCAAAAATTGTGGAAAAGAGAAACTGCAGGGCCTGTCTGGCTCAGCTAGCCTAGTGTTCTTTCTCTCTCTGGGCTTGCTGGCCTCCTCTTACCCTCTGCCGTGCGGTCTCTCGGTCTCTGTATCTCGGTCTCTGTCTGTCTGTACAAGCTTACTGTGCTACGGCGGTTTCAGCTAAATGCTTTATGGTTGCAGAGAAATACGTTGAGACTGCTGGGTCACTGTGTTTGTGCTCCTCTCTCCCCTTTCTCTTTTCATGGAAGATAACCAACACCGCACTACGGGGGGGGGGAGAGAAAGAGACCCTCCCTGGGCCAAGTGCAAGTAATTAGCTGTTGCATAACAGTCTCATTTGGTAGACAGAGAATGACAAATTGGCATGGTCTCTTTATCCTCAGTCCCCCTTGAAGCAATGGGGACAGAAATAATGACATGTATGAGACTCTCTCCAAACAAGATGAGATGAGGCTTGACACCGGAGCATCAGGCATTTTTCTTTATGTTTCGACTGTGGTGACAGCGAACTGGAAACCATCATACTTCAAAGACTTCGTCTTTGGTTTGGCCTGAGAGAGGAAGACTTCCTGACCATGTACATGGCTTAGGGACTGAGAGGGGAAGACTTCCTGACCATGTACATGGCTTAGGGACTGAGAGAGGAAGACTTCCTGACCATGTACATGGCTTAGGGACTGAGAGGGGAAGACTTCCTGACCATGTAGATGGCTTAGGGACTGAGAGGGGAAGACTTCCTGACCATGTAGATGGCTTAGGGACTGAGAGGGGAAGACTTCCTGACCATGTACATGGCTTAGGGGGACTGAGAGGGGAAGACTTCCTGACCATGTACATGGCTTAGGGACTGAGAGAGGAAGACTTCCTGACCATGTACATGGCTTAGGGACTGAGAGAGGAAGACTTCCTGACCATGTACATGGCTTAGGACTGAGAGGGGAAGACTTGACCCTGACCATGTACATGGCTTAGGGACTGAGAGGGGAAGACTTCCTGACCATGTACATGGCTTAGGGACTGAGAGGGGAAGACTTCCTGACCATGTACATGGCTTAGGGACTGAGAGGGAAGACTTCCTGACCATGTACATGGCTTAGGGACTGAGAGGGGAAGACTTCCTGACCATGTACATGGCTTAGGGACTGAGAGAGGAAGACTTCCTGACCATGTACATGGCTTAGGGACTGAGAGAGGAAGACTTCCTGACCATGTACATGGCTTAGGGACTGAGAGAAGACTTCCTGAAGACTTCCTGACCATGTACATGGCTTAGGGACTGAGAGGGGAAGACTTCCTGACCATGTACATGGCTTAGGGACTGAGAGGGAAGACTTCCTGACCATGTACATGGCTTAGGGACTGAGAGGGGAAGACTTCCTGACCATGTACATGGCTTAGGGACTGAGAGGGGAAGACTTCCTGACCATGTACATGGCTTAGGGACTGAGAGGGGAAGACTTCCTGACCATGTACATGGCTTAGGGACTGAGAGGGGAAGACTTCCTGACCATGTACATGGCTTAGGGACTGAGAGGGGAAGACTTCCTGACCATGTACATGGCTTAGGGACTGAGAGAGGAAGACTTCCTGACCATGTACATGGCTTAGGGACTGAGAGGGGAAGACTTCCTGACCATGTACATGGCTTAGGGACTGAGAGGGGAAGACTTCCTGACCATGTACATGGCTTAGGGACTGAGAGAGGAAGACTTCCTGACCATGTACATGGCTTAGGGACTGAGAGGGGAAGACTTACATGGCCTGACCATGTACATGGCTTAGGGACTGAGAGGGGAAGAATTCCTGACCATGTACATGGCTTAGGGACTGAGAGGGGAAGAATTACATGGCTTAGGGACTGAGAGGGGAAGACTTGACCATGTACATGGCTTAGGGACTGAGAGGGGAAGAATTCCTGACCATGTACATGGCTTAGGGACTGAGAGGGGAAGAATTCCTGACCATGTACATGGCTTAGGGACTGAGGGGAAGACTTCCTGACCATGTACATGGCTTAGGGACTGAGAGGGGAAGACTTCCTGACCATGTACATGGCTTAGGGACTGAGAGGGGAAGACTTCCTGACCATGTACATGGCTTAGGGACTGAGAGAGGAAGACTTCCTGACCATGTACATGGCTTAGGGACTGAGAGGGGAAGACTTCCTGACCATGTACATGGCTTAGGGACTGAGAGGGAAGACTTCCTGACCATGTACATGGCTTAGGGACTGAGAGGGGAAGACTTCCTGACCATGTACATGGCTTAGGGACTGAGGGGAAGACTTCCTGACCATGACCATGTATGTACATGGCTTTGGGGCTGAGAGGGGAAGACTTCCTGACCATGTACATGGCTTAGGGACTGAGAGGGGAAGACTTCCTGACCATGTACATGGCTTAGGGACTGAGAGGGGAAGACTTCCTGACCATGTACATGGCTTAGGGACTGAGAGGGGAAGACTTCCTGACCATGTACATGGCTTAGGGACTGAGAGGGGAAGACTTCCTGACCATGTACATGGCTTAGGGACTGAGAGGGGAAGACTTCCTGACCATGTACATGGCTTAGGGACTGAGAGGGGAAGACTTCCTGACCATGTACATGGCTTAGGGACTGAGAGGGGAAGACTTCCTGACCATGTACATGGCTTAGGGACTGAGAGGGGAAGACTTCCTGACCATGTACATGGCTTAGGGACTGAGAGAGGGAAGACTTCCTGACCATGTACATGGCTTAGGGACTGAGAGGGGAAGACTTCCTGACCATGTACATGGCTTAGGGACTGAGACTTCCTGGGAAGAATTGACCATGTACATGGCTTAGGGACTGACCATGTACATGGCTTAGGGACTGAGAGGGGAAGACTTCCTGACCATGTACATGGCTTAGGGACTGAGAGGGGAAGACTTCCTGACCATGTACATGGCTTAGGGGCTGAGAGGGGGAAGACTTCCTGACCATGTACATGGCTTAGGGACTGAGAGGGGAAGACTTCCTGACCATGTACATGGCTTAGGGACTGAGAGGGGAAGACTTCCTGACCATGTACATGGCTTAGGGACTGAGAGGGGAAGACTTCCTGACCATGCACATGGCTTAGGGACTGAGAGGGGAAGACTTCCTGACCATGTACATGGCTTAGGGACTGAGAGGGGAAGACTTCCTGACCATGTACATGGCTTTGGGGCTGTGAGAAGAGAGGATAGTAAAACAGAAGCTGAGAGAGACTGTTGGGCTTGATGGACCGCAGGTGGGAGAAGGAAGTTTAGAGAGCAGAGCCTTGGCCCAGGGAACTAACAGTGGCTCTCCAGGGATTGGGAACAACCTCTGCCCAGTCCTAGAGGCTGTCCCAAATATAGTACTACTTTTTACCAGGGCCCTGTTCAGAAGAAGTGCATTATATAGGCAATAGGGTGCCATTTGGCTGCATCCTCTCCCAACAGACCAGGAAGTCACAGTACGCTACTTTATGTCCACTTCAACAACTGGGAACTCCCCAAACTCTTCCCATCCATTCAAGACTCCTTCCATGAGGATTATTGACATAAAGAGGCCAGCTCCCAGCCAAGGATGAGTATGGGTCAATGAAGTTTTAAGAACCCACTGTTCATTACCAGACTGACTGGTGCTGCTGTCCGCCTGCCTGTGCTGCCATGGGTTCAAGACTGACTGTTTTGAGCTTGGCTTGCTGCTCTATCTGACCTAACCGGGTTCAGCTTGGTAATGGTATCTCTGGCCGCAGCCAGCCTGCAGTCTGTCTAACCACGGTGACTCTGCCTGGGCCTGTGGTCTAGCGGTGTCTACAGAGATCCAGAGCAGACCCAGATTCAAATACTATAAAACAATCTTGCAAATACTTTTGAGTGTTTGCTTTAGCCTGTGACAGATGGGTGGGGTTTGCACTTTTGGGACTATTCTATTGGTTCAATATGTACCAGGAAGCACAGTCAAACCCTGCGATAGTATTATGAATATTTTGAATAGTATCTGAACTGAGGTGTGGTCTCCAGTGCTCCAGAGCTGCAGTAAAGGCCAGGCTTGGTTAGAGTCCAGGCATACGGTATGGTTGTTATGCTCTCTCAGCAGGGTGGCTGGATGGAGGGGTGAAATCACTTACAGGCCCGGCTTCCCATTACTCTCTCCTGTTAACCATTTCACAGGGATGCCCTCTCCTTGCATTGTCTCATCTATTCCTTGGTGAACTCTGGCCCAATCCCAAATCGACTCTTGCTCGTACTCCATATGCACAGAAAAGATTTTACGCAATATGGACAAAAATATGCTCAGGTTTGGATTCTGTGGTTAATTTTATATGAGCCGGTAACTCATCAGTGTGTTAGTAGAGCTCCCCGTAGTGGCACATCAGCTCTGTGAGTTGAAGACTTGTTAGTTAAACATGAGATGAAATCCATGCAAGCTGTGCTTGGAATAAGTACATGGATCACTGGAAGTAATTTGTATTCCACCCTAAAGCACAACAGCGATTGTGTGTGTAAGCTGTCCCCAGGGCTGAGTGTGTGTGTGTGTGTGTGTGTGTGTGTGTGTGTGTGGGGGGGGGGGGGCTGCTTCTGTGTGTTATACAGTAGGAATCCTTGGGCGGTATGTGGTTGTGTGTTAGTTCTCCCCTGGATATGGGATGTTTGCCTGAGTGGAATTGCGTGTGCGTGTATATAAGGGTTGGACAGTAACCAGATGTTCATACTGTTTCTATATCATACCGGGGTGTACAGTATTACCGCTGTAACCAACAAGTTTGATCTTGACATCTAGCCACTTAGCAAACCAAATGCATGACTGGAGCCCTGACCTGAATATGATTTATTTTAGATTTCTTATAGTTATACTTAACTTATTGTTATAAGCATGGGTATTTTGAAATACCTTGGTATACAGTATAAACGGTATATTGCCCAAGCTTAGTGTTTGTGTGTGTGTTAGTTCTCCACTGGGTAGTGAAGCTGAGTATCTTCCCAAGGGAATGGAGTTCTCCCACCCTACAGACACACACACCCACTCTATCCATCAGTGCTGATGGTTGGACCCGTGTGGCAGATCAAAGCTGTGTGTCATGCATTGTGAGCTGAGCAACATCTGGGCCACCTGAAGGTTCCTAACCAACCCCCATCTGCCTGTCCTGTGTGTGAGTGTGAGTGTGAGTGTGAGTGTGAGTGTGTGTGTGAGTGTGTGTGTGTGTGTGTGTGTGTGTGTGTGTCTACATGTGCAGTACCAGTCAAAAGTTTGGACACACCTACTCATTCAAAGGCTTTTTCTTTATTTTTTACTATTTTCTACATTGTAGAATAATAGTGAAGACATCAACACTATGAAATAACACATATGGAATCATGTAGTAACCAAAAAAGTGTTAAAACAATTTTTTATTTATTTTTATATATATATTTGAGATTATTCAAAGGAGCCACCCTTTGTCTTGATGGCAGCTTTGCACACTCTTGTGCTGAGCACATGTTGGCTTCTGTCCCGTTAAAAAAACAAATGATAGTTAAATAAGCACAAACCACATGGGGTGGCATATTGCTGCAGAATGCTGTGGTAGCCATGCTGGTTAAGTGTGCCTTCAATTCTAAATAAATCGCAGACAGTGTCACTGGCAAAGCACCATCACACCTCCTCCTCCATGCTTCACGGTGGGAACCACACATGCGCAGATGATCCGTTCACCTACTCCGCGTCTCACAAAGACACAGCAGTTATAACCAAAAATCTCAAATTTGGACTCATCAGACTAAAGGACAGATGTCCACTGGTCTAATGTCCATTGGGTTGTGTGTCTTTGCCCAAGCAAGTCTCTTCTTCTTCTACTTCTTCTTCTACTTCGTATTATTGGTGTCTATTAGTAGTGGTTTCTTTGCAGCAATTTGACCATGAGGGCCTGATTCATTCAGTCTCCTCTGAACAGTTGATGTTGAGATGTGTCTGTTACTTGAACTCTGTGAAGCATTTATTTGGGCTGCAATTTCTGAGGCTGGTAACTCTAATGAACTGATCCTCTGCAGCAGAGGTAACTCTGGGTATTCCATTCCTGTGGTGGTCCTCATGAGAGCCAGGTACAACCCTAAATCTGTAAACATGGGCACCCTCATAGACATTATCTTGACCAACTTGCCCTCCAAATACACCTCTGCTGTTTTCAATCAGGATCTCAGCGATCACTGTCTCATTGCCTGTATCCGCTACGGGTCCGCGGTCAAACGACCACCCCTCATCACTGTCAAACACTTCTGCGAGCAGGCCTTTCTAATCGATCCTGGAAGGATATTGACCTCATTCCGTCAGTCGAGGATGCCTGGTCATTCTTTAAAAATAATTTCCTCACCATCTTAGATAAGCATGCCCCGTTCAAAAAAAAGCAGAACTAAGAACAGATATAGTGCTTCGTTCACTCCAGACCTGACTGCCCTTGACCAGCACAAAAACATCCTGTGGCAGACTGCAATAGCATTGAATAGTCCCCGTGATATGCAACTGTTCAGGGAGGTCAGGAACCAATACACGCAGTCAGTCAGGAAAGAAAAGGCTAGCTTTTTCAAGCAGAAATTCGCCTCCTGTAGCTCTATCTCCAAAACATTTTGGGACACTGTAAAGTCCAGGGAGAACAAGAGCACCTCCTCCCAGCTGCCCACTGCACTGAGGCTAGGTAACACTGTCACCACTGATAAATCCCTGATAATCGAACATTTCGATAAGCATTTCTCAATGGCTGGACATGCCTTCTTCCTGGCTACTCCAACCCCTGCCAACAGCTCTGCTCTCCCCGCAGCTACTCGCCCAAGCCTCCCCAGCTTCTCCTTCACCCAAATCCAGACAGCAGATGTTCTGAAAGAGCTGCAAAACCTGGACCCGTACAAATCAGCTGGGAAAGACAATCTGCACCCTCTCTTTCTAAAACTATCCGCCGCCATTGTTGCAACCCCTATTACCAGCCTGCTCTTTCGTATTGTCCGAGATCCCTAAAGATTGGAAAGCTGCCGCGGTCATCCCCCTCTTCAAAGGGAATGACACCCTAGACCCAAACTGTTACAGACCTATATCCATCTTGCCTATCTAAAGTCTTCGAAAGCCAAGTTAATAAACGGATCACTGACCATTTCGAATCCCACCGTACCTTCTCACCTGTGCAATCCGGTTTCCGAGCCGGTCACGGGTGCACCTCAGTCACGCTCAAGGTACTAAACGATATCATAACCGCCATCGATAAAAGACAGTATTGTGCAGCCATCTTCATCGACCTGGCCAAGGCTTTCGACTCTGTGAATCACGTATTTTTATCGGCAGTCTCAATAGCCTTGGTTTTTCTAGTGACTGCCTCGCCTGGTTCCCCAACTACTTTGCAGACAGAGTTCAGTGTGTCAAATCGGAGGGCATGTTGTCCGGACCTCTGGCAGTCTCTTTGGGGGTACCACAGGGTTAAATTCTTTTCTCTAATTCTATCAATGGTGTCGCTCTTGCTGCTGGCGATTCCCTGATCCACCTCTATGCAGACGACACCATTCTGTATACTTCTGGCCCTTCCTTGGACACTGTGATAACTAACCTCCAAACGAGCTTCAATGCCATACAACAATCCTTCCGTGGCCTCCAACTGCCCTTAAACGCTAGTAAAACCAAATGCATGCTTTTCAACCGTTCGCTGCCCGCACCCGCCCCCCCCAACTAGCATCACAACCCTGGACGGTTCCGACCTAGAATATGTGGACAACTATAAATACCTAGGTGTCTGGCTAGACTGTAAACTTTACTTCCAGACTCCTATTAAACATCTCTAATCCAAAATCAAATCTAGAATCGGCTTTCTATTTCGCAACAAAACATCCTTCACTCATGCTGCCAAACTTACCCCAGTAAAACTGACTATCCTACCGATCCTCAACTTCGGCGATGTCATCTACAAAATAGATTCCAATACTCTACTCAGCAATCTGGATGCAGTCTATCACAGTGCCATCCGTTTTGTTACCAAAGCCCCTTATACCACCCACCACTGCGACCTGTATGCTCTAGTCGGCTGGCCCTCGCTACATATTCGTCGCCAGACCCACTGGCTCCAGGTTATCAATAAGTCTATGCTAGGTAAAGCTCCGCCTTATCTCAGTTCACTGGTCACGATAACAACATCCACCTGTAGCACATGTTCCAGCAGGTACAGTGGGGAGAACAAGTATTTAATACACTACCGATTTTGCAGGTTTTCCCACTTACAAAGCATGTAGAGGTCTGTAATTTTTATCATAGGTACACTTCAACTGTGAGAGACGGAATCTGAGACAAAAATCCAGAAAATCACATTGTATAATTTTTAAGTAATTAATTTGCATTTTATTGCATGACAAGTATTTGATCACCTACCAACCAGTAAGAATTCCGGCTCTCACAGACCTGTTAGTTTTTCTTTAAGAAGCCCTCCTGTTCTCCACTCATTACCTGTATTAACTGCACCTGTTTGAACTCATTACCTGTATAAAATACACCTGTCCGTACACTCAATCAAACAGACTCCAACCTTTCCACAATGGCCAAGACCAGGTAGCTGT
Organism: Oncorhynchus keta; assembly: GCF_023373465.1. Lineage (NCBI taxonomy): Eukaryota > Metazoa > Chordata > Actinopteri > Salmoniformes > Salmonidae > Oncorhynchus > Oncorhynchus keta. Next base: position 16,903,451 of record NC_068431.1, read on the forward strand.
GTAAGGACATCAGGGATAAAATTGTAGACCTGCACAAGGCTGGGATGGGCTACAGGACAATAGGCAAGCAGCTTGGTGAGAAGTCAACAACTGTTGGCGCAATTATTAGAAAATGGATGAAGTTCAAGATGATGGTCAATCACCCTCGGTCTGGGCTCCATGCAAGATCTCACCTCGTGTGGCATCAATGATCATGAGGAAGGTGAGGGATCAGCCCAGAACTACATGGCAGGACCTGGTCAATGACCTGAAGAGAGCTGGGACCACAGTCTCAAAGAAAACCATTAGTAACACACTACGCCGTCATGGATTAAAATCCTGCAGCGCACGCAAGGTCCCTCTGCTCAAGCCAGCGCATGTCCAGGCCTGTCTGAAGTTTGCCAATGACCATCTGGATGATCCAGAGGAGGAATGGGAGAAGGTAATGCGGTCTGATGAGACAAAAATATAGCTTTTTGGTCTAAACTCCACTCGCCGTGTTTGGAGGAAGAAGGATGAGTACAACCCCAAGAACACCATCCCAACCGTGAAGCATGGATTTCTGCAAAGGGACAGGACAACTTCACCGTTTTGAGGGGAGGATGGATGGGGCCATGTATCGCCAGATCTTGGCCAACAACTTCCTTCCCTCAGTAAGAGCATTGAAGATGGGTCGTGGCTGGGTCTTCCAGCATGACAACGACCCAAAACACAAAGCCAGGGCAACTAAGGAGTGGCTCCGTAAGAAGCATCTCAAGGTCCTGGAGTGGCCTAGCCAGTCTCCAGACCTGAACCCAATAGAAAATCTTTGGAGGGAGCTGAAAGTCCGTACAGCCCCAAAACCTGAAGGTCTGTATGGAAGAGTGGGCCAAAATCTCTGCTGCAGTGTGTGCAAACCTGGTCAAGAACTACAGGAAACGTATGATCTCTGTCATTGCAAACAAAGGTTTCTGTATCAAATATTAAGTTCTGCTTTTCTGATGTATCAAATACTTATGTCATGCAATAAAATGCTAATTAATTACTTAAAAATCATACAATGTGATTTTCTAGATTTTTTTTTATTCACAGTTGAAGTTTACCTATGATAAAAATTACAGACCTCTACATGCTTTGTAAGTAGGACAACCTGCAAAATCGGCAGTGTATCAAATACTTGTTCTCCCCACTGTATATCTCACTGATCCTCCCCAAAGCCAACACCTCATTTGGCCGCCTTTCCTTACAGTTCTCTGCTGCCAGTGACTGGAACGAATTGCAAAAATGGCTGAAGTTGGAGACTTTTTTTCCCCCTCACCAAATTTAAACATCAACTATCTGAGCAGCTAACCAATCGCTGCAGCTGTACATGGTCCATCTGTAAATAGCCCACCCAATCTACCTACCTCATCCCCATACTGCTTTTATTTTATTAACTTTTCTGCTCTTTTGCACACCAGTATCTCTACTTGCACATCATCATCTGCTCATGTATCACTCCAGTGTTAATCTGCTAAATTGTAACTATTCGCTCCAATGGCCTATTTATTGCCTACCTCCTCATGCCTTTTGCACACACTGTATATAGACTTTCTTTTTTCTACTGTGTCATTGATTTGTTCATTGTGTTATTAGCTTGTTTATTGTTTACTCCATGTGTAACTCTGTGTTGTTGTCTGTGTCACACTGCCTTGCTTTATCTTGGCCGCAGTTGCAAATGAGAACTTGTTCTCAACGAGCCTACCTGGTTAAATAAATGTTTTAAAAAATAAATGTATTACCCCTTTTCCTCAATTTCGTCGTATCCAATTGGTAGTTGTCTCATCGCTGTGACTCCCATTCGGACTCGGGGGAGGCTAAGGTCGAGAGCCGTGCGTCCTCTGAAACACAACCCAACCAATCCGCGCTGCTTCTTGACACAATGCACACTTAACCCGGAAGCCAGCCACACCAATGTGTCAGAGGAAACACTGTACACCTGGTGACTGTGTCAGTGTGCACTGCGCCCAGCCCGCCACTGGAGTTGTTTGTGCGCAATGGGACAAGGACATCCCTGCCTGTCAAATACTCCTCTAACCCGGACAACTTTGGGCCAATTGTGCACCCCATGGATCTCCCGGTCGCGGCCCGCTCTGACAGAGCCTGGACTCGAACCCAAAATCTCTAGTGGCACGGCGATGCAGTGCAGCAGACCACTGCGCCATTCGGGAGGCCCTAGAGCCAGTTTCATCATAGCTCTTTATGGTTATTGACATTTTTTACAATGCAGAAAATGATGGACTGTCGTTTCTCTTTTCTTATTTGAGCCGTTCTTGCCATAATATGGACTTGGTATTTTACCAAATAGGGCTATCTTCTGTATACCAACCCTACCTTGTCACAACACAACTGATTGGCTCAAATGCATTAAGAAGGATTTGAAATTCCACATATGAACTTTTAACAAGGCACATCTGTTAATCGAAATGCATTCTAGGTGACTACACCATGAAACTGATTGAGAGAATTCCAAGAGTGTGCAAAGCTTTCATCAATCTATATAAAATATATTTTGATTTGTTTAATGCTTTTTTGCTTACAACATCAAATCCAATTTTATTTTGTCACATACATATGGTTAGCAGATGTTATTTTGAGTGTAGTGAAATGCTTGTGCTTCTAGTAACGAACAGTGTAGCAGTATCAACAAACAATCTAACAACTACCTAATACACACATCTAAGTAAAGGAAAGGATATATATATATATACATATACACACACATATATCATATATATCATATATATATATATATATATATATATATCTATATCTATATCTATATCTATATCTATATCTCTATATATATATCTATCTATATCTATCTATCTATATCTATATCTATATCTCTATATATATATATATATATCTATCTATATATCTATATCTATATCTCTATATATATATATATATATATCTATCTATATCTATATATATATATATCCATTCCTTTACTTGTGTGTAAGTATATACATATATGGGCCATGACCGAGCGGCATAGACGAGATGCAATAGATGGTATAAAATACAGTATGTATCTGAGATGAGTAGTGCAAAATATGCAAACATTATTATTAAAGTGGCTTTAATAAAGTGACTAGTGATCCATTTGTTAGAGTGGCCAATGATTTCAAGTATGTATGTAGGCAGCAGTTTCTCTGTGTTAGTGATGGCTGTTTAACAGTCTTATGGCCTTGAGATGAAGCTATTGTTCAGTCTCTCGGTCCCTTGAATGAGTAGGTGTGTCCAAACTTTTGACTGGTACTGTATCACATTTTGTGTACCCTGCCACCTCACCCATGAAGAGTGCTTTAGGAGGGAAGCTCTAGTTGATCATCTCACGTGAAACACCAGGCAGCCCTGCTCCTATCACTTCCCCTGCTGCCCTGTGGTGCACATGTCTCTGTGGTTTGGTGAGGGAGGGAGCCCTCCTTGGATAGCTGTGGCCACTCAGGACTTTGCAGGTGGCAGCAGGGCCCTCAAAGGATGCATCCCAAATGGCAAGCTATTTTCTAGTGGTCAAAAGTAGTACACAAAAAGGGGATAGGTTACATTTGGGAAAGGACCTCTGCTGTGTTCCGCCTGGGTGAGTGACTCAACCTCACTCACTCATCAGGGACCAGGCCTGTAGATCCCCTCTCACTCACGTGCTCTCTCTTACTTCACTTCCTCATCATGCTAAACACAGCTGGCAATGGGAAGCCATTCTCTTTTAATGACCTCATCGGGGACGCCGAAGCACCCTGGCTAGTCACTTAAGCCTTCCCGCTTTAAGGAGTGTAAACATGGTTTACTTGGGTTGTGTTACCCAGCGGACTTCAATCTCTCGCCCCAAAAACTATCACGCACTGCTCTCCAGTCTTTCGATCAGCCTTTCCTCCTCCTCCCTTTTTCCTCTATTCCTCCATCCTTCATTTTCCACTCCTCTTCCACTTGAGGTTTGGTGTTTTTTTTAAATTGATTTTTAATTATATTTTTTAAGTTGGCGTAGTCATGTTTTTTCTTCTTCTTCCTCCGCCCGCCTGCCTCTCGCTGTGTTTTCAGAGAGTGGGATGACAGAGAAGGCATGAGGGAGTGGGTAAATAAACACCTTTACTCTCAGAGAAATGAGGCGAAGAAGTGGAGTGGCATGACTGCACCACAGACCAGACTAAATGAGTGCCACACAGGACCCAGCCAGTCCAGACCAGACTAAATGAGTGCCACACAGGACCCAGCCAGTCCAGACCAGACTAAATGAGTGCCACACAGGACCCAGCCAGTCCAGACCAGACTAAATGAGGGCAACAAAGGACCCAGCCAGTCCAGACCAGACTAAATGAGTGCCACACAGGACCCAGCCAGTCCAGACCAGACTAAATGTGCCACACATGACCCAGCCAGTCCAGACCAGACTAAATGAGTGCCAGACCAGACTAAATGACCCAGACCCAGTCCAGACCAGACTAAATGAGGGCAACAAAGTACCCAGCTAGTCCAGACCAGACTAAATGAGTGCCACACAGGACCCAGCCATTCCAGACCAGACTAAATGAGGGCAACAAAGTACCCAGCCAGTCCAGACCAGACTAAATGAGTGCCACACAGGACCCAGCCAGTCCAGACCAGACTAAATGAGTGCCACACAGGACCCAGCCAGTCCAGACCAGACTAAATGAGTGCCACACAGGACCCAGCCAGTCCAGACCAGACTAAATGAGTGCCACACAGGACCCAGCCAGTCCAGACCAGACTAAATGAGTGCCACACAGGACCCAGCCAGTCCAGACCAGACTAAATGAGTGCCACACAGGACCCAGCCAGACCAGACTAAATGAGGGCAACAAAGGACCCAGCCAGTCCAGACCAGACTAAATGAGTGCAACAAAGGACCCGGCAGCTTTCCTTGGGTTGTTGCATCTCTATAGACTGAAAGTGGCTTCATTTCCTCGTCCTTGTCTTTTCACCTGCATTGACTATTCAGCTTCATAAATTACTATTCTGAATTTTGACTTATCAGCTTCAATATTCAATGTAAACATCGGTCAAACAAAGTTATTCATGAGCTTTTCATGTGGGGTGGGCTGGCTGACTGGATGCTGGTGGGCTGGCTGCCTGGAAGTGTCTCAGACAGGGAGAGGAATGCAGAGGGCTGTGCCACAGCTGCATAGGAAGAGGGTAGGGTGTGCAGGAACCAAAAACGCATACCAAGCAACGCGATGACGCTGCATGTGGGTTAGATGTGTACATAGTGTGCCCCATTATTAGTGGGGTATTTAAAACGTCTGACTTTGACTGAACCCCAGGCAGCCCTTTAGACGAGAGGCTGATGGAGAAAGCAGAGAGGGGAGAGCGAGGGGGGCAGACCTGGGTTCAAATACTATTAGGAATCTTTCAAATACTTTGAGCGTTTACTCTAGCCTGCCTGGAGTACCACTTGGGCAGGGTTTGCAGTTTTGGGACTATTCTATTGGTCCATTTTAGCCAGGCAAGCTCAATCGAACACATATAGATATAGTATTTGAAATGATTTCAAATAGTATTTGAACCCAGGTCTGGAGAGGGGTTATGCTGCTACATTGTACTTTACTGTATCATTAGTCTGCTAAACTAAACAAACCAGTTGAATGGAGATCATTGATGAGGCATTTGGAAATGAGGTGGGTCAGATGACTCTGTTAGGTCTGTGGTTACCTGCTAGCCTGCTGCGCTGCTTCTGACCGCTGTCTGTCAGCTTTACACAGTCGAGAGGGGAAGTTGAGCATGGGACGGAGCACATTTTGTTTGTGTGTGTGTGATGGGTGTGTTTGTGATGGGTGTTTGTGTGTGTGTGTGATGGGTGTGTGTGTGTGTGTGATGGGTGTGTGTGTGTGTGATGGGTGTGTGTGTGATGGGTCTGTCTGTGTGTGTGTGTGTGTGGTGGGTGTGTGTGATGGGTGTGTGTGTGTGTGATGGGTGTGTGTGTGATGGGTGTGTGTGTGATGGGTGTGTGTGATGGGTGTGTGTGTGTGTGTGATGGTGTGTGTGTGATGGGTCTGTCTGTGTGTGTGTGTGATGGTGGGTGTGGGTGTGTGTGTGTGTGTGATGGGGGTGTGTGTGTGTGTGTGTGTGATGGGTGTGTGTGTGATGGGTCTGTCTGTGTGTGTCAAGATTTCTGTTGGCCGACTACAAAAACAAAAGCGGTAAGTAAACCGGTCTATAGGTTAATTGGCCTATTGGCGATGTCATTTACAAAATAGCCTCCCTACTCAACAAATTGGATGCAGTCTATCACAGTGCCATCTGTTTTGTCACCAAAGCCCCATATACTACCCACCATTGTGACCTGTACGGTCTCGTTGGTTGGCCCTCGCTTCAGACTCATCGCCAAACCCACTGGCTACAGGTTATCTACAAGTCTCTGCTAGGTAAAGCCCCGCCTTATCTTAGCTACTGGTCACCATAGCAGCACCCACTCGTAGCACGCGCTCCAGCAGGTATATCTCACTGGTCACCCCCAAGCTAATTCCTCCTTTGGTTGTCTTTCCTTCCAGTTGTCTGCTACCCATGACTGGAACAAATTGCAAAAATCGTTGAAGCTGGAGACTCACATCTCCCTCACTAGCTTTAAGCACCAGCTGTCAGAGCAGCTTACAGATCACTGCACCTGTACATAGCCCATCTATCTGCCTACCTCATCCCCATACTGGTATTTATTTATTTTGCTCCTTTGCACCCCAGTATCTCTACCTGCACATTCATCTTCTGCCGATCTACCATTCCAGTGTTTAATTGCTATATTGTAATTACTTTGCCACCATGGCCTATTTATTTCCTTAACTTACCTCATTTGCACTCACTGTATATAGACTTTTTGTTTTCTTTTGTTCTACTGTATTATTGACTGTATGTTTTGTTTATTCCATGTGTAACTCTGTGTTGTTGTATGTGTCGAAATGCTACTTGAACTTGTTCTCAACTAGGCTACCTGGTAAAATAAAGGTAAAATAAAATAAAACATGTTGTGGGGGTGCTTTGCCACAGGAGGGACTGGTGCACTTCACAAAATAGATGGCATCATTATGTAGGAAAAGTATGTGGATATATTGAAGCAACATGTCAAGACATCAGTTAAAGCTTGGTCACAAATGGTTCTTACAAATGGACAATGACCCCAAGCATACTTCCAAAGTTGTGAAAAATGGCTTAAGGACAACAATGTCAAGGTATTGGAGTGGCCATCACAAAGTCCTGATGTCAATCCTATAGAAAATGTGTGGGCAGAACTGAAAAGGCGTGTGCGAGCAAGGAGGCCTACAAACCTGACTCAGTTACACCAGCTCTGTCAGGAGGAATGGGCCAAAATTCACCCAACTTATTGTGGGAAGCTTGTGGAAGGCTACCCGAAACGTTTGACCCAAGTTAAACAGTTTAAAGGCAATGATACCAAATACTAATTGAGTGTATATAAACTTCTGACCCACTGGGAATGTGATGAAAGAAATACAAGTTGAAATAAATAATTTTCTCTACTATTATTCTGACATTTCACATTATTAAAATAAAGTGGTGATCCTAAATGACCTAAGACAGGAGTTTTTACTAGGATTAAATGTCAGGAATGATGAAAAACTGAATTTTTAAATGTATTTGGTTATGGTATATGTAAGCTTCCGACTTCAACTGTATGTGAGGCCACGCAGTCGTGGGTATAAAGGGAATACAGGAGGGGACTGATAATGCACCCTTGTAACGCATCCTTGTAAGGTCAGTGTCAAGGAGGTAATGTTGCCTACCTCGCCCGTCAGGAAGTCCAGGACCCATTTGCCTAGGGAGGAGTTCAGACCCATGGCCGAGATCTTTGTAATGAGCTTATTGTGGCATTGTGGTATTGAATGCCGAGCTGTAGCATCCTCACATATGGATTCCATTTGTCCAGGTGGGTCAGAGCAATGTCCAATGCAATGGCAATTGCGTTGTCCATTGGTCTGTCAGGGCAGTAGGCGAATTGGAGAGGGTTGAGTGTGTCGGAGAGGGAGGAGGGGATATGGTCTTTGACTAGCCTCTCGAAGCACTTCATGATGACTGAAGTGAATGCTACTTTCCCTTTCTTGGACACAGGGATGATAGTGGACATCTTGAAGTAGGATGGTATAGAGACCTGAGCTAGGGATAGATTGAGGTCTGCACATGCTCTGAAGGTACACCTAGAGATGCCATCTGGGCAGGCAGCCTTGTGAGGTTTGACACATTTGAATAACTTACATGCGTCCTCAGTGGAGACTGAGAGTGTAGCCCACGTTGTCATCTGGGGGCTCCTCGGCAGCTCAGGCCTCATTGTGCTCGAATCTTGAGAAAAAAGGTGTTTCGCTCGTCCGGTAGTTTGGCTTTGGTGACCGTGATGTGGCTGGCTGTTTTTAATCCATGATCATACGTCTTGTGTCTGACAGTGCTGCATTGCTCCTTCACTTTGTCTCTGTATGGGTATCGCCATCTTGATCGGTCTGCATAAGTGATATCTGTACTGTTTTACCAAACTATTGTCCCGGTCACCTTGCCCTGTTCATAAGCAGCGTCTCTCTCTTTCAGTTTTCCTACACGGCTGCTATCAATACACGTTTCTTGATTTGGGTACGTTTTAAAAGATAATATCGGTCTCAAGTCATCTATGCATTTTTGGATGAATGCGGTGACTGAGTCGGCGTATTCATTGACGTTATATCCAGAGGCGACTGCGGAACATATTCCAGTCCACGTGATCGTGTAGCAGTGGTCAAGAGTAGAATTTCCGCAAGTTAGACAGTCGATGTGTTGGTAATAATTTGGGAGCACGATTCTCAACAGTAAACGCTGCCTCCGGGAATGCAGTATCCAGTTTGTTTACGATACAATGAAGATCTTTGAGAGCCTTTTTAATGTCTGCTTGGGGTGGGAGGAACACAGCCATGTGTATAATCCCTGTGAACTCTCTCGGAAGGGGAAAAATACTACATTTTATGACCATGTATTCCATGTCGGCGGAGCAGAAACTCGCAAGTTCCTGTACGTTTCCCCCATTTCACCATGTGTTGTTGGTCATAAAGCAGAGCCCCACCATTGTTCTTGCCAGAGAGAGCACGCTTCTTATCCACTCGAAAAACTATAACCTGTTGGTTGTATATAATCCGTCTGGATGTTGGAGGAAAGCGAAGTTTCAGATAATAAGTTGGGGGATCTAATGTCCATCAGGAAGGACATCACTTCCATCAGGAAGGATATCTTCACTCTTGAGTTCGTCAAGTTTGTTCAGTAATGATTGAACATCGGTGAGTAGTATGCTCGGTAATGGAGGACGGGTTGCCCGGTGTCTTAATCTCAGTAAGACCCGCCATGTCTGCGTCTCCATCGGCGTCTTCGCTTCCTACTCTCGCCGAGGACTCCCAAGCAGCTCGATGTCTTGCCAAAGAAGCTAGTAATTTGTTCTGCTGTCTCAGGGAATTCGGTGAGGTCGGGTGGATGGTGAGTACCCAGTGATTCGTATACCAAAAGTTCTACCCGGGTGTGTGTAGTAATGCACGAAAAACAAGTTGATTTTGACATTTTTCGAAAATAAATAAATAAACCTGCAATGTTTTATTGGAGCTCGAGGCAAGGCACCCTCTGTTGGCGTTTTGAAAACATGTCTTACTATGCTTCAAAGTAGCCGATATAGGCATAATCCGACCATGGAAACGTGGATGCAATTATCTTTGTAAGATTTCATAGGCGGCGCACTTTTCAAGTTTGGGGAAGGTTAAAATGTTATCCTACCATAACTACCATTCTGCGTGCCATTTTCGTGGAACAGTTTAATTTAAATAACAGTGTGTTCGTTTCTTAAAATCATTGTCACTTGGTTAATCATGAAAATCTGAATAAAAATGATAAAATCTTAAACATAAAAGTCAACTAATGTGAGATCATCAGCCTCTGCCATATGGCCATATTGATACGCTGAGATCCAATGGCTGCTCTAGAAATTATTGAATGAAACTCATAGCCTATCGGCCAGTTCAGCAGTAGACCAATAACTTCCATTGCTCTTCCACACCAAGGATTGGTGATTATCAAGGGGGAGATTGTGGGAAAGATTTTTCAAATAGCTTACTGTGAGGAACTATAGTATTACTATATCATTCGCAATGGAAGTTAAAAAAATATATAAAAAAAACGCTCCTACATTTCCGCTCAGCAGGCTAGGTACTTCTATGCATGCTCAGGTGCGCTCGCTACCGCAACATAATTAGGACAGAGAAACCAGACACATTCTCATTGCTCACATGGAGCACATTCAAACAAAAGACAGTAAACATGTTCAAATCTCTTAAATTATGGTTAAGAAATAAACACAAACTTGTTTCTAACAGCAGGTTGTGAACATTACAAACAACGTTTCCACTCAATAAGAATGGTGAAGAACTGTAATTATTACATGTATTAGTAGAAATTATTGTAACCAAATGATGGGATTTTTACGACTGGTGACATATTTGTTTTAATCAAAGGGCAAACAATTAACACAATGAAACGATAAATGTGCAAGCATTGGCGGGAGACGGCTGAGCCATTCTGGAGAGAGACTTGCCTATATCTTCGTCACACACCCATCCCCTTCTGAGCCATTCTGGAGAGAGACTTGCCTATATCTTCGTCACACACCCATCCCCTTCTTGTCTCAACATTTTACATTTCTAAAGACATTATCTTCACACATTTTTTTATACTTTTCACTGAGACCCACAACTCAATAATCAGCTAGGTCTATTGCCATGTGCGCTGCCCCAATTGCTGGCTTCCCAAATAGGCACAGGACTACGAGCGAGTGATAGGTAGAGTAATTATATAATTTGGGTAAATGTATTTCCATTTACTTCCCCATTAGACCCACCACTATGCCATTTCTTTCCTGTTCTATTGGTTTTCAAATCAACTTTATTTTGTTGTTCAGAAACCAAAGGTACAATCCTAGTCATATTAGCAACTTATCCTAGTGGTTGCATCAAGTTTCTAACAGAGATTTTCATCTCTGTCACATATGGAACCACTATCAGGTGTGCTGTTTAGAATGGTGTTTTCCCACGATTTGCATGTTGGCAAATGTTTGAAATGAATGTTTTATTGGCTGCTTCATTACATGAGTTGCATGTTCTGTTCTGTCCATTACCATAATCTAAATGTCATTTCTGTTATTCTGAGAACCATGTGTGGACACCCTAATGGGTTATGCACCCAATACATATAGGTCCGGTAAATTTCTCAAATGGCCGGTAAATTAAAATCTTCCCGTGCGTGCGTGTGCATGTGTGTGTATGAGAAACCCTGGGGTTATACTGTTGCTGAGTAGTGTTATCTGTGTGTGTTAAAATGTAGGTCATGACTGTGGGCTGTGTGAGCTAGCGTCTCCTCAGGGCTTTTACCAGTTGTTAAAGTGTTCACAATGAAGCAATTAAGGAGAACAGCTTATTGCAGATCGTTAGATATTCTGTCCCATAAACTTCTAGCAAGCAACCCCCCCCCATATTAAGTGCTCCCTGTTAGTTAATATTTATGATTGTCGTGTTTTTTTCTGGCACCTACTGAGAAATATCTGTTTTGGGTTTCCGTTTTACAGTTTTTTTCAGGTTTTCGCTCTCAATCACTACAAATAAATTCATAGAAAAACAACTAAGTGTACGTTCTATGTCCACAACAATGCTTAAACCACATCAGGAGACCACTTTTGAGGTCTGGGATTTTTAAATTTATATTATTGGGTGTAGTTTCCCTTTAATTCCAGTTCTCACCCAGCTGGGATTTTTAAATTTATATTATTGGGTGTAGTTCCCCTTTAATTCCAGTTCTCACCCAGCTGGGATTTTTAAATGTATATTACTGGGTGTAGTTCCCCTTTAATTCCAGTTCTCACCCAGCTGGGATTTTTTAATTTATATTACTGGGTGTAGTTCCCCTTTAATTCCAGTTCTCACCCAGCTGGGATTTTTTTATTTATATTACTGGGTGTAGTTCCCCTTTAATTCCAGTTCTCACCCAGCTGGGATTTTTTTATTTATATTATTGGGTGTAGTTGCCCTGTAATTCCAGTTCTCACCCAGCTGGGATTTTTAAAATGTATATTACTGGGTGTAGTTCCCCTTTAATTCCAGTTCTCACCCAGCTGGGATTTTTAAAATGTATATTACTGGGTGTAGTTCCCCTTTAATTCCAGTTCTCACCCAGCTGGGATTTTTAAAATGTATATTACTGGGTGTAGTTCCCCTTTAATTCCAGTTCTCACCCAGCTGGGATTTTTTAAATTTATATTACTGGGTGTAGTTCCCCTTTCATTCCAGTTCTCACCCAGCTGGGATTTTATTATTTATATTATTGGGTGTAGTTCCCCTGTAATTCCAGTTCTCACCCAGCTGGGATTTTATTATTTATATTACTGGGTGTAGTTCCCCTTTAATAATTCCAGTTCTCACCCAGCAAGAGGATGTTGTTTAGCAGTGTTTTTGTAGCGCACGTGATGGTAAGAGTTTGCGAAACAAATACCCACTGGATTGATGAAAATAATCATGATATCATTCTGACAGGTAGGCACAGAGCCTGGGGAATTTCTGCAATAATTTCCCAAAGTTTGTAGTTAACATTTAATTGAGAATTTTTTTGGGAAAGCCTTTCCATCTACCAGAAGACTGTTTTCATTGTATAGCATCATGGCTAACGGCTACACAAAGTAGTATACGCGTGCACCGCACACACACAGAGACCACGTTACCTCTTCAGAAAGTTACAGCAAATACGAATCACTGATGCGTTCTGTTCATGTCTTATGATAAACTTGGGCAAATTAATGTTCAGAACATTTAGTTGATTCCCGAGTATGCTCACTACATTTTTCAATATTGTTGAATTCCTTTTCAATGTCTGGATCCCGTGATTCCATCCGGGTTGTCATAAGTGATGGTAGTCAATATAGTAGTCTCACCACACTATAGTAGTCTCACCACACTATAGTAGTCTCACCACACTATAGTAGTCTCACCACACTATAGTAGTCTCACCACACTATAGTAGTCTCACCACACTATAGTAGTCTCACCACACTATAGTAGTCTCACCACACTATAGTAGTCTCACCACACTATAGTAGTCTCACCACACTATAGTAGTCTCACCACACTATAGTAGTCTCACCACACTATAGTAGTCTCACCACACTAAGCCATGTAGGCTAGCTAGCTGTCTTGTTTTTATGTATTTTTATTTATATGTATATATATTTTTACACTACATTGTTATTGATTTACTGCATTGTTGGTTTAGAGCTTGCAAGAAACATTTCACTGTATTGCATGTGACATTACAAGTTTAAACGTGTAAGCTAGCTTAAATACTAAATCAAATGTATTGGTCACATACACATGGTTATCAGATGTTAATGCGAGTGTAGTGAAATACTTGTGCTTCTAGTTCCAACAGTGCAGTAATATCTAACAAATAATATAACTACAACAGCCCCAAAACATCACTGCTCTAGAGGAGATCTACATGGAGGAATGGGCCAAAATACCAGCAACAGTGTGTGAAAACCTTGTGAAGACTTACAGAAAACGTTTGACCTCTGTCATTGCCAACAAAGGGTATATAACAAAGTATTGTTATATCCACCATAATTTGCAAATAAATGCATTAAAAATCCTACAATGTGATTTTCTGGATTTTTTTCTTCTAATTTTGTCTGTCATAGTTGAAGTGTACCTATGATGAAAATTACAGGCCTCATCTTTTTAAGTGGGAGAACTTGCACAATTGGTGGCTGACTCAATACTTTTTTGCCCCACTACCTAATGCACACACATCTAACAAGTATTCTAACAATTCTCCAATAACTTCCGAATACACACATCTAACAAGTATTCTAACAATTCTCCAATAACTTCCGAATACACACATCTAACAAGTATTCTAACAATTCTCCAATAACTTCTGAATACACACATCTAACAAGTATTCTAACAATTCTCCAATAACTTCCGAATACACACATCTAACAAGTATTCTAACAATTCTCCAATAACTTCTGAATACACACACATCTAAAGGGGTGAATGAGAATATGTACATATAAATATGTGGATGAGCGATGGCCGAGCGGCATAGGCAAGGTGCATTAGATGCTATAAAATACAGTATATACATGGGATATGAGTAATGTAAGATATGTAAACATTATTAAAGTGGCATTGTTTAAAGTGATTCGTGATCAATTTATTAAAGTGGCCAGTGATGAGTCTCTATGTAGGCAGCAGCTTCTCTGAGTTAGTGATTGCTGTTTAGCAGTCTGATGGCCTTGAGATAGAAACTGTTTCTCAGTCCCAGCTTTGATGCACCTGTACAGACTTCGCCTTCTAGATGATAGCGGGGTGAACAGGCAGTGGCTCGGATGGTTTTTGTCCTTGATGATCTTTTTGGCCTTCCTGTGACATCGGGTGCTGTTGGTGTCATGGAGGGCAGGTAGTTTGACCCCGGTGATGCGTTGTGCAGACCGCACCACCCTCTGTAGAGCCTTGCTGTTGAGGGCGGTGCAGTTGCCGTACCAGGCTGTGATACAGCCCGAAAGGATGCTCTCGATTGTGCATCTGTAAAAGCTTGTCAAGGTTTTGGGTGACAAGCCAAAAAAATTCTTCAGCCTCCTGAGGTTGAAGAGGCGCTGTTATGCCTTCTTCACCACCTTTCTGTGTGGGTGGACCATTTCAGTTTGCCTGTGATGTGTATGCCCAGGAACTCCAAACTTTTCACCAAATTGTGGGCACTCCAGCAGTGTCCACAATTTTCAAGTCACAGCTGGGAGGTGCAAATATTGCTTCGGATGAGCAGTCTTTTGATGTACTCCTCCTCTTCTTCTGTGGGATTTTGTCGTTGATGTCCTCTTCTCATACTTTGCTTACTTGATATCTAGCTAGCAAACTGGTGAAAAACCATCGCTGTCTCAGTGTTGACACTCCCGCCCAGCCTATCCTTGTGCCCACCATCACATGGGATGAATGAAGTTCAGAGAAAATAGTTCCAAAAATAAATGTTTTTCAAACAACTATAATCAAAATATAATTGTGTATATGTACTTGTAACGAATACTTTCTATTTCCCTGCTTTTGAGAGGAGCTGGCTAGTAGATACCCATACTTCCAGCAATTGCGTTAAGCTAATGATATGCTACCTTCAACTTCCTTGTCAAGAGCCAACATGTTAGCGAATTAACCCTGGTCAGTGATGGTTGCTTGGCCATCTCCATAGCTCTTAACAGGATGGAATTGTATTAGACAGGTTGTCATGAGTCTCCCAGTCCCAATGCTATGAGCTGTTATCTCTGTGTGGATCTCTACAAGGTTGAGCGTTTCTACAAGGTGTATTTATCTGTTATCTATGAATTGAGTATTGGACTGTACACACTAAAGAGAGAGAGGCCACAGCATCATGTGTAGAATCTAACGATCATGACATCATCCTTGACAAGTGTAGGGCAACCGTATCCTTCAGCATCTCTCGTTCTCTCCCTCCCTCACGCTCATCTCTCTTATCTTTCAAAAGAGGTTTTTAAAAACTCCCACACACTTACTGTGATCTCTTACACAAGCAGGTAGGCACACACCCTTACACAACATACACACACATACACGTACGGACACACAAACACTCCAATTTGTGAATACAGTAATACATGTAATGAGGATGACTCAGGCTCTCAGAAAATGAGCAATAGCTTGCTTTCTTTTGCTCTCTCTAGACATGCACACAGGACTGGATTGCCAAAAGGGTATCCAGGGCCCGAACTCCAGGAAAATTACCTTTTTTAAAACTGCAAGATTTTGTCATAGACTCATGACAAAATGTGTAAACTGCACATTTCTTCAATGCAAGTTAGCGATCCCCCCCCCCCCCCCCCAACAAAAAGGGTGGGGCACCGTGGAGGTCGCGGCACCAAATGTGTTAGTCCCCCCACACGCACACAAATGTGTTAGTGCACACAAATGTGTTAGTCCCCCCACACGCACACAAATGTGTTAGTCCCCCACACGCACACAAATGTGTAGTCCCCCACACGCACACAAATGTGTTAGTCCCCCACACGCACACAAATGTGTTAGTCCCCCACACGCACACAAATGTTAGTCCCCCCACACGGTTAGTCCCCCACACGCACACAAATGTGTTTCACGCACACAAATGTGCAGGTACGTTTCATAAAAACTTGGTGGAAGATAGGCACTGACACACTTTCATATTCATAAACATCTCTTGCGCACACAGACAGACAGAAACAGGGCATGCAATGCTGTTACATAAAACACCTATTAACATGTTTTACAACGCCTTGCATTCCCTTTTGATTCTACCTGTTTTATTGAATATGAATGGTGAAATACATCTAAATGAGATGTGCTGATGCTGTACACATAGATTAATAGGTGTCCTGCAAGAAGGATTTGGAACTGGCAGAAAACAATGGAGGCATTCTCTCTCTCTCTCTCCTCTCACTGATACTGCATTATTGTTTATTTAAAGAGGTATTAGTTTTTCCTCTCTTGAGTTTTGTTCACAGTGAACTGTTTTTCTTTTTGGAACATTGAGGGAGAAAGGTGACTTCAACAAAAAGTTTGGAAGATTATAGCCGACAAATTCCTTAGTTTGTTATTGCAAGTTTTTACAACACACCCACAAACCATATTCGATATTGGACAAGTGATGGTAGTCGATATAGTAGTCTCACCACACTATAGTAGTCTCACCAAACTATAGTAGTCTCACCACACTATAGTAGTCTCACCACACTATAGTAGTCTCACCACACTATAGTAGTCTCACCACACTATAGTAGTCTCACCACACTATAGTAGTCTCACCACACTATAGTAGTCTCACCAAACTATAGTAGTCTCACCACACTATAGTAGTCTCACCACACTATAGTAGTCTCACCACACTATAGTAGTCTCACCACACTATAGTAGTCTCACCACACTATAGTAGTCTCACCACACTATAGTAGTCTCACCACACTATAGTAGTCTCACCACACTAAGCCATGTAGGCTAGCTAGCTGTCTTATTTTTATATTTTTTATTTATATACACTGCTCAAAACAATAAAGGGAACACTAAAATAACACATCCTAGATCTGAATGAATGAAATATTCTTATTAAATACTTTTTTCTTTACATATTTGAATGCGCTGACAACAAAATCACACAAGAATTATCCATGGAAATCAAATTTATCAACCCATGGAGGTCTGGATTTTGAGTCACACTCAAAATTCAAGTGGAAAACCACACTACAGGCTGATCCAACTTTGATGTAATGTACTTAAAACAAGTCAAAATGAGGCTCAGTAGTGTGTGGCCTCCACATGCCTGTATGACCTCCCTACAACGCCTGGGCATGCTCCTCATGAGGTGGCGGATGGTCTCCTGAGGGATCTCCTCCCAGACCTGGACTAAAGCATCTGAGACATCCCAGATGCGCTCAATTGGATTCAGGTCTGGGGAACGGGCGGGCCAGTCCATAGCATCAATGCCTTCCTCTTGCAGGAACTGCTGACACACTCCAGCCACATGAGGTCTAGCAATGTCGTCTTGTATTAGGAGGATCCCAGGGCCAACCGCACCAGCATATGCTCTCACAAGGGGTCTGAGGATCTCATCTCGGTACCTAATGGCAGTCAGGCTACCTCTGGCGGCCCCCCAAAGAATTGCCACCCCACACCATGACTGACCCACCGCCAAACCGGTCATGCTGGAGGAATTTGCAGGCAGCAGAACATTCTCCACGGCGTCTCCAGACTGTCACGTCTGTCACATGTGCTCAGTGTGAACCTGCTTTCATCTATGAAGAGCACAGGGCGCCAGTGGTGAATTTGCCAATCTTGGTGTTCTCTGGCAAATGCCAAACGTCCTGCACGGTGTTGGGCTGTAAGCACAACCCCCGCCTGTGGACGTCGGGCCCTCATACCACCCTCATGGAGTCTGTTTTTGACCGTTTGAGCAGACACATGCACATTTGTGGCCTGCTGGAGGTCATTTTGCAGGGCTCTGGCAGTGCTCCTCCTGCTCGTCCTTGCACAAAAGCGGAGGTAGCGGTCCTGCTGCTGGGTTGTTGCCCTCCTACGGCCTCCTCCACGTCTCCTGATGTACTGGCCTGTCTCCTGGTAGCGCCTCCATGCTCTGGACACTACGCTATCTCAATACTTTGTTTATATACCTTTTGTTGGCAATGACAGGTCAAAAGTCTTCAAGGTTTTCACACACTGTTGCTGGTATTTTGGCCCATTCCTCCATGCAGATCTCCTCTAGAGCAGTGATGTTTTGGGGCTGTTGCTGGGCAACACAGACTTTCAACTCCCTCCAAAGATTTTCTATGGGGTTGAGATCTGGAGACTGGCTAGGCCACTCCAGGACCTTGAAATGCTTCTTACGAAGCCACTCCTTTGTTGCCCGGGCGATGTGTTTGGGATCATTGTCATGCTGAAAGACCCAGCCACGTTTCATCTTCAATGCCCTTGCTGATGGAAGGAGGTTTTCACTCAAAGTCTCACGATACATGGCCCCATTCATTCTTTCCTTTACACGGATCAGTCGTTCTGGTTCCTTTGCAGAAAAACAGCCCCAATGCGGTGGTGTTCTTTGGATGCAACTCAGCATTCTGAGGTGTAGCTGGTGTAGAAGCTAGCTCGATGCTTCCCTGACTGACTGTCTGTCTGCCTCCCTCCTTGCCTGACTGTCTGCCTCCCTCCTTGCCTGACTGTCTGCCTCCCTCCTTGCCTGACTGTCTGCCTCCCTCCCTCCCTGTCTGTCTGCCTCCTCCCTGACTGTCTGTCTGTCACCCTGACTGTCTGTCTGTCTGACTGTCTGTCCCCCTCTGTCTTTCTGCCTCCCTGACTGGCTGCCTGCCTCTTTAGCTTCCTCATCAATGGGACAGATACAGGGAAGCTAGCTCTCTGCTGAATTTTTTCTCACTGCAGTGTTTTAGCAACAAAAAAGGAGAGGGGCGGGGGACAGGAGGAGGAGGTGGAAGCAAAGGCTGGGGGAGCTGTGAGACCTGAAGCAAGGTCCTGGCATGGTGCCAGCCCTGCTCTGTGCAGCCAGCAGCCTCCCAGCCTTCTCTTCCCTCTTCTGGCTCGCAATTGAGTCAGTGGAAAATGTGAATGAAAACAATCCCCCAACACAAACTGCTCAACCCCCTCACCAAGGGGGATTATTATGAGTCTCTTTATTTTTTACGAGTGTGCACATTTGTGTAAGGGGAAAGGATGGCAAGAAAGGGGGGTTGTGATTTACTTTCTGTGTAGCGTAACTGCTAGAGTTTTGGGGAAGATGAAAATAAAGCAAATGGGGTGGAAACAGAAAGGATAATAGTAAACGCAGTAAGACTAAAACCCTAGCCGGCTAGACTGATTCTTTGTAGTAAAGGGGCACTGGAATATGGCTGTTAAGGCTCAGCCATATCCATGACAACACGCTTGGCGTTCCTGGGCAGACCTCATAGGCATCTGAAGGTATCACAAAATGGCAGCACACATAAGGGCTCTGGTTAATCCACTGTGCCTGACGATTTAGGGCAGAGAAGCAGCTTTCTGACAGATTTTATCCAATGCCCTTTGGATGATTTTTTAAAAGCATTTGACAACGAAATAAGCCCCACATTCTGAAAGGTTTAGGCTACTGTAGTAGTCATTGTGTTATAAATTATGTGTCTGTTCACTCAGTGAATGTCCAACATTAACATCTCAAGTGCAAAGAGGCATTTATTACATTTCCTGATTGTTCTAAGAAATATTGAAATTACTCAAGGTCCACTTGACTCCCTCTGATGTCATTCTGTTATCAGAGCAAGTATTTTCACTTGGGCTGAATCCTAAATGGCACCCTATTCCCTACCTACATAGTGCACTACTTTTTACCAGAGCCCATTGCACTCTAGTCAAAACTAGTGCACTGTGTAGGTAGGGAATATGGTGCCATTAGGGACAGACGCGTGGGTCTTTCATCATTTGTTTTACTGGAATATTTCCTATCAGATAGACTAACGGTCGACTGAGAGGGTTGCTATGACTCAAACTACGTGTTGTTTATCTGTCTTGGGGACTTTTCTTTACTTAAAGAGAAATTCCACCGCTTTTCAATCTCATTTTCATCATCTCCAGCACAATACCAGTGTCTACATAATGTGAAAACTACGCATTTCTCAGTTTTGTAGAACAAATATAGAAAGTCAAAAAGTTATATGCGGTGATGTCATCAAAAGCAAAAAACAACAACCAAAAAACAGTAACTTTATCACTGCCAGACACAATGTTTCCTCAGTGAAGTACATGGGTATCCAGCATGTCAAAGTACCGAGGCGAGGGACGCACATCCATAGACTTCTGTTGCAAACTGAATACTACTGGATATTCCCAAATGGACTTAATGAGGACTTTCCCAATAGCCATTTTCTGTGAACGCCATCTGATTCATTTGTTATAATGACAACCACGGTCAGGTATTGTCACATACGTTTTGTCTACCTGATATGAATGGCTATACAGTTATAATATTCAAAAAGTGTAAATGTTTTGTGTTGCCTCTTTCAGCTTATATATGCTGTATATAGACTGCCCTAACCTGACGAAGATCCTTGTGTGATCTAAACCTTTGTTTGTTTGTTTGTGAATAAAGATACACGGTGGCGCTTATGAGTGTGCAGGCTTTATTTCTTCCATAGCATCAAAAGTTGAAACATTTTAATAACAGTGATTTTCAAGTACTATGAGATTCATGGTGACGTGTGGAGCAATACGATATCCTTCTTCTGGCTTGAAACTTGTTGCAGGTTTTGAAAATAACTAACTTTTCCCCCTTACTTTTAATCCTACCCTGTGATGTCACAGAGAAGCAATTTTTAGGACCTTATATTTTTAACCACAGATCACATGTAGACACTGGTATGATGCTGGAGAAAAACATGTTGAAAAGTGACAGAATTGCCCTTTAAAGCCCACTCATTTTCAGTTTCTGTCAGTTTGTATCTGTCAGTATATTTTTTTATCAGATCGTTCTCTATCGGTTTCTGTCTGACACAGACACACACACAGGTCAGTCCCAGATATGGGTGCCCCTGGCACATCCAGGGTAGGAAGCCCCACGGGAGTCTGGCCTGATTGTTCCGGTTGGCTGCTCTGTGGATGTAGGTGGTGGTGGGAACGGGGTCGTTTGTGGATGAGGGGCAGGGGTGGCCACAGTGGAACCCCTCACACAGCCTGGCAGAGTCAGCACAAAAGATTGGGAATGAGGTGCATGGGAAGAAAGGGGTCACTGAAACGTGTGGGAGGCAGGAGGGTGTTTAGGCACCTAGTGACAATGAGGCATGAAGAGATTTGAGATGGGGGGGATTGGGGGAAATGATTGTGAGACAATGAAAAAAAAATAATGTAACCTTTATTTAACTAGGCAAGTCAGTTAAGAACAAATTCTTATTTACCATGACGGCCCACCCCGGTCAAACCCGGATGACGCTGGGCCAATTGTGCCCCGCCCTATGGGACACCCAATCACGGCCGTATGTGATGCAGCCTGGATTCGAACCAGGTACTGCAGTGACGCCTCCTGCACTGAGATGCAGTGTCCTAGACCACTGCGCAACTCAGGAGCCCGAGTGGCGAACGAAAGCAGGGAAGGAGACGACCCACAGTGTTTTCTTACGAAGTTTCACCTTACTGTTACTGTTCAGTCACTCAACCTTTGTTAGGACGTAGCTGAAACCTTGCAAGAAAACTGTCTCCACTTTTGCAATACCTAACAAACACCTACCAGTTAGTCAGTGTTTTGTCCTTTTTCTGTGAAAACAGATAGAGCAGAACATGAAACAGGATTCTATGTAACCCTCCCTGCCGGTGGCCCCGTCTGTCTGTGCCCCCACCGGGTTGAATAAAGCACTGTGCTGTTTATGTCCCTCTGATAGATGTCATTCACATCAGAAGTGTCGGGGGAAAAACATATCATCCAGGAAGATGACAAACCTGTGGGTGGTGTTTTTGGTTGGGTCCCAAGTGTCACCCTATTCCTTATGTAGTGCACTACTTTTGACCAGGGTCCGTAGGGTCTCTCTCTCTCCACACTGACCCTTGCTGATTCTCACTCTTCCTCCCACCTTCTCAGTCATTAACACTCCTAACACACTGACCCTCTTTCACACAGTAGCTCTCTTTCTCTCTCTGAGCCTCACCCAGACCGTACAGTAGCCACAAAATGCACACACCACAGATCCCCCAAGGCCAGTGTGTGTGTGTAATAAAACCCCAAACCACATCCCCTTGGGGTCTGGAGGGAAGGGTGTACTGTGAAAAATATGGAGGAGTTGAGAGTCAGAAGCCCTCCCTTGCTCCAAATAAATATTCCAAACGGCAAATAAGGATCAAAGCTTCCTCAGAAAGCGTTGAAGCCAGTCATATTATGTGAGGAATGCGCAAACAACAAAATAAGTTATTACAGCTCTCTCATCAGAGAGGATAGAGCACACGGCTGCTTTCACTCATTTGATTAGTTCAATTGATTGATGGTTGAAGGTTCTGAGGTGTCCTCTTGTTGACCTCTTAATGACATTTCAGGATTTCCTTAGGATAATTAGCGTATCATTGTATAATTTGCGATTTTTTTTGGGGGGGGTGAACTGCTGTGCAGTGAACTTCTTGAACTTTTAAATTATGTTTTGAAGTAAAAAGTAATTTCCGCAGATACATTTTGTAATTTTGTGTTTGAAGAATGAACTTGTTGACCTTGTAGAATTAACTTGTGAGAACTGCTGTGTAGTATTTGGAGGCCTGTGTTTGAACAAGTTTTGTGGAAAAAGTCATTTCTGTGTAGGCTGGAAATTGCCTGACTATGAGTATTAGTAACAACCACAAAGTAAGTGATGTGAACACTACGGGTGTGCTACAGAAAACACAAAAAGCACAGAAAACTCAGGAAAAAAACATGGAATTGTTACATACTGACCAGCACATGATGACCTGAAGTAGGACACAAGGTGAAATTAGAGGATTCGGCTATTTCCGTTTCTGTCAAGTGTATAAAATCGAGCACACAGCCATGCAATCTCCATAGACAAACATTTACAGTAGAATGGCCTTACTGAAGAGCTCAGTGACTTTCAACGTGCCACCGTTTTAGGATGCCACCTTTCCAACAATTCAGTTCGTCAAATTTCAGCCCTGATAGAGCTGCCCCGGTCAACTGTAAGTGCTGTTATTGTGAAGTGGAAACGTCCAGGAGCAACAACGGCTCAGTCGTGATGTGGTAGGCCACACAAGCTCACAGAATGTGACTGCCGAGTGCTGTCACGTAAAAATCACATAAAAATTGTCTGTCCTCGGTTGCAACACTCACTACCGAGTTCCAAACTGGGAGAAACGTCAGTACCAGAACTGTTTGTCTGGAGCTTCACAAAATGGGTATCCATCCATACATTCTAGACAATTCTTTGCTTCCAACTCTGTGGCAACAGTTTAGGGAAGGCCCTTTCCTGTTTCAGCATGACATTTCCCCGGTGCACAAAGCGAGGTCCATACAGAAATGGTTTGTCGAGATCTGTGTGGAAGAACTTGACTGGCCTGCACAAATCCCTGACCTCAACCCCATCGAACAGCTGTGGGATGAATTGGAGCGCCGACTGCGAGCCAGACCTAATCGTCCAACATCAGTGCCCAACCTCACTAATGCTCATGTTGCTGAATGGAAGCCGTGCAGCAATGTTCCAACATCTAGTGGAAAGCCTTCCCAGAAGAGTAGAGGCTGTTATAGCAGCAAAGAGAAGAACAACTCCATAGTAATACCCATGATTTTGGAATGAGATGATGGACGAGCACATACTTTTGGCCATGTAGTGTAAGATGTTCCCAAAAATAATTTTCTAAATTTGTACCGAAGCCCAAAAATCTCCCGTAAAGCTACTGACACATCAATTGGTTATGTCTAATGGCCAACTGTGGGGATATGCTTTTGATTACCCGGCCTGTAGAGTGAAGTGCCACATCTTAGCCGAAGGAGAAGAATATACACAACAAACCTTAGAAGTGGAATACTGGAATGAGGACTGGGAGGTGTTTCGCAAGGTGGTGTCTCCTGATCTGGCGAATAGACTAAACGGTTGTTTATACATTATACACGGGATACAAGACCAAGTGGAAAGGTCCACCTTCGCCCTCCTGCCCAACTCTCCCTCTTTCCCCCTCCTCTGTTTTCTCTCGGTCTTTGAACTCCCTCCCTCATTGTTTATGAGTATTAGTAGCAACCCACCTGGACAAAAGGAACACCTATGTGAGAATGCTGTTCATTGACTACAGCTCAGCGTTCAACACCATAGTACCCTCAAAGCTCATCACCAACCTAAGGATCCTGGGACTAAACACCTCCCTCTGCAACTGGATCCTGGACTTCCTGACAGGCCGCCCCCAGGTGGTAAGGGTAGGTAGCAACACAACTGCCACGCTGATCCTCAACACTGGAGCTCCCCAGGGGTGCGTGCTCAGTCCCCTTCTGTCCTCCCTGTTCACCCACGACTGCATGGCCAGGCACGACTCCAAAACCATCATTAAGTTTGCTGACGACAAAACAGTGGTAGGCCTGATCACCGACAACGACGAGACAGCCTATAGGGAGGAGGTCAGAGACCTGGCCGGGTGGTGCCAGAATAACAACCTATCCCTCAACGTAACCAAGACTAAGGAGATGATTGTGGACTACAGGAAATGGAGCACCGAACACGTCCCTATTCTCATCGACGGGGCTGTAGTGGAGCAGGTTGAGAGCTTCAAATTCCTTGGTGTCCACATCAACAACAAACTAGATTTGTCCAAACACACCAAGACAGTCATGAAGAGGGCACGACAAAGCCTATTCCCCCTCAGGAAACTAAAAAGATTTGGCATGGATCCTGAGATCCTCAAAAGGTTCTACAGCTTCAATATCGAGAGCATCCTGACCGGTTGCATCACTGCCTGGTACGGCAATTGCTCGGCCTCCAACTGCAAGGCACTTCAGAGGGGAGTGCGTACTGCCCAGTACATCACTGTGGCAAAGCTGCCTGCCATCCAGGACCTCTACACCAGGCGGTGTCAGAGGAAGGCCCTAAAATTTGTCAAGCCACCCTAGTCATAGACTGTTCTCTCTACTAACGCATGGCAAGCAGTACCAGAGTGCCAAGCCTCGGACAAAAAGGCTTCTCAACAGTTTTTACCCCCAAGCCATAAGACTCCTGAACATCTAACCAAATGGTTACCCGGACTATTAGCATTGTGCCCCCCCCAACCCCTCTTTTACGCTGCTGCTACTCTCTTTTGATCTTATATGTATAGTCACTTTAACCACCCGCCAATCCCTCGTTTTACGCTTCTGCTACTCTCTGTTCATCATATGCATAGTCACTTTAACAATACCTACATGTACATACTACCTCAATCAGCCTGACTAACAGGTGTCTGTATATTGCCTTGCTATTCTTTTTTCAAATGTCTTTTTACTGTTGTTTTATTTCTTTACTTACACACACACACACACACACACACACACACACACACACACACACACACACACACACACACACACACACACACACACACACACACACACACACACACACACACACACACACACACACACACACACACACATACTTTTCCCCCCCGCACCTTTGGTTAGAGCCTGTAAGTAAGCATTTCACTAAGGTCTACCTACACCTGTTGTATTCGGCGCATGTGGCAAATAAACTTTGATTTGATTTGTACAGTTAAAGTTGGAAGTTTTTCACAATTCCTGACATTTAATCCTAGTAAAATTCCCTGTCTTAGGTCAGTTAGGATCACCACTTTATTTTAAGAATGTGAAATGTCGGAATAATAGTAGAGAGTGATTTATTCCAGCTTTTATTTCTTTCATCACATTCCCAGTGGGTCAGAAGTTTACATACAATCAATTAGTATTTGGTAGAATTGTCTTTAAATTGTTTAACTTGGGTCAAACATTTTGGGTAGCCTTCCACAAGCTTCCCACAATAAGTTGGGGGAATTTTGGCCCATTCCTCTTGACAGAGCTGGTGTATCTGAGTCAAGTTTGTAGGCCTCCTTGCTCACACATGCTTTTTCAGTTCTGCCCACAAATTTTGAGGTCAGGAATTTGTAATGGCCACTCCAATACCTTGACTTTGTTGTCCTTACGCCATTTTGCCACAACTCTGGAAGTATGCTTGGGGTCATTGTCCATTTGGAAGACCCATTTGCGACCAAGCTTTAACTTCCTGACTGATGTCTTGAGATGCTGCTTCAATATATCCACATAATAATTTTCCTACCCCATGAATCCATCTATTTTGTGAAGTTCACTAGTCCCTCCTGCAGCAAAGCACCCCCACAACATGATGCTGCCACCCCCATGCTTCACGGTTGGGATAGTGTTCTTCGGCTTGCAAGCCTCCCCTTTTCCTCCAAACATAACGATGGTCATTATGGCCAAACAATTCTGTCTTTGTTTCATCAGACCAGAGGACATTTCTCAAAAAAGCTTCCAACGATCTTTTTCCCCATGTGCAGTTGCAGATGCCAGTCTGGCTTTTTATGGCGGTTTTGGAGCAGTGGCTTCTTCCTTGCTGATGCGTCCTTTGAGGTTGTGTGGATATAGATACTTTTGTACCTGTTCCCTCCAGCATCTTCACAAGGTCCTTTGCTGTTGATCTGGGATTGATTTGCACTTTTCTCAAAGTATGTTCATCTCTAGGAGACAGCATCGCGTCTCCTTCCTGAGCGGTATGACAGCTGCGTGGTTTCTTGGCTGATTTCTTTTGATTTTCCCATGATTTCAAGCAAAGAGGCACTGAGTTTGTAGGTAGGCCTTGAAATACATCCACAGGCTGCAAGCTTCTAAAGCCATGACATCATTTTCTGGAATTTTCTTTAAAGGCACATTGAACTTAGTGTATGTAAACTTCTGACCCACTGGAATTGTGATACAGTAAATTATAAGTTAAATGATCTGTCCGTAAACAATTTTTGAACAATTACTTGTCATGCACAAAGTAGATGTCCTAACAGACTTGCCAAAACTATAGTTTGTGAACAAGATATTTGTGGAGGGGTTTAAAAACAAGTTTTAATGACTCCAACCTAAGTGTTCCGACTTCAACTTTAGTTCCAACTCCATCATCAGAGAGAACTGTTATTTCACCTCACCCCTATGGTTTTCCTTCACCAGTCATCTACAGTCAGCCATAGAAACTCCAGGTCGTCTACAGTCAGTCGTAGAAACTCCACGTCGTCTACAGTCAGCCATAGAAACTCCACGTCGTCTACAGTCAGCCGTTGAAACTCCACGTCGTCTACAGTCAGTCGTAGAAACTCCATGTCGTCTACAGTCAGCCGTAGAAACTCCACGTCGTCTACAGTCAGCCGTAGAAACTCCACGTCGTCTACAGTCAGACGTAGAAACTCCACGTCGTCTACAGTCAGACGTAGAAACTCCACGTCGTCTACAGTCAGTCGTAGAAACTCCACGTCGTCTACAGTCAGACGTAGAAACTCCACGTCGACTACAGTCAGCCGTAGAAACTCCATGTCGTCTACAGTCAGTCGTAGAAACTCCACGTCGACTACAGTCAGCCGTAGAAACTCCATGTCGTCTACAGTCAGACGTAGAAACTCCATGTCGTCTACAGTCAGATGTAGAAACTCCACATCGACTACAGTCAGACGTAGAAACTCCACGTCGTCTACAGTCAGACGTAGAAACACCACGTCGTCTACAGTCAGCTAGTGAGAGAGACAAATGAAGCAGCATCAGATTAGTCACCCTTTGCCTGCATCTCTGCAAGATCCTTTGAGAGTCTGTTTCCAGTCACCACTTTAGACAATCCTTCCAGCTCGCACCAAAGTATGTTCATCTCTAGGAGACAGCACGCGTCTCCTTCCTTGAACACCTTTAGGCCGGCTTCCTGCCTGGAGATGTGATTCTAGGGTGATTTCAAGAAGAGGACAGTTTGAAGGGGCTTATCTAATGAAAAGATAACAAGTCGAAATCGGGCACAGCAACACTGTATAAAAATGTATGAAATGAGTGCCCTCACAAATGTAAACCACCCACATTTGATCGTTGCCAGTTCATAGAAAAAAACAGCGATGAAGGAGTGGAATTTAACAAAGCCAATCTGAAAACAAGACTCCCTAAATTTTATCAGCATATTTCAGCAACCAGGGGTGGTAAAACCTTGGATCATTGTTACTCTAACTTCCAGTCACGCATATAAGGCCCTGCCCAACCCCCTTTCGGAAAAGCTAGAACACTCCATTTGCTGATCCTGCATCTACAGGCAGAAATTAAAACCAGAGGCTCCCACGCTGAGGTCTGTCCAACGCTGGTCAGACCAAGCTGACTCTACACTCCAAGACTGCTTCCATCACGTGGACTGGGACATGTTTCGTATTGCGTCAGATGGGAATATTGAAACTACGCTGATTCGGTGTCTACAGTTCATTAGAAACTGCCAAGATCGTCGTTCCCAGTCAGCCGATAAAAACATTCCCTAACCAGAAACCGTGGATTGATGGTCTACAGTCAGCGTGAAACTCCACGCGCGAACCACTGCTTTTAATCAGGGCAAGGTGTCTGGCAACATGACTGAATACAAACAGTGCAGCTATTCCCTCCGCAAGGCTATTAAACAAGCCAGCGTCAGTACAGAGACAAAGTGGAATCTCAATTCACGGCTCAGACACAGGCATGTGGCAGGGTCTACAGTCAATCACGGACTACAAGATGAAATCCAGCCCAGTCACGGACCAGGATGTCTTGCTCCCAGTCAGACTAAATAACTTTTTGCCCGCTTTGAGGACAATACAGTGCCACTGACACGGCCTGCAACGTAGAAACTCGGTCTCTCCTTCACTGCAGCCGAGGTGAGTAAGACAACATTTAAACGTGTTAACCCTCGCAAGGCTGCAGGCCCAGACGGCATCCCCACGCGCCCTCAGAGCATGCGCAGACCAGCTGGCCGGTGTGTTTACGGACATATTCAATCAATCCCTATACCAGTCTGCTGTTCCCACATGCTTCAAGAGGGCCACCATTGTTCCTGTTCCCAAGAAAGCTAAGGTAAAGCTCGACTACCGCCCGTAGCACTCACTTCCGTCATCATGAAGTGCTTTGAGAGACAGTCAGACCATAGAACCTCCACCCTACCTGACACCTAGAAACTCCAATTTGCTTACAGTCAAATAGGTCCACGTCGATCAATCTCAACCACACTGCACACTGCCCTAACCCACCTGGACAAGAGGAATACCTATGTGAGAAACTGTTCATCGACTACAGCTCGGCATTCACACCATAGTACCCTCCAAGCTCGTCATCAAGCTCGAGACCCTGGGTCTCGACCCCGCCCTGTGCAACTGGGTCACTGGACTTCCTGACGGGTCGCCCCCAGGTGGTGAGGGTACAGTCAACGTAGAAACTCCCTCCCCGCTGATCCTCAACACAGGGGCCCCACAGGGTGCGTTCTAGAGCCCTCTCCTGTACTCCCTGTTCACCCACGACTGCAGCCACGCACGCCTCCAACTCAATCATCAAGTTTGCGGACGACACAACAGTGGTAGGCTTGATTACCCACGTCGCCTACAGGGAGAGGTGAGGGCCCTCAGTGTGGTGTCAGGAAAATAACCTCACACTCAACGTCAACAAAACTAAGGAGATGATTGTGGACTACAGTCAGCAGAGAAACTCCCCCTATCCACAGTCGATGGAACAGTAGTGGAGAGGGTAGCTAGTTTTAAGTTCCTCGGCGTAGAATCACAGACAAACTGAATTGGTCCACTCACACTGACAGCGTCGTGAAGAAGGCGCAGCAGCGCCTAGAAATTCAACCTCAGGAGGCTGAAGAAATTCGGCTTGTCACCAAAAGCACTCACAAACTTCTACAGATGCACAGTCAGAGAGCATCCTGGCGGGCTACAGTCACCGCCTGGTAGAAACTGCTCCGCCCTCAACAGTCAGGCTCTCCAGAGGGTAGTGAGGACTGCACAACAGTCACCGGGGCAAACTACCTGCCCTCCAGGACACCTACACCACCCGTTGTTACAGGAAGGCCATAAAGATCATCAAGGACATCAACCACCCGAAACCACTGCCTGTTCACAGTCAGCTATCATCCAGAAGGCGAGGTCAGTACAGGTGCATCAAAGCTGGGACCGAGAGACTGAAAAACAGCTTCTATCTCAAGGCCATCAGACTGTTAAACAGCCACCACTAACAGTGTGAGTGGCTGCTGCCAACACACTGTCATTGACACTGACCCAACTCCAGCCATTTTAATAAGAATTGATGGGAATTATGTAAATATATCACTAGCCACTTTAAACAATGCTACCTTATATAATGTTACTTACCCTACATTATTCATCTCATATGCATCAGTATCATCATCGACTGCATCCTTATGTAACACATGTATCACTAGCCACTTTAACTATGCCACTTTGTTTACTTTGTCTACACACTCATCTCATATGTATATACTGTACTCGATACCATCTACTGTATGCTGCTCTGTACCATCACTCATTCATATATCCTTATGTACATATTCCTTATCCCCTTACACTGTGTATAAGACAGTAGTTTTGGAATTGTTAGTTAGATTACTTGTTGGTTATCACTGCATTGTCGGAACTAGAAGCACAAGCATTTCGCTACACTCGCATTTAACATCTGCTAACCATGTGTATGTGACAAATAAAATTTGATTTGATTTGATTTGATTTGAAGGAGGCAGCAGGCTGCTAGCAGGCAGCAATAAGGCATCAGTCTGGGAGGCAGCAGTAAGAGATCAGTCTGGGAGGCAGCATTAAGGCATCAGTCTGGGAGGCAGCAGTAAGGCATCAGTCTGGGAGGCAGCAGTAAGGCATCAGTCTGGGAGGCAGCAGTAAGGCATCAGTCTGGGAGGCAGCAGTAAGGCATCAGTCTGGGAGGCAGCAGTAAGGCATCAGTCTGGGAGGCAGCAGTAAGGCATCAGTCTGGGAGGCAGCAGTAAGACATCAGTCTGGGAGGCAGCAGTAAGACATCAGTCTGGGAGGCAGCAGTAAGGCATCAGTCTGGGAGGCAGCAGTAAGGCATCAGTCTGGGAGGCAGCAGTAAGGCATCAGTCTGGGAGGCAGCAGTAAGACATCAGTCTGGGAGGCAGCAGTACTGCATCAGTCTGGGAGGCAGCAGTAAGGCATCAGTCTGGGAGGCAGCAGTAAGACATCAGTCTGGGAGGCAGCAGTAAGGCATCAGTCTGGGAGGCAGCAGTAAGGCATCAGTCTGGGAGGCAGCAGTAAGGCATCAGTCTGGGAGGCAGCAGTAAGGCATCAGTCTGGGAGGCAGCAGTAAGGCATCAGTCTGGGAGGCAGCAGTAAGACATCAGTCTGGGAGGCAGCAGTACTGCATCAGTCTGGGAGGCAGCAGTAAGGCATCAGTCTGGGAGGCAGCAGTAAGGCATCAGTCTGGGAGGCAGCAGTAAGGCATCAGTCTGGGAGGCAGCAGTAAGGCATCAGTCTGGGAAGCAGTAGTAAGGCATCAGTCTGGGAGGCAGCAGTAAGACATCAGTCTGGGAGGCAGCAGTAAGGCATCAGTCTGGGAGGCAGCAGTAAGGCATCAGTCTGGGAGGCAGCAGTAAGACATCAGTCTGGGAGGCAGCAGTAAGGCATCAGTCTGGGGGGCAGCAGTAAGGCATCAGTCTGGGAGGCAGTAGTAAGGCATCAGTCTGGGAGGCAGCAGTAAGGCATCAGTCTGGGAGGCAGCAGTAAGGCATCAGTCTGGGAGGCAGCAGTAAGGCATCAGTCTGGGAGGCAGCAGTAAGGCATCAGTCTGGGGGGCAGCAGTAAGGCATCAGTCTGGGGGGCAGCAGGAAGGCATCTGTCTGGTGGGCAGCAGGAAGGCATCGGTCTGGGGGGCAGCAGTAAGGCATCAGTCTGGGAGGCAGCAGTAAGGCATCGGTCTGGGAGGCAGCAGTAAGGCATCAGTCTGGGGGGCAGCAGTAAGGCATCTGTCTGGGGGGCAGCAGGAAGGCATCGGTCTGGGGGGCAGCAGTAAGGCATCGGTCTGGGGGGCAGCAGTAAGGCATCGGTCTGGGAGGCAGCAGTAAGGCATCGGTCTGGGAGGCAGCAGTAAGGCATCGGTCTGGGAGGCAGCAGTAAGGCATCTGTCTGGAGGGCAGCAGGAAGGCATCTGTCTGGGGATTTTTCAGGCCTTACATTATTTGCATGGTTTTACATCAGACGTGTCGGCCAGGGAAGGGGGAGGCAGTGTGGAGAGCACAGTGTGTGTGCGTCCCAGATGGCACCCTATTCCCGATCGTGCGCACTGCTTTTGACCAGAGCTCATAGGGAATATGATGCCATTCGGAACTCAGTGTGACTGTGTAAACACCCAGTACACTACCCAGCCTTCGACGCAGTGAGGCAGGAGCTGTGGTGATGAGGTTGATGACCTATTTAAGATTAGAGACAGAGAGAGGCAGAGTCTGGCAGGAAGCGTTGGGCCAGTATCCGAAAGGTCGCTGGTTTGAATCCCCGGGCCGACTTGGTGAAAAATCGCTGTGCCCTTGAGCAAGGCACTTAACTCAAATTTCTCCTTTTAGTCACTCTGGATAAGAGCATCTGCTAAATGACTAAAATGTTAAATGTACAATTATCACACCACGTCCTTTCACTCAAAGGTCATGATTTAATTACCAGGTGGAGGAGGTGACGAGGTGTTTGGCGTGCATGAAAGAGTGTGTGTGTTTGTGTGTGCACTGATAGAACTGGAAAACCCCCGTGGGCTGGTTTGGGAACGTGTGTGTGTGTGTGTGTGTGTGTGTGTGTGTGTGTGTGTGTGTGTGTGTGTGTGTGTGTGTGTGTGTGTGTGTGTGTGTGGGAGATCTGTACAGAAATCTTTACAGGCTCCCCTTCCAGTGGGTCTTCCTGAATCCACAGTGAGAAGGACCTGAGCTGCCGGGAGGGAGGTGATGATGACTGCAGTTCTACTCTCTCTCTCTCTCTCTCTCTCTCTCCTCATGGTTCCCTGTGCACTACAAATACATCCCCATGTCTGGACATACACAACACAGGGCCTGTGCATTGGACAGAGGACAGGGCGGGTTGTCAGGGTTGTTTACTGTAGGCAGGTCATCAGGGTGTCACTGCATGCATCCCAATTGGCACCCTATTCCCTATATAGTGCACTACTTTGGACTAGAGGGACCTGGTCAAAAGTATTGCACTACAAGAAAATAGGGTGCCATTTGGGACGCATCCAGGGCCTGTGGCTAGGGAGGGTTGTTAGTGCTGGTCAATCAGGGTTGTCTGTCTAGGTCTGTCAGGAAGGTTGCCACTGTCTCAATGACACCCAAGTGATTATTTCAATGATGGCTCCTCAGAATGACACACTTACTGTGATGATGCTGCTGTGATGACCATCTGATGACTGTCGTAACCGGGGGTCTGTTTCTCGCTGTCTGATGCTTATCATGTCTGTGTGTGATATTTGTGTCTGCATGTGTGTGCCTGTACCTGAATAAAGGAAGGATGATTAATGATGTATCCATGACTCACAAGTCCAAGCATCTGTTTCACCATATGTTTCTATCCTTAATTTACACATTTAACTGCTTACTGTACACCTTTCACTGTTCGCTGTACACGTTTCACTAAATGTAAAATATTTCAGTTCATGAAAGTAAAAAAAAAAACGTAGTTTTTCTGTGTTGACAGGATGCTACCAGAGGTGGGGCGTATCCCATTCTACTGGCCAGGGCAGGGCCGGGGGTGTGAGCTGGGTCTGGGCCAGGGGGGCATGAAGACCACCAATGAGCCCCATAGCCGCTATGATCTGGATGACATAGACGTGTCCTGGCTGGAGCTGGTTAACCTGGAGTTCAGAGAACTGGGTAAGAGACTCCTGCTGAGTCCCAAATGGCACCCTATTCCCTATTCCGTAGTGCACTACTTTTGACCAGGGCTCATAGGGTTCTAGGAAAAGGTTGTGCACTATATAGGGGAATAGGGTTGTATTTGAGATGCAACCCTCAAATCAACAACAGGACTTTATTAGCCTTTTGTTTTGTTAAGTCTGTTAATTTGAGCATTTAGGCTTGAACATGATGCAAGAGCTACTAAAACAACTTGGTTTATTCTCACTCACTCACTCACTCACTCACTCACTCACTCACTCACTCACTCACTCACTCACTCACTCACTCACTCACTCACTCACTCACTCACTCACTCATTCATCCCTATGCCACCTGCTTGAGGTAACAAATGCTTTCCCCTAGGTTTGTACACTCTCCTTCTATCAGCATTCTACATGCTTTTCTATGACAATGTTATTACAGTTTGACCATGTTACCACAGTATGACTGTACCACCTTGACTCCTATGTGTCACTCTGCCTCATCAATACTTTAAACTACAGGCTCACACACACAGTATTCCTCAATCCAACTTCACTACTCCACAACTCTGTTTAATTGACCCCACACATCTGACCTATGATCTAGCCGTCAGTTTTGGGGGTCAGAAGGGTGCACCTCTCTATTCTTTATGTCCACACAGAGGGATCTTCCCACTGTTGCGTCCTGGGTCTCTGCCAGTCACCCAACCACTCTCTGTCTATCTGGCCTAGACTACTGACAAGTGCTGACCCTCAAGATCTGTCTCTCCACATCGCAGATCCACTTTATTTACAATCTGATCTTGCATTTATAGATTAGAAAAATAATTGCATTTTAAAATCCCTCAGGCCCGGGTTTATTTACTATGCTTATTAAAAGATTATGAAATCACCCCCCCCTCCCAATGTACGCTCAGTGTGTTCCAGCTGAAATGAGTTGCTTCTCATAACCCCAATGGCTAGACTAAACAAACACTTGCATGATTGTTTCTGGGTTATGAGGTCACATTGCAACACTGATAGGCTGAGATAGAAAAGATGAAGAGAATGCCTTCTTTCAATCTCTCTCTCATGTTTTCTCCCTCTACCAACATCCCTCTCCATTTACTTCTCGCTCTCATTCTCTCAGACACAGTTATGCATGTACATGCAAATGTTACGACTGAAATGTTTGTTCCTCTAGCCACTCACTATTGACAAGATGTAAATGTCAGAGGCTCAGAAGTTAACGGATAACTAAACTCAGCTTCCTACTGGTTTGCTTTAAAAAAAACAATCCGTCTTTAAGCTCTGAAGACCGTATGTACAGTGCTGTGAAATAGTATTTGTCCCCTTTCTAATTTTCTGAACTTTTGCATATTTTTGATACTGGATGTTTTTTTCACACCTTTATTTAACCAGGTAGGAGAGTTGAGAACAAGTTCTCATTTACAACTGCGACCTGGCCAAGATAAAGCAAAACAACAACACAATAGAAAAATCTGTATACAGTGTGTGCAAATGAAGTAAGGAGGTAAGGCAATAAATAGGCCAATAGTGGCGAAGTAATTGAATTAACACTGGAGTGATTGATATATGTGCAGATGAGGATGTGCAAGTTGAAATACTGGTGTGCAAAAGAGCAGAAAAACAACAACAGATATGGTGATGAGGTAGGTAGTTGGTTGGATGGGCTATTTATAGAGGGGCTGTGTTCAGCTGCAGCGATCGGTAAGCTGCTCTGACAGCTGACGATTAAAGTTAGTGAGGGAACTATAAGTCTCCAACTTAAGTGATTTTTGCAATTCGTTCCAATCATTGGCAGCAGAGAACTGGAATGAAAGGCGGCCAAAGTAAGTGTTGGCTTTGGGGATGACCAGTGAAATATATCTGCTGGAGCGTGTGCTACGGGTGGGTTTTGCTATGGTGACCAGTGAGCTGAGATAAGGTGAAGCTATACCTAGCAAAGACTTATAGATGACCTGGAGCCAGTGGGTTTGGCGATGAATATGTAGTGAGGACCAGCCAAAGAGAGCATACAAATCGCAGTGGTGGGTAGTATATGGGGCTTTGGTGACAAAACGGATGGCACTGTGATAGACTACATCCAGTTTGCTGAGTAGAGTGTTGGAGGCTAATTTGTAAATGACATCGCCGAAGTCGAGGATCGGTAGGATGGTCAGTTTTACGAGGGGAAGTTTGGCAGCATGGTGAAGGAGGCTTTGTTGCGAAATAGGAAGCCAATTCTAGATTTAACTTTGGATTGGAGATGCTTAACGCGAGTCTGGAAGTAGAGTTTACATTCTAGCCAGGCACCTAGGTATTTATAGTTGTCCACATATTCTAGGTCAGAACCGTCCAGAGTAGTGATGCTAGTCGGGCGGGCGGGTGCGTTCAGCGATTTACTAGCATTTAAGAGCAGTTGGAGGCCGCGTGGATGCTCGTTTGGAGGTTTGTTAACACAGTGTCCAAAGAAGGGCCAGATGTATACAGAATGGTGTCGTCTGCGTAGAGGTGGATCAAAGAATCACCCGTAGCAAGAGCGACATCATTGATATATACAGAGAAAATAGTTGTCCCGAGAATTGAACCCTGTGGCACCCTCATAGAGACTGCCAGAGGTCCGGACAACAGGCCCTCCGATTTGACACACTGAACAGAAAAGTAGTTGGTGAACTAGGCGTGGCAGTCATTAGAGAAACCAGGGCAGTTGAGTCTGCCGATAAGAATACGGTGATTGACAGAGTCAAACGCCTTGGCCAAGTCGATGAAGACGGCTGCACAGTACTGTCTTTTATCGATGGCGGTTATGATATCGTTTAGGACCTTGAGCGTGACTGAGGTGCACCCGTGACCAGCTCGGGAACCAGATTACACAGTGGAGAAGGTACGGTGGGATTCGAAATGGTCGGTGATCTGTTTGTTCACTTGGCTTTTGAAGACTTTAGAAAGGCAGGGCAGTGTCTCCCCCTTTGAAGAGGGTGATGACTGCGG
Source organism: Oncorhynchus keta (assembly GCF_023373465.1). Classification (NCBI taxonomy): domain Eukaryota; kingdom Metazoa; phylum Chordata; class Actinopteri; order Salmoniformes; family Salmonidae; genus Oncorhynchus; species Oncorhynchus keta. The sequence goes on from NC_068431.1 coordinate 16,940,363, forward strand.
CCGCTTTCCAATCTTTAGGAATCTCAGACGATAAGAAAGAGAGGTTGAACAGGCTATTCTCCATGGACAGTGTCCCAAAACGTTTTTAATTAGTGCTGCAGGTTGCAAATTTCTGCTTGAAAAAGCTAGCCTTTTCTTTCCTATCTGACTGTGTGTATTGGTTCTTGACTACTTCCCTGAATATTTGCATATTGCAGGGACTATTCGATGCTGGTGCAGTTTTGTGCTGGTCAAGGGCAGTCAAGTCTGGAGTGAATCGAGGGTTATATCTGTTCTTAAAGAACAACCAGGCATCCTCTACTGACAGGATGAGGTCAATATCCTTCCAGGTTACCCGGGCCAGGTCGATCAGAAAGGCCTGCTCGCTGAAGTGTTATAGGGAGCGTTTGACAGTGATGAGGGGTGGTCGTTTGACCGCGGACCTAGAGCTGATGCAGGCAATGAGGCAGTGATAGCTGAGATCCTGGTTGAGGACAGCTGAGGTGTATTTAGAGGGAAAGTCGGTCAGGATGATATCTATGAGGGTGCCCATGTTTCCGGACTTGGGGTTGTACCTGGTAGGTTTTTTGATCATTTGTTTGAGATTAAGGGCATCCAGCTAAGATTGTAGGACGGCTGGGGTGTTAAGCATATCCCAATTTTGGTCACCTTGCACCTAGCGAACTCTGACAATCAATTCACATATGGTGTCCAGGGCACTGCTGGGAGCTGAGGGGGGTCTATAACAAGCGGCAACAGTGAGGGACTTATTTCTGGAGAGATGGTTCTTTAAAAGTAGAAGTTCGAACTGTTTGTGCATAGACCTGGATAGTATGACAGAACTCTACAGTAGATTGCAATTCCTCTCCCTTTAGCAGTTCTGTCTTGATGGAAAATGTTGTAATTGGGGATGGAAATTTCAGAATTTTTGGTGGCCTTCCTATGCCAGGATTCAGAAATGGCTAGGGCATCAGAATCAGGAGGATAAAATTATCGTCAGATTTGACAAATGGATCACGAGGGAGAGCTTTGTATGCATCTCTGTGTGTGGAGTAAAGGTGGTCCAGAGTTTTTTTCCCCTCTGGTTGCACATTTAACATGCTGAAAGAAATTTGAGTTTCCCTGCATTAAAGTCCCCGGCTACTAGGAGCGCCTCCTCTGGGTGAGTGTTTTCCTGTTTGCTTATGGCGGAATACAGCTCATTCAGTGCAGTCTTAGTGCCAGCATCAGTCTGTGGTGGTATGTAGACCGCTGAAAAATACAGATGATTACTCTCTAGGTAGATAGTGTGGTCTACAGCTTATCATGAGATACTCTACCTCATGCGAGCCAAACCTTGAGACTTTCTTAGATATCGTCCACAACTACAGGAAGCATTTGGTTGCAGTCATTGTAGCTGGCACAACCAGTTATTGAGTGTAAGGAGGCAGTTACTTTTTCACACAGGGGAATTGGGTATTGCATAACTTTGTTAAATAAATAAAATTAGTGTCTATTTTTTTGGTTGTTTGTAAAACTTAGGTTCCTTTTATCTAATATTAGATTTTGGTTGAAGATCGGATATCATTAAGTACAAAAAATATACTAAATGTAATCCATGACAGGCCTTTACCAGTATTTATACGATTTTGGCTCATTTACACAGGCAGCCCAATTCGGATCTTTGGCCCAATTTATTGCCAAATCATTTGATCTGATTGGTCAAAAGATAAGTTAAGTGGCAAAAGATCAGATTGCAGCCTTGTTCTGACACATTGACAGTTGCTTTTGTTTGTGGCAATTTGACGTACAAGATACATTTATTGCCAGGGTTTAATAGTACAAAATGTTCAGCAAACGAATGAGAAATGAAAGAGACACAGCGCAAGACACGTGTCAATCAGATATAGATTTCCATAGGTGATAAGGGTTACAGCTAGCCATATGACTAGCTGTGACTCTTAACTAGACGCTCTGTCCTTCTTTCCCAAACATATAATAGACCGACTCTGACCCATGTCCCAACCCAGTGTCTGACACTGACCCACCTCTCTCTCCTTCCCTCCCTCCCTCAGCGCTGCCGGAGCTGGACGAGCTGACCATGGAGCGTGTGCTGGTGGAGCTGGAGAGCCAGTGTGAGGAGAACATGCAGCAGGCCATTGAGACAGAGGAGGGCCTGGGCATCGAGTACGACGAGGATGTGGTGTGTGACGTGTGCCGGTCCCCAGAGGGAGAGGATGGCAACGAGATGGTCTTCTGTGACAAGTGCAACATCTGCGTACATCAGGTACAGGGAGGGGTGGCGGTGGAGGTGGCATGTTTTGCTGGGTGAAGAGGACGGGACAAGTAGATGTTCTAGGGGTGTTAACAGTGTCTTCTCGTTGGAAGAGGGTGTAAGTGAATAGAGGGGAAAGTCTGTTTTGGTCGTATTGAGGGTGTTTTGTTTGGGATCAGGGGGCGATTGGGGATGGTGGGATTTGTAGTTTTTTGGGGTCATGACAAGAAGGACAAAGGTTGGGGATTGTTTATAGTTACATGGAGAAACTGGATACGATACTCTTCTTCCTTTGACTCCTTCCTTTGACTCCTTACCTTCTTCAACTGTCAGATCTTACAGAAAATAGGCCATCATTGTAAATAAGAATTTGTTCTTAACTGACTTGTTAAATAAAAAATTAAATTAGAAGAATTAAAATATTATTCTGAGTTTTTGACAATTATAAACAGTAAGAAAAATACATCCAAGAAATAGACTCATCGACCTCGTTTTAGTTTTTCAGACTGCTGTTTTTTTATTGGGTGTAATGGCGTTAATTGGTTTCACAATTCTCTGGCAGTCATACTCTGTCAACCTCTTCTGTTCAACGCTGTTTTGAAATGTTTGAAAATAGTTCCTTGTCCCTTTTTCCTTCCCCTGCCCTCCTCTTTCTCTTTCTCCCCCCCTCTCCCTCTTCTGCTCCATCTCCTCCCCCTTTCTCCTGTCTCCTCCCCCTTGCTCCTGTCTCCTCCCCCTTGCTCCTGTCTCCTCCCCCTTGCTCCGGTCTCCTCCCCTTTCTCCTGTCTCCTCCCCCTTTCTCCTGTCTCCATCCCCTTTATCCTGTCTCCATCCCCTTTCTCCTGTCTCCTCCCCCTTTCTCCTCCCCCTTTCTCCTGTCTCCATATCCTTTTCTCCTGTCTCCATCCCCTTTCTCCTGTCTCCATCCCCTTTCTCCTGTCTCCTCCCCCTTTCTCCCCCCCCTCTTTCTCCTGTCTCCATCCCCTTTCTCCTGTCTCCATATCCTTTTCTCCTGTCTCCATCCCCTTTCTCCTGTCTCCATCCCCTTTCTCCTGTCTCCATCCCCTTTCTCCTGTCTCCATATCCTGTTCTCCTGTCTCCATCCCCTTTCTCCTGTCTCCATCCCCTTTCTCCTGTCTCCATCCCCTTTCTCCTGTCTCCATATCCTTTTCTCATGTCTCCTCCCCCTTTCTCCTGTCTCCTCCCCCTTTCTCCTGTCTCCATCTCCTGTCTCCTCCCCCTTTCTCCTCTGCCTTTCTCCTGTCTCCTCCCCCTTTCTCCTGTCTCCTCCCCCTTTCTCCTGTCTCCATCCCCTTTCTCCTGTCTCCTCCCACTTTCTACTGTCTCCTCCCCCTTTCTCCTGTCTCCATCCCCTTTCTCCTGTCTCCATCCCCTTTCTCCTGTCTCCATCCCCTTTCTCCTGTCTCCTCCCCCTTTCTCCTGTCTCCATCCCCTTTCTCCTGTCTCCTCCCCCTTTCCCCTCCCCCTTTCTCCTGTCTCCTCCCCCTTTCTCCTGTCTCCTCCCCCTTTCTCCTGTCTCCTCCCCTTTCTCCTCCCCCTTTCTCCTGTCTCCTCCCACTTTCTCCTGTCTCCTCCCCCTTTCTCCTGTCTCCATCCCCTTTCTCCTGTCTCCATATCCTTTTCTCCTGTCTCCATCCCCTTTCTCCTGTCTCCTCTCTCTCCTCCCTCTCTCTCCTCCGCCCTCTCCCTCTCCTCCTCTGTCTCCTTCCCCTCTCTCCTCTGTCTCCTCCCCCCTCTCCTTCTCTTTCTCCTTCTCCTCTCTCCTTTTCCTCCCTCACCCCTCTGTCTCTCCCCAGGCGTGTTATGGGATCCTGAAGGTCCCACAGGGGAGCTGGCTGTGCCGAACCTGTGCCCTAGGGGTACAACCCAAATGCCTGCTGTGCCCCAAGAGAGGCGGAGCCCTGAAGCCCACCCGCAGTGGAACCAAGTGGGTCCATGTCAGCTGTGCCTTATGGATCCCTGAGGTGAGCCACCTGGACACACACACATATGTGCACCCCACACACATGCACACATGCACACACAAATATGTAAACACACACATTATACACATGCACTCACACTCAAGCACGCACACATACATGCAGTGCCTTCAGAAAGTATTCATGCCCCTTGACATGTTCCACATTTTGTTGTGTTACAGCCTGAATTCAAAATGGATTAAATGTTGTTGTTTTTTCACCCATCTACACACAATAACCCATAATTACAAAGTGAATATTTTGCAAATGTATTGAAAATGTATTACAGAAATATCTTATTTACATACAGTACCAGTCAAAAGTTTGGACACACCTACTCATTTGAGGGTTTTTCTTTATGTGCAAAGCTGTCATCAAGGCAAAGGGTGGCTACTTTGAAGAATCTCAAATATAAATATTTTGATTTGTTTAACACTTTTTTTGGGGTTACAACATGATTCCATATGTATTATTTCATAGTTTTGATGTCTTCACTATTATTCTACAATGTAGAAAATAGTACAAATAAAGAAAAACCCTTGAATAAATAGGTTTGTCCAAACTTCTGACACACCTGAGTCAATATATCTTAGAATCACCTTTGGCAGCGATTACAGCTGTGAGTCTTTCTGCATAAGTCTCTAAGAACTCTGCACAACATGTGCATATTGTTCTTGTAAAAAAATCCTCAAAGCAAGACTCGGAAGTGCCAAATAAAGTATTTAACATTTTTTATTTAACTAGGCAGGTCAGTTAAGAACAAATTCTTATTTACAATGACGGCTGACCCCGACCAAACCCTCCCCTAACCCGGAAGACTCTGGGCTAATTGTGCGCCTCCCTGTGGGACTCCCGATCACGGCCAGTTGTGATACAGCCCGGGATCAAACCCGGGTCTGTAGTGACGCCTCTAGCACTGCGATGCAGTGCCTTAGACCGCTGCGCCAGTCAGGATCCCTTTTTTTGTACGTCTGACAAACACTTTCCATTGATTTGTTATTTCACCCCAACATAACAAATCATTAATATAAACAAACTGATGTAGTCTGTTCCACTTACTGAGTCTGGCTTTAAGCTCTGTCAAGCTGGTTGTTGATCATTGCTAGACAGCCGTTTTCAAGTCTTGCCATAGAAGTAGATTTGAATTTAATTACATACAGTCGGGAGGAACTATTGGATATAAGATCAACGTCAACTCGCCAACATTACGACCAGGAATATGACTTTCCCGAAGCGGATCCTCTGTTTGGCCTAACACCCAGAACAATGGATCGGATCCCAGCCGGCGACCGGACAGATGGAGCGGTCTTGGTCAGGCTCTGTAGACGGGCACACAGCTCCCGATCATACTACTCGCCAATGTCCAGTCTCTTGACAACAAGGTAGACGAAATCCGAGCAAGGGTAGCATTCCAGAGAGACATCAGAGACTGTGACGTTCTTTGTTTCACGGAAACATGGCTCACTCGAGACACACTATCTGAGTCGGTACAGCCACCTGGTTTCTTCACGCATCGCGCCGACAGAAACAAGCATCTCTCTGGTTAGAAGAAGGGCGGGGGTGTATGTCTTATGATTAACGAGTGGTGGTGTGATCATAAAAACATACAGGAACTCAAGTCCTTTTGTTCACCTGACTTGGAATTCCTCACAATCAAATGCTGACCGCATTATCTACCAAGATAATTATCTTCGATCATAATCACAGTCGAGTATACTCCACCCCAAGCAGACACATCGACGGCCCAGAAATAATTTCATTCGACCCTATGTAAACAGGAAAACACATATCCCGAGGCTGCATTTATTGTAGCTGGGGATTTTAACAAGGCTAATCTGAAAACAAGGCTCCCCAAATTCTATCAGCGTATCGATTGCGCTACCAGGGCTGGGAAAACCCTAGATCAATGTTATTCTAACATCCGTGACACATATAAGGCCCTCCCCCGCCCTCCTTTCGGAAAAGCTGACCACGACACCATTTTGTTGCTCCCAGCCTATAGACAGAAACTAAAACAGGAAGCACCCGCGCTCAGGTCTGTTCAACGCTGGTCCTACCAATCGGATTCCACGCTTCAAAATTGCTTCGATCACGTGGACTGGGATATGTTCCGCATTGCGGCGAACAACAACATTGACGAATGCGCTGATTCGGTGAGCAAGTTTATTAGCAAGTTCATCGGTGATGTTGTACCCACAGTGTCTATTAAAACCTTCCCCAACCAGAAACCGTGGATTGATGGCAGCATTCGTGCAAAACTGAAAGGTCGAACCACTGCTTTTAATCAGGGCAAGGTGACCGGAAACATGACCGAATACAAACAGTGTAGCGATTCCCCCGCAAGGCAGCCAAACAAGCTAAGCGTCAGTATAGAGACAAAGTGGAGTCACAATTCAACGGCTCAGACACAAGAGGTATGTGGCAGGGTCTACAGTCAATCACGGGCTACAAAAGATAAACCAGCCCCGTCGCGGACCACGATGCCTTGCTCCCTTTCAGGACAATACAGTGCCACTGACACGGCCCGATACCAAAACCTGCAGGCTCTCCTTCACTGTAGCCAATGTGAGTAAAACATTTAAACGTATTAATCCTAGCACTCACTTCCGTCATCATGAAGTGCTTTGAGAGACTAGTCAAGGACCATATCACCTCCACCCTACCTGACACCCTAGACCCACTCCAATTTGCTTACCGCCCCAATAGGTCCACAGACGACACAAATGCCATCACACTGCACACTGCCCTAACCCATCTGGGCAAGAGGAATACCTATGTAAGAATGCTGTTCATCGATTACAACTCAGCATTTAACACCATAGTACCCTCCAAACTCGTCATTAAGCTCTGGGTCTCGACCCTGCCCTGTGCAACTGGGTCCTGGACTTCCTGACGGGCCGCCACCAGGTGGTGAGGGTAGGTAAAAACATCTCCAACCTGCTGATCCTCAACACTGGGTCCCCACAAAGGTGAGTTCTCAGCCCTCTCCTGTACTCCCTGTTCACCCACGACTGCGTGACCATGCACGCCTCCGACTCAATCATCAAGTTTTTGTAGACGACACTACAGTGGTAGGGTTGATTATCAACAACGACGAGACGGCCAACAGGGAGGAGGTGAGGGCCCTCGGAGTGTAGTGTCAGGAAAGTAACCTCAGACTCAATGTAAACAAAACAAAGGAGATGATTGTGGACTTCAGGAAACAGCAGAGGGAGCAGCCCCCTATCTACATTGACGGGACAGTAGTGGAGAGGGTGGAAAGTTTTAAGTTCCTCGGGGGAAAACACATCACGGACAAACTCAAATGGTCCACCCACACAGACAGCGTGGTGAAGAAGGCGCAGCAGCGCCTCTTCAACCTCAGGAGGCTGAAGAAATTCAGCTTGTCTCCAAAAACACACAAACTTTTACAGATGCACAATCGAGAGCATCCTGTCGGGCCGTATCACCGCCTGGTACGGAAACTGCTCCGCCCATAACCGTAAGGCTCTCCAGAGGGTAGTGAGGTCTGCACAACGCATCACCGGATGCAAACTACCTGCCCTCCAGGACACCTACAGCACCCGATGTCAAAGGAAGGCCAAAAAGATCATCAAGGACAACAACCACCGAGCCACTGCCTGTTCACCCCGCTATCATCCAGAAGGCGAGGTCAGTACAGGTGCATCAAAGCGGGGACAGAGAGACTGAAAAACAGCTTCTATCTCAAGGCCATCAGACTGTTTAACAGCCATCACTAACATTGAGTGGCTGCTGCCAACATACTGACTCAACTCTAGCCACTTTAATAATATAATCAATTTATCACTAGCCTCTTTATATAATATTTACATACCCTACATTACTCATCTCATATGTATATATTGTACTCTATACCATCTACTGCATCTTGCCATGTTGATGTAATTAAATGTATCACTAGCCACTTTAAACAATGCCACTTTATGTTATGTTTACATACCCTACATTACTCATCTCATATGTATATACTGTGCTCTATACCATTTACTGCATCTTGCCTATGCCGTTCGGGCATCACTCATATATTTTTATGTACATATTCGTATTCATTTCTTTAAACTTGTGTGTATAAGGTAGTTGTTGTGAAATTGTTAGGTTATATTACTTGTTAGATATTACTTCATGGTCAGAACTAGAAGCACAAGCATTTCACTACACTTGCAGTAACATCTGATGTGACAAATAAATTTGATTTGATTTTTTATTTTTTTCCAAACTGTAACTCGGCCACTCAGGAACATTTAATGTCGTCTTGGGAAGCAACGCCAGTGTATGTTTGGCTTTATGTTTTAGGTTATTGTTCTGCTGAAGGTGAATTTGTGTCTGTTGGAAAGAAGACTGAACCAGGTTTTCCTCTAGGATTTTGCCTGTGCTTAAAATACTCCCCAGACCTTGCCGATGACAAGCATACCAAAGCATAGCCATGGACGGGCCTGGGAGGGCATAGGCCTACCCACTTGTGAGCCAGGCCCAGCCAATCAGAATGAATTTTTCCTACAAAAGGGCTTTATTACAGACACTTGTGAGCTAAAGATGAAAACCTTTCCTACGACTATTATTATGTTATTTATTGACTGGCTATGGCTTTGCAGAAGCCGCACTGCTTCTTGACTCAATGCCCACTTACCCCGGAAGCCAGACGCATCAATGTGTCGGAGGAAACGCCGTACACCTGGCGACCATGTTGGCGTGCACTGTGCCCGGCCTGCCACAGGAGGCGCTAGTGCACAATGGGACAAGAACATCCCTGCCGGCCAAACCCTCCCCTAACCTGGACGACACTGGGCCAATTGTGTGCCGCCCCATGGGTCTCCGGGTCACGGCCGGTTGGGACAGAGCCTGGACTCAAACCCAGAAACTCTAGATCCAGCAATGATTCACATATATGCAGATACACACACTCCCACTTCCAAACAGACAAGCACACACACACCTTGAGCATCAACATTACGGGGACATTAAGACTAACATGCTCTTAGTTCTGCTTCTCAAACCGGAGCTAAGAGCTTAGATCCCAGTTAATGAAGTGCCGTTCGGGGTCCTGAAACCTTTTAGTATTTTGTCACCCTTGATAGAACTAGTTGTTATTGTTCTGTGTTTGTTTTATGGTTGTCACAATACCAGTATGGCGACACTCAGAGGTATCGTAGCAAGGAAAGAAAACATGAAGTGGACTGAATTTCCTCAAGGGAAACATTCCTAATGTTGGAAACGGGCAACCTTATGTTGTCACCCAGAATCACATGTTTCTTTAACAAGCTATAGCACACAAATTATGTTAAATACAGCAGGTTTTTTAATCACCAAAGAGTTTAGTCTGCTTTGTGTTTTCATTTTTTGCTTGGGAAAATCTGGTCTCTTAGTATCTCAATACTGGTATCGTGAGAACCCTAGTTTGTTTTACTCCCCCTGCCCACTTCTTTAAATATAAATGACATATTGCTGCTGCGGTCTCTCTCTCTCTCAGCACTAAAGACACAGGCAAGGTTAATAAGACATCTTCGCAGAGATGGGAATTTGACAGGTGTGAAGTGTGAGAGCGGCTCTCAGCGCTCACCTTTTGGTTCAGACAGTGGACTCCTTTTGGCAGTCATACAGGCTGAGGCTTTGACTGTGTCACTCAGAGGGCCTGGCTATAGCTGAGGCTGTATCTCACTTAGTCTTCAAAAGCACTAACCTCCCTCCCTGTGGCTCTGTGACTCTCTCAGCAGCCCTCCAAACCCCCTCATAAAAAAGGTCAACTTAAATGTCTGCCTTTTCATTTGATTTCATCCTCATTTCCAATTGTCACTTTAAATGAAAGCTTTTCATCGCCTTTTGGACATATAAACTAATTGGAGCCGGGATGAGCGGAAGGAGTGATTTGAAAAGCACCACAAACACACACACGCACACTCAGAGAAAGTCTCACACACATACACACACACACACTCAGAGAAAGTCACACACACACTCAAAGACAAACAAACACACAGAAAGGCACACTCCGAAAGAGAGACAGTTCTTTAAAGCTGAAAACGCTTGGATATTCTAATCAAGAGAGGACAAAAGTGAGGCAGGGAAAGGAATTAGGGTGCTGCCTGCACGGAGCGAGGGATCACAGTCCTCCACTCAGTGTGAAACGCCTGGTTCAATGGTTGCAGTCAGAATGGGGAGGATTCACACAGCATTTCATGGATTGTCAGGGAGAGGAGGGGATGGAGGATTTCAGGATTGTCAGGGAGAGAAGAGGAGGGGATAGAGGATGTCAGGATTGTAAAGGAAGAGGAGGGGATGGAGGATTTCAGGATTGTCAGGGAGAGAAGAGGATGTCAAGATTGTCAGGGAGAGAAGAGGAGGGGATGTAGGATGTCAGGATTATCAGGGAGAGAAGAGGATGTCAGGATTGTCAGGGAGAGAAGAGGAGGGGATGTAGGATGTCAGGATTATCAGGGAGAGAAGAGGAGGGGATGGATGATGTCAGGATTATCAGGGAGAGAAGAGGAGGGGATAGAGGATGTCAGGATTATCAGGGAGAGAAGAGGAGGGGATGGAGGATGTCAGGATTGTCAGGGAGAGAAGAGGAGGGGATGGAGGATGTCAGGATTGTCAGGGAGAGAAGAGGAGGGGATGGAGGATGTCAGGATTATCAGGGAGAGAAGAGGAGGGGATGGAGGATGTCAGGATTGTCAGGGAGAGAAGAGGAGGGGATGGAGGATGTCAGGATTATCAGGGAGAGAAGAGGAGGGGATGGAGGATGTCAGGATTGTAAAGGAAGAGGAGGGGATGGAGGATTTCAGGATTGTCAGGGAGAGAAGAGGAGAGGATAGAGGATGTCAGGATTGTAAAGGAAGAGGAGGGGATGTAGGATGTCAGGATTGTCAGGGAGAGAAGAGGAGGGGATAGAGGATGTCAGGATTATCAGGGAGAGAAGAGGAGGGGATAGGGGATGTCAGGATTGTAAAGGAAGAGGAGGGGATGGAGGATTTCAGGATTGTCAGGGAGAGGACAGGATGTCAGGATTGTCAGGGAGAGAAGAGGAGGGGATGGAGGATGTCAGGATTATCAGGGAGAGAAGAGGAGGGGATGGAGGATGTCAGGATTGTCAGGGAGAGAAGAGGAGGGGATGGAGGATGTCAGGATTATCAGGGAGAGAAGAGGAGGGGATAGAGGATGTCAGGATTGTAAAGGAAGAGGAGGGGATGGAGGATTTCAGGATTGTCAGGGAGAGGACAGGATGTCAGGATTGTCAGGGAGAGAAGAGGAGGGGATGGAGGATGTCAGGATTATCAGGGAGAGAAGAGGAGGGGATGGAGGATGTCAGGATTGTAAAGGAAGAGGAAGGGATGGAGGATGTCAGGATTGTCAGGGAGAGAAGAGGAGGGGATAGAGGATGTCAGGATTGTAAAGGAAGAGGAGGGGATGGAGGATTTCAGGATTGTCAGGGAGAGGACAGGATGTCAGGATTGTCAGGGAGAGAAGAGGATGTCAAGATTGTCAGGGAGAGAAGAGGAGGGGATGGAGGATGTCAGGATTATCAGGGAGAGAAGAGGAGGGGATGGAGGATGTCAGGATTATCAGGGAGAGGGGAGGATGTCAGGATTGTCAGGGAGAGGAGAGGATGTCAGGGAGAGGAGAGGATGTCAGGATTGTCAGGGAGAGGAGAGGATGTCAGGATTGTCAGGGAGAGGAGAGGATGTCAGGGAGAGGAGAGGATGTCAGGATTGTCAGGGAGAGGAGAGGATGTCAGGATTGTCAGGGAGAGGAGAGGATGTCAGGATTGTCAGGGAGAGGAGAGGATGTCAGGATTGTCAGGGAGAGGAGAGGATGTCAGGGAGAGGATGTCAGGATTGTCAGGGAGAGGAGAGGATGTCAGGATTGTCAGGGAGAGAAGAGGAGGGGATAGAGGATGTCAGGATTGTAAAGGAAGAGGAGGGGATGTAGGATGTCAGGATTGTCAGGGAGAGAAGAGGAGGGGATAGAGGATGTCAGGATTATCAGGGAGAGAAGAGGAGGGGATAGAGGATGTCAGGATTGTAAAGGAAGAGGAGGGGATGGAGGATTTCAGGATTGTCAGGGAGAGGACAGGATGTCAGGATTGTCAGGGAGAGAAGAGGAGGGGATGGAGGATGTCAGGATTATCAGGGAGAGAAGAGGAGGGGATGGAGGATGTCAGGATTGTCAGGGAGAGAAGAGGAGGGGATGGAGGATGTCAGGATTATCAGGGAGAGAAGAGGAGGGGATAGAGGATGTCAGGATTGTAAAGGAAGAGGAGGGGATGGAGGATTTCAGGATTGTCAGGGAGAGAAGAGGAGGGGATGGAGGATGTCAGGATTATCAGGGAGAGAAGAGGAGGGGATGGAGGATGTCAGGATTATCAGGGAGAGAAGAGGAGGGGATAGAGGATGTCAGGATTGTAAAGGAAGAGGAGGGGATGGAGGATTTCAGGATTGTCAGGGAGAGGACAGGATGTCAGGATTGTCAGGGAGAGAAGAGGAGGGGATGGAGGATGTCAGGATTATCAGGGAGAGAAGAGGAGGGGATGGAGGATGTCAGGATTGTCAGGGAGAGAAGAGGAGGGGATGGAGGATGTCAGGATTATCAGGGAGAGAAGAGGAGGGGATAGAGGATGTCAGGATTGTAAACGAAGAGGAGGGGATGGAGGATTTCAGGATTGTCAGGGAGAGGACAGGATGTCAGGATTGTCAGGGAGAGAAGAGGAGGGGATGGAGGATGTCAGGATTATCAGGGAGAGAAGAGGAGGGGATGGAGGATGTCAGGATTGTAAAGGAAGAGGAAGGGATGGAGGATGTCAGGATTGTCAGGGAGAGAAGAGGAGGGGATAGAGGATGTCAGGATTGTAAAGGAAGAGGAGGGGATGGAGGATTTCAGGATTGTCAGGGAGAGGACAGGATGTCAGGATTGTCAGGGAGAGAAGAGGATGTCAAGATTGTCAGGGAGAGAAGAGGAGGGGATGGAGGATGTCAGGATTATCAGGGAGAGAAGAGGAGGGGATGGAGGATGTCAGGATTATCAGGGAGAGGGGAGGATGTCAGGATTGTCAGGGAGAGGAGAGGATGTCAGGGAGAGGAGAGGATGTCAGGATTGTCAGGGAGAGGAGAGGATGTCAGGATTGTCAGGGAGAGGAGAGGATGTCAGGATTGTCAGGGAGAGGAGAGGATGTCAGGGAGAGGAGAGGATGTCAGGATTGTCAGGGAGAGGAGAGGATGTCAGGATTGTCAGGGAGAGGATGTCAGGGAGAGGAGAGGATGTCAGGATTGTCAGGGAGAAGAGAGGATGTCAGGATTGTCAGGGAGAGGAGAGGATTGTCAGGGAGAGGAGAGGATGTCAGGATTGTCAGGGAGAGGAGAGGATGTCAGGGAGAGGAGAGGATGTCAGGATTGTCAGGGAGAGGAGAGGATGTCAGGATTGTCAGGGAGAGGAGAGGATGTCAGGGAGAGGAGAGGATGTCAGGATTGTCAGGGAGAGGAGAGGATGTCAGGATTGTCAGGGAGAGGAGAGGATGTCAGGGAGAGGAGAGGATGTCAGGATTGTCAGGGAGAGGAGAGGATGTCAGGGAGAGGAGAGGATGTCAGGAATGTCAGGCAGAGGAGAGAATGTCAGGAATGTCTGGATGTTAATAAGGCTGGGCGTGCTTCTACACCTGCATTGCTTGCTGTTTGGGATTTTAAGCTGGGTTTCTGTACAGCACTTTGAGATGTCAGCTGATGTAAGAAGGGCTTTATAAATACATTTGATTTAATTTGACATGAGGGGTGAGGCTTACAGAAAGTATTTTCAGAGTGAGGAATATGAATGTGGGGGAATGAATATCGGAGCCTGTCCGGAAGGGAAAGACACTTCAAGAGAGCACAGTACTGGGTCTAGAAATACTCAGCATGCAGAATGCCGTCTTTATCCTGATGGTCATATAGACTATATAAAGAAAACATGAAATTCAATCGATTCAGGAGAAGAACCGCTTACAATCTGTATTAAAGTCTGAACCACAGTGCCTGATAAGTATCTATACAAACTCTCTATAAACACTCCTCTGGTAACCCTATACATGTACGTGATGTGACCGTGATGTGTGTGTGTTGTATCCAGGTGAGTATAGGCTGTCCAGAGAAGATGGAGCCCATTACTAAGGTGTCCCACATTCCCGCCAGCCGCTGGGCCCTGTCCTGCAGCCTGTGTCGAGAACACACGGGCACCTGCATACAGGTGAGATATACATACACACTAGGGGCTAGGAATAGCCAGGGACCTCACAATACGATATCACGATACTTAACACTTTTTCATTTTAGTGTGCCAGTGCTCCTTCGGCTGTTAAAGATGCCCTGAAGGTGTGAAAATTAGTTCCTCATTAGCGGCACATATCGTCATATACTGTTCATATTAAAATACCAGTACGTTTGGCGTGAACACATAGGACTTAGAGAGATAGCAGGTGATGTTGCGCAGAAAGAATCAGCACGTCCCCTGATGTCAAGCTGTGCTCGTTTGACACCAAACAACTGAAACCGGTTGCACTAACTAACCACACGTGTTGAATCACTGTCTGACAAATTATGATTTCATGTTTTATTGGTGGATTATTTGATTCATGTACTAATAAGTTATGATGTAGCTCATCAATAATGTGTCCCTGTGGCTGCTTTAATTAGTGTACTATATAGGGAATATAGTGCCTTTTTGGATCTACACTAAGGATCTGGTACTCCCATAACGTTGGCATTAAGGTGATGAGGTCTAGTGAGTTTGCAGTAAAGCATCGGAGCATGTACAGTATCAGTATCCTCTATCCACCAGACAGACTGTCATATATTTGGACTGGAGAGAACTACTTCCATTTAATGTCTGGCGGCCAGACAATGCTAGTCAGTGTGGGGAGCTGCTATTGAGGGCATTACCAAGCTGCAGGCTGAAGAGTTGAGGAATAGTGATTTCCAGTTGTGGCTTCTCTCTCCTCGTCATGGCAGACAGAACCGGAGGGGCTCCAGATCCTCAGGAGAGACAGCTACTGAGATAAGTGGGATATTCTACTGTGATGGGGGGAGGGAGAGATGGTGAGAAAGAATACTTTGGAATGGGAAGAGGACTGAGTCGGAGCGAAGTGGGCTCCTCTCTGCCTATGTAGAGAGCGAAGGAAAGAGACAGATGTCACAAATGGCATCCTAATCCCTGCATAGTGCACTACATTGCGAGTTTGGCCTCTGTAGTGCACTATAAAGAGTACCATTTGGGACGCAGTCCTTGAGCATGCTCGTCATTGTCATCCCAGGCCCTTAGAAAATGTAGGCCTCTGATGGAATGGAAAACACTACTAGCCTCCCTTCCCTCCCTCATCCTTCCTTCCCCCATCCTTCCTCCCCCCATCCCTCCTCCTCCCCCATCCCTCCTTCCCCCATCCCTCCTTCACCCCATCCTTCCTCCCCCCATCCCTCCTTCACCCCCATCCTTCCTCCCCTATCCCTCCTCCTCTTCCATCCTTCCTCCCCCATCCCTCCTTCACCCCCATCCTTCCTCCCCCCATCCCTCCTTCACCCCCATCCTTCCTCCCCTATCCCTATCCCTCCTCCTCCCCATCCTTCACCCCATCCTTCCTTCCCCCATCCTTCCTCCCCCATCCCTCCTTCACCCCCATCCTTCCTCCCCCATCCCTCCTTCACCCCCATCCTTCCTCCCCTATCCCTCCTCCTCTTCCATCCTTCCTCCCCCATCCCTCCTTCACCCCCATCCTTCCTCCCCTATCCCTATCCCTCCTCCTCCCCCATCCTTCACCCCATCCTTCCTCCCCCATCCCTCCTTCACCCCCATCCTTCCTCCCCTATCCCTCCTTCACCCCCATCCTTCCTCCCCCATCCCTCCTTCACCCCCATCCCTCCTTCACCCCATCCTTCCTCCCCTATCCCTATCCCTCCTCCTCCCCCATCCTTCCTCCCCTATCCCTATCCCTCCTCCTCCCCATCCTTCCTCCCCATCCCTATCCCTCCTCCTCCCCCATCCTTCACCCCATCCTTCCTTCCCCCATCCTTCCTCCCCCCATCCCTCCTTCACCCCCATCCTTCCTCCCCCCATCCCTCCTTCACCCCCATCCTTCCTCCCCTATCACTCCTCCTCTTCCATCCTTCCTCCCCCATCCCTCCTTCACCCCCATCCTTCCTCCCCCATCCCTCCTTCACCCCCATCCTTCCTCCCCTATCCCTATCCCTCCTCCTCCCCCATCCTTCCTCCCCATCCCTATCCCTCCTCCTCCCCCATCCTTCACCCCATCCTTCCTTCCCCCATCCTTCCTCCCCCATCCCTCCTTCACCCCCATCCTTCCTCCCCCATCCCTCCTTCACCCCCATCCTTCCTCCCCTATCACTCCTCCTCTTCCATCCTTCCTCCCCCATCCCTCCTTCACCCCCATCCTTCCTCCCCCATCCCTCCTTCACCCCCATCCTTCCTCCCCTATCCCTATCCCTCCTCCTCCCCATCCCTCCTTCACCCCCATCCCTCCTTCACCCCCATCCTTCCTCCCCTATCCCTATCCCTCCTCCTCCCCCATCCTTCCTCCCCTATCCCTATCCCTCCTCCTCCCCATCCTTCACCCCATCCTTCCTCCCCATCCCTCCTTCACCCCCATCCTTCCTCCCCTATCCCTCCTTCACCCCCATCCTTCCTCCCCCATCCCTCCTTCACCCCCATCCCTCCTTCACCCCCATCCTTCCTCCCCTATCCCTCCTCCTCTTCCATCCTTCCTCCCCCATCCCCCATCCCTCCTTCACCCCCATCCTTCCTCCCCCATCCCTCCTTCACCCCCATCCTTCCTCCCCTATCCCTATCCCTCCTCCTCCCCCATCCTTCACCCCATCCTTCCTCCCCCATCCCTCCTTCACCCCCATCCTTCCTCCCCCCATCCCTCCTTCACCCCCATCCTTTCTCCCCCTATCCCTCCTTCACCCCCATCCTTCCTCCCCCATCCCTCCTTCACCCCCATCCTTCCTCCCCCATCCCTCCTTCACCCCCATCCTTCCTCCCCTATCCCTCCTCCTCCCCCATCCTTCACCCCATCCTTCCTCCCCCATCCCTCCTTCCCCCATCCCTCCTTCACCCCATCCTTCCTCCCCCATCCCTCCTTCACCCCCATCCTTCCTCCCCCCATCCCTCCTTCACCCCCATCCTTTCTCCCCCTATCCCTCCTTCACCCCCATCCTTCCTCCCCCATCCCTCCTTCACCCCCATCCTTCCTCCCCCATCCCTCCTTCACCCCCATCCTTCCTCCCCTATCCCTATCCCTCCTCCTCCCCCATCCTTCACCCCATCCTTCCTCCCCCATCCCTCCTTCCCCCATCCTTCCTTCACCCCATCCCTCCTTCACCCCCGTCCTTCCTCCCCTATCCCTCCTCCCCCCATCACGTCATGGGACCAGTCTGAGGTTTGAAATGGATAGGCCTGAGGAAAGGCAAGAACAGAGGTTTGATTTAGACTGGTTGTTATGAGGGAGGTACAGACAGATCAGGGTTTGTGACAATATGGGAACCAATGTTTGTTTTGACCGTGTTGCCAACAGGACAAGAGCGCCTGTCTGTCTGGGATAGACCAGACAGAGGCAGACAGTTAGAAGAAGTTTTCCAGAACAGACATTTCTCTGAACACATTCTTTGTCACGCACACTGTGGTGGCAGAGGAAGGAGTTGTGACAGTGTTGCTTAGCAATCAACACGTTTCTGTTTTTGTGAGGCAAACATCATCAGAGAAAAACTATTGTTGTGACTGTGTACCTTGTCATCTTTATGTGTTTAACAATTCTTAAGCCGTGTTGATGTGACTCGAATGTAAATATGTAACTCTCCTCCCTCCTTCCCCAGTGCTCCATGCCCTCATGTATTGTGGCCTTCCATGTGACCTGCTCGTTTGACCACGGCCTGGAGATGCGTACCATCCTGGCTGAGAACGACGAGGTGCGCTTCAAATCATACTGCCTGGAGCACAGCAGCACTACCGGCAACAGTAACCACGCTGCCGCTGTCGCCGGCAACAGTAACCACACCAACACCATGACTGGTAACAGTAACCACACCAACGGCGCCCACTGCGCTGGTGCCAGCAGTAAAACGGACTGGGCCGGACACGGCAACGAGCACAGAGCCAACGCCGGGCCGGAACACCACCAAGCGGCCAGCGAGCTGCCACCTGTGGAGCGTCCAGACCGGGACCAGATGGAGAGAGAGAAGGCCAGCCAGCGCAAACAGAAACTACAGGAGCTGGAGGACGAGTTCTACCGCCTGGTGGACCCCAAAGACGTGGCGGAGAGCCTGGGCCTGCCGGACGCCCACGTGGACTTCCTGTACCAGTTCTGGAAGCTGAGGAGGAAGTCCAACTTCAACCGTCCGCTGGTGACGCTGAAAAGAGACGAGGTAGATAACCTGGCTCAGCAGGAGCAGGACGTGCTGTACCGACGCCTCAAACTGTTCACACACCTACGCCAAGACCTAGAGAGGGTGAGTGGCTGGCTGGGCCGGGGAGTTTGTGTTAGTGTGTGGATTGATTGATTGATTGATGTTGTAATGATGTGTATGTGTGTTGCTCTGCCTGTTCATCCTGTATGGTTTACAAAATCCAGTCTGCCTGGGTCATCAATTGAGCAAACGATGAAAAGGCTTAATGGCTGAAGGATGTTTCAGTACTATGACTCATCCATATACAGTTGGGTCCTAGCTCTCCTCCTCTGAGAATCTGTCCGTCATGTAGCTTGACTGAGTCCAGGGGTATCCTGCATTATCCTGTTTCCTCAGGATGCCCCATGCAGAGTCCCCATAGAAAACAATCTGGGCTCCACCAGTTAAGGTACAGTATGTTGTGTGAATCAGAGTAGAGTGGAGGGAGGCAGGCAGCTAACCAGGTCCAAATGGCTGATTTAATTAACAGGTTGAAGATGGAGGCAGTCACACTCAGTAGTCCCCTGGGCCACACACACACACACTGCACCCACACCCTCTGTGGTAGAGCTCTGCTATTTGACCTGAGCCTGAACGGCCCCAACACTACATCGGGTTAGGGCTGGGTAGGGGCTGTTTTTTTCGTCAATAACTAGGCTACTGGTAGGCCTCGGGTATCACTAAATTGATCAGTAACATTTTAAAGCTGAGCCATTTGCTCGTGTTCTGCTGCACAGTACAGTCACATCTGACTAACATCATAACGTGGTGTCAGAAGTGCTTCAACCTCGTCAAATATAAGACAGGAGAGATTATTTCACAGAAAATAATGTTGCTTGAGTTTTGTCTGTGATGAAAAGTAGCTAACAGCTCACTGCTCTCTCCTTTCTTCGTTGAGCAGAGCAGCCTGAGCCGTTGCTATGGCTACTCACTGACTCAGAGACACCATGAGCAGAGTGCATGCAGAGCGAGCTGCCTGCACGCATAGAGCGAGTGACAGTTATTTCTGATTTTGGGTTTCAGGCAGGGCATTAAATTTCGCAGAAGCAATCGGGCCTGGGTAGGGTAGGGCCTGAATGTCGGGCCAGGGTAGGGTAGGGCCTGAATGTCGGGCCTCGGTAGGGTAGGGCCTGAATGTCGGGCCTCGGTAGGGTAGGGCCTGAATGTCGGGCCTGGGTAGGGCTAATAACCTCAAAGCGCAGATCGATGCATCTAGAGCTCCTCTTCCATTCGGGCCCTCCACTTAGCCACAGGGTCTTCAGGTTGAGTGATGCCTGTGTTTGTCACGTAGCCCTGCCGCTGTTAGACCGAAGGATGCATGTGTGGGCCCGGGCATTATCAGGTTATCACAGCTCAACATCTCAGCTCTCTATATGCTGTAATGCGTTGTTAACTGGCTATTTGAAATTCATTTCTATCCTCTTAACCTGAATCAGTGGAGGATTGTATTTCAGGGGTGCATCCCAAATAGAACCCTATTCCCTTATTCATACACTACTTTATAATGGGCCCAATGAACCTTGTTAAAAAAGTAGTGCACTATCAAGGGAATTTGTGATGCATACCTACTGCTGCTGAGTGACGCGCCAACCCCACCCACGTCTTCTGTCTCTATAAAATCGGCATTTCTGAGTGTACACTAACAAACAGTAGTGGATTGAGCTCGGCCTAGTAAATGTAGTGATCACAAGCTTCCAGAGATCTTCCCTCTGCACTACCTCTAGCGCCACCACTACCCCTGTCTAGCTGGTTGGGTGGCTGGGGTTGTGGTTGTGGTTAACGTAGGTAGCTTCCTCTATATCCCCTTACGGCCGTGTGCAGTAGGTCACCTGCTGGGTTGTAGAATCGCAGGGAAATTAACAGAAAATGGCAGGCAATGTTATGTGATCAGACTCAGGCCACCCTGACTACCCTGATTGTTTGAACAGTAGTGACTTGAGGGCTGCTGCAGGGTAGTTAATACACCCCTAGTTAATACACCCCTAGTTAATACACTAGTTCGAGTTGGGCAGGAAGTAGGAAGTGTTTAAGTAGAGCGGTTTTCTCCTTGTCTTCCCAGTGGCGTGGCACATGACAAGGAGCTCTTTTTAATTTGCCACGCTCACTGGTTTAATGAGCGGGGCGGCAGATAGACTAGTGGTTAGAGCGTTGGACTAGTAACCAGAAGGTTGCAAGATCGAATCCCTGAGCTGACAAGGTCAAAATCTGTTGTTCTGCCCCTGAACAAGGCAGTTAACCCACTGTTCCTAGGCTGTCATTGAAAATAAGAATTTGTTCTTAACTGACTTAAATAAAGATAAAATAAATGAGCCAGCCAGGGAGAGGTGAGAGGGAGCAGAGAAACTTCAGGGGCTGTGATTTCTGTATTTGCTGTGTGGATTAAACAGCCATGCTGCTGCTGAGTGGTCTTCCAGGTTCATTGATTCTGTAAGCCTAAGAATTTGAACATTCAGCGAATTTGAGCAGTCAAGGTGTCTTGATAATGAGCTGATTTAAATAGCAAGATTTCACTATAGGATCTCCTGATGTGGTAATTAGTCCACAGATTCAATCAAATGTGCCTCTGATAAGTTGCTCATTTTATTTGATCGCAGGTAAAAATGACAGCCCTGTAATGTGCTTATAGTGATGTCAATCAGATGTTTTCTACCCACAACATGGGATACCTTATGAAAGGGACTGCTCATTCGTTAGCAACATCCATAGCAACAAGAACAGTAGAAAAGTACATTGAAGTGAACAGTCATTTTTATAGATTGTGATGTCTGTCTCCAGTGATGTAGTTGTATTACCTTTCATTTGTACAGTATAGGCTTTCACCATACGATAGGCCCTGATGGCTCTAGGCCTATATAAGTGTGTGTGTGTGTGTGTGTGTGTGTGTGTGTGTGTGTGTGTGTGTGTGTGTGTGTGTGTGTGTGTGTGTGTGTGTGTGTGTGTGTGTGTGTGTGTGTGTGTGTGTGTGGTACTGTACTAATCTGTAGGCTAAGGTTGAACGGTATACTGAAACTTCTGTACTTTATAGCGTGAAGATCAAAGTACCTTCTCCACTTACTCATTCATTGCCAGAGCTGCATTGTTAGCTACACACTCATGCTGCATTATTCTTGGGCAATATACCATTTCTACCATATGCTGTGGTATTTCAAAATACCGACGGTATGATTTTCAATACCAATTTTGGTGGTGGGGTGTACCCCCGCCTCACAGTGGTTGAGGGGGTGCGTGCTACACCACTGCTTATAACTAACTATATGTTAACTATACAGTGCATTGGGAAAGTATTCAGATCCCTTGACCTTTTCCACATTGTTATCTTACAGCCTTATTCTAAAATTGATTAAATCATTTTTTTCCCTCATCAATCTACACACATTACCCCATAATGAAACAAATATATATTTTTTTTTTTTGCAAATGTATTTTAAAAAAAACGGACATATCATATTTACATAAGTATTTAGACCATTTACTCAGTACTTTGTTGAAGCACTTTTGGCAGCTATTACAGCCTTGAGTCTTCTTGGGTATGAAGCTACAAGCTTGGCACACCTGTATTTGGGGAGTTTCTCCCATTATTCTCTGCAGATCCCCTCAAGCTCTGCCAGGTCGGATGGGGAGCGTCGCTGAAAATATATTTTTCAGGTCTCTCCAGAGATGTTTGATCTGGTTCACCCAAGGACATTCAGAGACTTGTCCCGAAGCCACTCCTGCATTGTCTTGGCTGTGTGCTTATGGTCGTTGTTCTGTTGGAAGGTGAACCTTTGCCCTAGTCTGAGGTCCTGAGCGCTCTGGAGCAAGTTTTCATCAAAGATCTCTCTGTATTTTGCTCCGTTCATCTTTCCCTCGATCCTGACTAGTCTCCCAGTCCCTGCCGCTGAATTACATCCCCATAGTATGATGCTGCCACCACCATGTTTCACCATAGGGATGGTGCCAGGTTTTATCCAGATGTGGCACTTGGCATTCAGGCCAGAGAGTTCAATATGGTTTCATCAGACCAGAGAATCTTATTTCTCATGGTCTGAAAGTCTTTAGGTGCCTTTTGGCAAACTCCAAGGGGGCTGTCATATGCCTTTTACTGAGGAGTGGCTTCCATCTGGCCACTGTACCATTAAGGGCTGATTGGTGGGGTGCTACTGAGATGGTTGTTCTTCTGGAAGATTCTCCCATCTCCACAGATGAACTCTGGAGCTCCATCAGACAGACCATCAATTTCTTGGTCACCTCCCTGACCAAAACCATTCTCCCCGATTGCTCAGTTTGGCTGGGCGGCCAGCTCTGGGACGAGTCTTGGTGGTTCCAAACCGCTTCCCTTTAAGAATGATGGAGGCCGCTGTGTTCTTGGGGACCTTCGATGCTGCAGAAATGCCAAATCAAATTTGATTTGTCACATGTGTCGAATACAACAGGTGTAGTAGACCTTACCGTGAAATGCTTACTTACAAGCCCTTAACCAACAATGCAGTTCAAGAAATGGAGTTAAGAAAAATATTTACTAAATAAATATTAAACTAAAGTAATAAATAAAAAGTATCAGAATTAAATTACATAACAATAATGAGGCTATAATCAGACTTGGCTGCTCCTGTACCGCTTGCCGTGCGGTAGCAGAGAGAACAGTCTATGACTAGAATCTTTGACAATTTTTTGGGCCTTTCTCTGACACCGCCCTAGTATATACAGTATATCACAAAAGTGGGCCTTGGCAATCTTCTTATAGCTCAGGCCATCTTTATGTAGAGCAACAATGATTTTTTTCAGATCCTCAGAGTTATTTGTCATGAGGTGCCATGTTGAACTTCCAGTGACCAGTCAGTATGAGGGAGTGTGAGAGCGATGACACCAAATGTAACACACCTGCTCCCCATTCACACCTGAGACCTTGTAACACTAACGAGTCACATGACACCGGGGAGGGAAAATGGCTAATTGGGCCCAATTTGGACATTTTCACTTAGGGGTGTACTCACTTTTGTTGCCAGGGGTTATTTTGAGGGGACAGCAAATTATACAAGCTGTACACTCACTACTTTACATTGTAGCAAAGTGTCCTTTCTTCAGTGTTGTCACATGAAAAGATATACTCAAATATGTTTTTTAAATGTGAGGGGTGTACTCACTTTTGTGATATACTGTAGGTACGCACTACCCTCTGTTGTGCCTAATGGTTGGATAGCGAGCAGTTGCCATACCAAGCTGTGATGCAACCGGTCAGAATGCTGTCTGGTGCAGCTGTACAACTTTTTGAGGATCTGGGCACCCATGCCAAATCTTTTCAGTCTGCTGAGGGGGAAATGTGTTGTCGTGCCCTCTTCACAACTGTCTTTGAATGTTCGGAACATGATAGTTTGTTGGTGATGTGGACACCAAGGAACTTTAAACTCTCGACCCGCTCCACTACAGCCCAGTCGATATTAATGGGGGCCTGTTCGGCCCTCCTTTTCCAGTAGTTCTCGATCATCTCCTTGGTCTTGCTCACATTGAGGAAGAGGTTTTTGTCCTGGCACCACACAGTAAGGTCTCTGACCTCCTCCCTATAGGCTGTCTCATCGTTGTCTGTGATCAGGTCTACCACTTGTGTCATCAGCAAACTTAATGATGGTGTTGGAGTTGTGCCTGGCCACACAGTCATGGGTGAACAGGGAGTACAGGAGGAGACTAAGCACGCACCCTGAGGGGCCCCGATTTTGAGGATCAGCGTGGCAGATGTGTTGTCGCCTACCCTTACTACCTTGGGGTGGCCCATCAGGAAGTCCAAGATCCAGCCAGCTCTACATTATCTATGTCGTTCTGCTACGACTCTGTGAAACGTAAGATATTACAGTTTTTAATGTCCTGTTGGTAGTATGGTCTCGACCGTAGATCAGCGAGTTGACCTTCTCCCTCTATATCTCCGCCTTTTCTTCACGGAAATGACAGGGATTTGGGACTGGTCTCTGGAGAGCAGTATATCCTTCACGTCAGACTCATTAAAGAAAAAATCTTTGTTCAGTTCGAGGTGAGTAAACAATGTTCTGATGTCCAGAAGCTCTTTTCGGTCATAAGAGACGGTAGCAGCAACTTTATGTACAGAAGAAGTTACAAACAATGCCATTTAAAAAAAAATAAACAGCACAGTTGGTTAGGAGCCCATAAAAATGTCAGCCATCCCCTCCGGTGCCAATGTCATTACCTCGACACAATCCTGTCTCGGAGCTCTACGGACATTTCCTTCGACCTCATGGCTTGGTTTGTGCTCTGACATACACTGTCAACTAATTTATACAGACAGGTGTGTGCTTTTCCAAATCATGTCCAATCAATTGAGTTTACCACCTGTGGACTCCAATCAAGTTGTAGAAACATCTTAAGGCTGATCAATGGAAACAGGATGCACCTGAGCTCAATTTCGAGTCTCATAGCAAAGGGTCTGAATACATGTAAATAATACATTTGCAAACATTTCTAAAAGCCTGTTTTCGCTTTGTCATCATGGGATATTGTGTGTAGATTGATGAGGGAAAAAAGGTAATTTAATACATTTTAAAATAAGGCTGTAACGTAACAAAATGTGGAAAAAGTCAAATGGGTTTGAATACTTTCCGAATGCACTGTAACTATAAGAACTCTAAGATGTGTCAAATAAAGGAATGATAAATGATGGCTATA